>NC_083097.1:97506272-97831272 GCF_949774975.1 Lagenorhynchus albirostris | reverse complement strand
GTTATGCTTAATTTATGTTTAAGAATATCTCAAAATACATAAAAACTCATCAACAGTGGTTATCTTCTGGGAAGGAAGACTAGGGTAGAATAGAGGTAAAAGGAGGATTTTACTTTACACTTCCTATACAGATGGCATTTATCATGTGCAAATATTATTTTTAACTTTTTTCCCAGTAATATTCTAAGGTTCCACTTTAAATGCCCCCAACTGTGACCACTTGGTTTTTAAACTCACAGAAAATATTTACTAAAATGATAAACACTTCAGTCTTCAAATTCATAGATAAACCCAGGTATTCTAGATCTTTCAGTCTGTTTCATAGTACCTATTTGACTACAGTGATAAGCTTCTTAATTCTTCCAGTTATAATTTCTACATATTTCTGCCCTATTTCTGAAATGGCTCCAAAGATCAAGTACGAAACACATTGGTTTCGTTTGAACAACTATACAATAATTATAATACTACTCTGAGGTGTTAACCTCTTTGTTATGTATTAGCTCAAATCTCAACGTTTGAATAAACTAGTACAGAATCTCAATGACTTATCAAGATCTAAAATTACAGACCAAATCACAGACTTAAGAAGCAAACAAGTAAATAAAACCTTCTTTTTCTATAATCAGTGAGCTGGCTAAAATGAAAAGTTAGCTAAGGAAGTCACCTACAATTTTTTACTTATTAAAAAAGTAAAAGTATAACTTATTGGTTATAAAAATCAATCAATTTGAAAAACATTTTCTGAACAGTGCTTTATTACCCGTGGCTGGGTTGATGCTGGCTGCAATATGAAAGTGGCAAAGTGCATTGGCATGCAGTGGAGTGTTCCTGTGAACGTGATGAGGATCTTGCTGATGTGGCAGGTATCCAGTATGTGCTACAAGTGCAAGTGATCTCCTCCGACCTCTACGAAAATGTTTCAGATTTACCTGTGAGAATAAAAACAAAGTCAAGCAATGCAAAACAAAGTAAAACTAATGCCTGTATTGTCATAAGCATATATGTATAGGTTACATAATGATTGTTAGATAGTACATATATCCTATTTCAGATAAGTTTATATGTACAAATATCTTGCAGTATTTTTGTACAGCAAAATTGAAACCTGGAATAAGCCTGGAACTTAAACTGCTTGACTCTTCTTTTAACCATCACACAATACTTCAAATTTTTATTTAATATTTTCTGAGAATTAACTTCCTAAACTTAAAAAAGTTTACAATATGTGTGTGGAAAATGATGTCCCTATGTATACTGTTCTCTTTGTATCCTCAGTTTACTTCCTATGACCACAAAGCACTGAATAAAACTACCATGATACATTAGGATGATATTTCATAGTTTGCAAAGCACTTTCACAGAGATCATCTCATTTGACCCATAAAGCAGACAATGCAAATATTGTTATTCTCATCTTTCATATGATAAAATAGTTTATAGAGAACACAAGGTCATCTAAAAGTGAAACAAAGGTCTTCAGATTCCTAGTCAAGGACTTCTTTCAACTATTATTACACATAACCATTCTATCAGTGGTTGAGTCTCTACACAATATATACTTAATGATATTCTGTGTCACTAGAATACTATCTAAATTTGAGAAATAGTGGTTCCATATTCATACAAAACATTCAAAGATAAATCATTTTTAGGTCACTTTCTTGTTTTCAATATTAAGAAAATAATAAGAAGAATCTGTGTTAACTAGTCTATGTTGAATTACCCCCAACACCATAAACTGGCTTTTACTTTCCATACTACAGTAATTAGTAAGGTAAATAATTCAAGTTCTTGGAGATTTGGAAGATAACAAATGTAGAACAGAATCTGATAAACTACTCTAATCATTCCTGTAATTATGACAGGACGAACACCCCAAGCTCTAAAGAAAGAAAAATAATAAATTATTTTTACTGTCAAATCTTTGCATTCTCAGATCTTAATTTACGTTATTTTAGCTAAGTCAAGTATAATCATCCTTTTGTTATCATCAGTTAACCTAAGGTTAACTTTGTAATTATAGGCAGTTTTATGCTAGACAAAATCCTTAAGAAAACTTGTTGAACCCAAAAACACCCGAAAATCTTCTCAGAACTGTTTTCCTAAGACATATATGTTTTTTCATAACTATCCATGACTTTGAATATTAATTAAGATGAATGTTACAAAAAAGGCCACGTACGAAAGATTTTAAAACTTGTAGGAAATAACATCTAACAAAAACACTCACATCTAAAGCATTCTGAACTCGTTCTTTACTGGAAGCATTTCTCTTGAAGTTATTTGTTAAATTAATTGGTTCAGTCCAATGGCTGCAGTCACCTCCATAGAGCAAACAATCATTTGGTAAAAATGTCTCTACCCAAAGACGACATATGTTATCTTTGCAGCAAGTCAACAGTACATTACATACAGAAGCCCTAAGGAATAAAAAGATTTTAGAGGCAAAAGTATAAATTTCCCACAGTATCACATTCTACAATGTTTCTATAATTATTTAAATGCACACAACTAAGGTATCAATGAAGAAAATGTCAATATACATTTATGTAATGTATTTAGTCAAAGCCATTACAACTGAGTTGGGTATTTGATTTCATCACAGCAAATGCTTGCTAACCTATTCTTTTCTGCCTGGAACTCAGTAGTTCCTGTTTCAGTAGTCTAAGATTCTTCTTACATCTAAAGAACAAAAAGTGAAATCATACCATACTTGCTCAGTTAATAAACAAGGAAAAAACCTGACTTCTTCTATTAAAATTTTCTGATTTATTCAGTGGATGTTTATTTGAATTATTTCACAATGCTTCATTTTTACTTCCTGTAAAGGTACATGCACTTGTCACTAATAAGCTAAAGTAACCAGTACACTTACTCTTTCCTTGCCTAACATATGACAAAAGCAGTCAAGTGCAATAGAAAAATTCATGATTTTTTAGCCACCTCCTTCATTAGTCATTTTTGACTTTCAGTGAATTTACTGTCTTGCCACCCCACAAAATAATAACAAAACAATTACATATATGTTAATAAACCCCATAAGCATCAAGAGCTCAAAGGCTGAAACCCTATTAACAAAGACTACCTTTCTACTGGATAACCCAGGAAATTAAAAAAAAAAAAAAGTTGCAATATCCTATAACAGACACTTATTCAAACATATCTGATTAAAAGAGAACAATCAGTAAGTAGAAGGTTTCTATCAAGTAACCCAGTAAGTTAAAGAAAAAAATTAAAATATTCCGTAGTAGTCACTTTTTAAAACAAACGTATCTACTTGATTTAAGAACAATAGCAAAGGGGAAGAAAAGGGAGAACAGCTTGCTTTGTCTTGGTAGCTCTCTCCTTCAGATTCCCTCCTCTGTTTTAACACCTCCCTCCCTTCCCCTCCCCCTCTGTGTATACTCCCCTACTTTTCTCCCCTTTCCATCTACTCTCTGGGCTTCTCTCCCTCTGCTTTCTCCTATAATTCTCTGCTTCTCACGTTCTCCAACCCACCCTCCCTTTCCACCTCTCCTACCTCTCACCGCTACCCCCTTCCTAGGGCCCCTCCTTCTTCTTACCTTTCCAAACCCTCTGTTTCTCCTTCCTTTCCCCAGCCTTATGCCTCTCCCTCCTCTTCCTCCTTCATTTTTCTCCCTCTTTTTCCCTCTATCTCCCTCTGACCTTTTCCTCCCCTCCTTCCCTCTCTTAGTTTCTCTCTAGTACATTTAAATACACACAAGCAGTAGCAATGAGATTAAAAATAAACAGAAACAGAAGAAAATACAAAAAGGCAATATGGAAGTTCAAGGTTCACAGTGCCAATCAGTAAATGGCAGAATGGGAAGGCTTATAAAGAAAGAGCAGAAGATAGGAAACTAAAGGCCTGAACAGACAGCAATCAGGAGAGGTACAGAACTTAGGCAAGACCAACAAAGCAAGCTAAAAAGTTGCAAAACTCAGAAGCATGGACAGGGCTTCGATCCCAGATGACTCTCTTCAGGATACCACGCCTTACAAATAATGCCACGCCTTACAAACAGCTGGCAGGTAATATAAGCATGGCATAGAAGAAATATCCAGATGTATTTGAGGCACTGCTCAGGCAATACCTCCCCGCTTCCTCACTTCATCAAGGTATCTTATTCTCTCTCCAATAAGCATATCATATTCAGGTATAGCACTCTCCCTCCCAACCAAAAAAAATATATATATATATAAAAATATATATAAATGAATGACCTTATATGGGCAACCATGTGATGGGTAAGTGTCTGCAACAGCTGTCCTATCTTTTTTTTTAATTTTATTTTATTTAGCTGCCCTATGTTGATGCAACAAAAGGCTAAGATGCTTTTGAAACTAGTTATGTAGAACCAACTTTTGGACGTTTTAGGGGGATATAACCAGACCTCCTAACCTGTCCTACATACACCAATTTTTAACTTGTAAAGAAGTACATGCTCATTACAAACACTTCCCCATTCTTCTCTCTCAAGCCAGCAGGCCCTTTATATAAAGTATTACCATCTGGTTAAGCATCTTAATTTTAAGATTCCATATCAGAAAGGATAATGGTCTTTGATGGGATCTCTTTCATCCTCATGAGAAAGGGTCAGCCTTCCCACTATATATCTGCAGGCAGCTGGTGAAACAAAAATGAAAACTAAAAGAACTAAGGGAGATTAGCTGGTTCTTTAATGAAATGGATCCAAAAATGAAATTCTGGAAACCTTGAAAAGATGCCGTAACTAACAGAAAAGTCTAGCTCTGTATCAGCTCCCTATGTTGCAGAATTTAGTTGATAAGAGATAAAATAAGCAGGGCAAAAAAAACCCCTTAATATGCCTTTTTGCTGTCATTGGGCATTCGTAATGCCCCAGTTTAAGGTACTGCCTCTGTATCCACCGTGATCACTTTCGCCAACACTAAGTGAACTAGGTCAGAAGTAGATGTGACTGTCCTCTCTCAAAAGATAAAATATTTCACAAGCCTCATTTTTAGTATTCTGGTGGTCTAACTGGCTGCATATGAAAATACCTGGAATAGAAGAAGAAATCAGCCTCCGAAATAATGTAATCTTCTGATAGTTCTAAAAGGTTAACAGTTTGTGATGACAGCTATTTTTACTTTACATTTGTCATAGCTCATTCTATTCTAAACACGTTTTTATACGTGTGGGCAATGATCTCAGAGGTACTACAGCAACAGTTCTCAAAGTGAAGCTGGAGTAAAGGTGCTTTTGCTAACAATACAGATTGCCCACACCACTCTCCCTTGGCCCAAAAACTGTGAAACATACTTCTAACAAAAGAACCATCACTGTACCTACAGTGTCCTACTCCTATGCTTTGTTAGACTGTAGGACTGAGGTAGGAAGAATGGTAACTACTGCACTCCAAAATAGCTCAAAAAAGTCTAGGTATAACAATGATGGATATATGCCATTATACACTTATCCAAACCCATCGAATGTACAACACCAAGAGTGAACCACAAAGTAAACTATGAACTTTAAGTGAAAATAATGTGTTGAAATAAGCATCAACTGTAACAAATGTACCACTCTGGTGGAGGATGTTGATAATGGGGGAGGCTGTGCATATGTGGGGGACAGGATTATGTGAGAAATCTCTGTACCTTCCCTTCAGCTTTGCTGTGAATCTGAAACTGCTCTAAAAAACGTCTAAAATAATTTTTTAAAAATCTAGGTATACTCTGCTGGCTCAGAAGAGCAAAACTAAAGTCAACAAATGATCTAGGTATGCTACCATGGATCAGCTTAAGACATCTCAGAGGACAAAAAGATAAGGGAAAACCTGTACTGATCCATAGTGTGGCCAAATTGAAAATGGCCATGTGGAACAAAAAGGATTTCTACCTATACTTAAGTAATACAATAGCTCTGTAACTTACTAAATATAGGCAAAAATTCAACAGGATTATCAAGTCTTGCAAGGACTACAGGAAAAAAGAAAAGTACTAACAGGTGTGTTTGTGCATGCATGTGTAGGTTAAACTAATACCTAGTTTACGGCATCATAATGTATTAACCCATGCACTTCTCCTCAAAGATGCTGGGTGCAGTTAAAGAAATATTTGAGGCCTTATGGTATATGTTCTCAATAAAGCCTTTTTTTTTAATTAAAAAAAAAAAAGGGAAACCAGAGGAGATATAGAAGGGACAAGATAAGGGAGTGAAATGTGAAAAAGTTGATGCAAATGGCAATTTGGAGAATGATTAAGAGATGAAAGAATTGGATACATAACATAGAGAAGAAAACGATGCACAACTCTGTCACTTAAAGATATCTGATCTAGAGGTAAATTATCCTTTCATATGGCCCTCCTCTTAAGCGTCAACCATAGTTGACCGGTGGCCAGAGGTTTGCAGTCCAAGAACGATCTAGTATTACTTGAATCTTCATAGGCAAAAATCCTAAAGGAATGATTCTCAAAGTGAGAAAAGCAGTCAAAGTCACAAAGATGATGTTCTCTTAATACATGGGAAAAATGACTAATCCACTGACCTAGGCATATATTTGCTTGTTTTACGCCAGGAAAATCCATTTACAGCTCGAGGATGGGCCAGATATACAAAAGAAAAGTCAATTTCTCCTTGGGATTGTTTTTCTGAACTTTTATCTGGAGAGGCAACAGATGTCCGCCAGTTTTCTACATTATACCATACCTTTAGAAGACAGTCATCCTAAGGGGAAAAAAAAAAACAAAAAACATCCAGATCAGAATTAAATTAAAGGTTAAGTCAAATACCAAAAGTAAGATTTTTCTCCCCAATTAAAGGAACTTAGGGATGTGAAGAGGAGTTGGGCATGGAGAAATTAGGAAGAAAATCTCTGATTCTGATACTTTTCTACTAGCATTCCTTAACTGTTCTTTAAGAATTAATGTGTGTGGATGTGTGTATTTTGCAAGGGTTGGTTCAAGGAAAATGCTAGTTACCATTTGGTATGGAAAATAAAGTCATTTAGGAAAGACCTAAAGATGAAGTTAGGGCTTCACGTGCCCACTTAGCCAAATACCAAATAAGAAAGCATTACCATTAGCAGACTTCAAAAGACTGGTGATTTTTGAAAACACAGTTTTTATAAATTACCATGTGAATGTTCAAAGAAAATGTTGATGATAACTAGTTAGCAACTACTACTATGTAAAATATTCTAAGCACAATCAAAATTGCATCTCCTAATTTGAGAAGGAAAGCAAGAACAAGAGAGACTAGCACGTACCAGGTTCTGTTCTTAAGCTATTAATTGCATTCCCAAAGCTGACTGTAAAGTCAATTAGATTAAACAGCTCTACTTTTATCCTAAAAAAACCTCACTGAGGGTTTAAGGTATATCTCATATTCTTAGTCTGCAGGTTTTGAGCCATGGGAACAATAACTTCAGACTATTAGTTGTATGTAAAGTGCTCTGTGAACCAATGATTAAAAATAAAATAATTTCAAGGGAATACACTATTCTAAAATAAACAGGTAATAACAAAGAAAAGTTACAAATGTCCTTCTAGAAAGTCTGTAAATTCTTTTACTGTAAATACAGCCTAATATATGTCAGCTAAAAGATAACATAAATAGTAGTTATAGTTGATTATTGACAGTATACTTCATCCATGACTCTGTGCCAGTCACTTTACATACACTGTCTAAACTAATCTGATGATCAACGACCTATGAGGTGGGTACTATCATTCTCAGTTTATACATGAGAAAACCAAGGCTCAAAGAGAGTAACTACTTGCCCAAGATCAAACAGTTGGTAAATGGCAAATTTATACCCAGATCTACCTTTGATCTACGTTGTTTCAATTATACCATACTGCCTTTAACACAATATTTAGCCAATTTTTGCTACTTAACATTTTTAACAGAAAATGTTTTCAACTTAATGAAGCCAGCTAATTTTTTTTGACATTTCAAACTATACCATAAACACAACTTGACAATAGTATTTTTACAAATTACCTTCCCAGCAGTGGCAAAAAATTCTCCATCTGGTGAAAACTTCATTAAATGAACTTGGGAAGCAGTTCTGTAAATTAAACAGACAAGAAATAATTTTCAAGGAAAATTAAGTAAGAGAATGCAACATTACTTCTCTAAACTATATTCAGCAATTTGCTTCAAATAGAAAATTTTGTGATAAAACAAGTTTCACACTCACTTATAAGTATATCTCATAAATATAAAATAAATTAAAAAATAGAAAACTTAATATTAAATATAAAAATTATTTTTTATGTAAAAATATCCATGCATAAGAATCATGTAAGGAATGACTTGTCTTTTTTTTTTTTTTTTTTTTTTGCGGTACGCGGGCCTCTCACTGTTGTGGCCTCTCCCGTTGCGGAGCACAGGCTCCGGACGAGCAGGCTCAGCAGCCATAGCTCACGGGCCTAGCCGCTCCGCGGCTTGTGGGATCTTCCCGGACTGGGGCACGAACCCGTGTCCCCTGCATGGGAAGGCAGACTCTCAACCACTGCGCCACCAGGGAAGCCCTGACTTGTCAGTCTTCAAAGCTTAAGACAAAAGAGCCATAGGTCTCATTCCCTTAGGATGTGAGAAAGAAAGGTTTCATTTTTTAATCTGGAAACCTAACTTCCGGAGCCATAGATACTTATATTCCAACATACATTTACAAGGACAGTAAATCAGTATTTTAAAATGAATTCTGCCTTAAGGCAGCATTTGCATAATTAAAGATTATGTATGGGTTAATGGGAGACTTGCAACTATCATGGATTCGGCCTTCCAAGTTCACCAACATACTTGGTACATAGTTGTCTTTTCTTCTCCAAGGAGCTTTGGCTCATTTCCCTTCATCACCTTCCCTTCTGGCTACCTGTATATACTAATCTCAAGACACTTCTCACTGTGATTGCTTTCCTTTTCTTTACCCAAGTTCATGCTTAGATAGATTCATCCTAAATTTATTTGTAAAGCAGGCCAAAGAGATATTTTGTCACATTTCATTCCAAATAAAAATAACTTTTTCCCCCTGATTTCTAAAAAATATTTGTTTGCTTATTTGTTTGTTTGGCTGTGCCAGGTCTTACTGCGGCACGCAGGATCTTCGTTGCTGCGTGCAGGATCTTTAGTTGTGGCACTCGGAATCTTTTAGTTGCGGCATGCGGGCTCCTAATAGCGGCATGTGGGATCTAGTTCCCCAACCAGGGATCGAACCCAGCTGCCCTGCATTGGGAGCGCAGAGTCTCAACCACTGGACCACCAGGGAAGTCCCTTCCCTGATTTTAAATGTTACAAATACATAAGAGAAAATATTGATACAAATGGGTGAAAGGAAGAAAATAAAATCATCCATAGCTTCACCAATACCACAACACTCATTCCCATGCAAAATCACTGTTAACATTTTAATACACTGACTTCCAGACCTCTTCCATATTCCCTCTCCATCTACTTTCTGTGGAAGGGTGTGGGGAAGGAGATGGAAACTGATGCCATATTTACAATCTGCTTTGTAATATTTATTTTAAAATATGTCATGAACATTAAGTAGTACAATGAACATTTTTGCACACACATTTTTATGCATCTGGTTAATCCTAAGGACATCTTTAAAACAAATAATTAAAAGTCTGGTCTCCATGATTGTGACCTTGTTGCCCCTACAGTCCTTTCTTAAAACAGTAGCTAAAGCAGTTCTTTTAAAAGAGAATTACTGGGTTGGCCAGAAAGTTCGTTTGGTTTTAAGTAAAAATAAGAGACATTTTTCATTTTCACGAAGAACTTTATTGAACGTATTCACTAACCGAACGAACTTTTTGGCCAATCCACTAGATCTCAACACACCCTCTGCTTAAAACCCCCAAGGCCTTCCCAACTCACTCAAAATAAAAGGCAAAAGCCTCACAATAACCTATAAGCTGACTCCTGACTCCCCTATTACTCCTCACTTTGTTCACTTTACTCCAGCCACAAGGTAACATACACTTTTACCTCAGAGCCTTGCACTAGTTCCCTCCTCCTACAACGTTCTTCACCAGAAGATACACACACATAGCTTACTCACTCACTTCCTTCAGGTCTATACTCAAATGTCACCTCTACTCTTCTTCCCCCTACCCTACTTAATTATTCTCTATCGTACCTACTGGTCCTCATCTAACAGGTATTAGCAGTGTTCTAAATGCACCACAAATGTATGATCAAACCCAATTTTGAAATGTATTCCAGTTAGTGTAATCTTCAGTTGATTCTAAAATAAACTGGCATAGTTTCTAGTCCAAGGCTTTACTGCTTACTTAAATAACAAACCACCTCAAATAAACAATTAGTATGTCTAGTCCAAGTTCCCACTGTATAATTCTGATTATGATTTAACTTAATATCCTTCCCCTCTCCCAAATGCAAGAAATACATTTCAAATTCTCAGTTCAACCCAAGGAATCCCCTTACTAGATCTGCAGTGAAGGCACTATAGCACTTCTTAGTTCTTCTCTCCCCCATTAGCTCTTTCTAAAGAACTATCTTTGCAAAATCTTATTTCCTCTCTACATGTAAACCCTTTTTAACACCCATGATCTGGCTGAGGGGGTGCAAAATAACACAGAACCAGCTCCTTTGAAATCTCCTTTGTATATTCTATACATATAGGAGGTCTGCCTTACTCTGACTTTGGTATCTGATTTATACCCTTTACTGCTTCATATGAAACTGACTCAGGGGACTTTCCGGGTGGCGCAGTAGTTAAGAATCCACCTGCCAGTGCAGGGGACACGGGTTCGAGCCCTGGTCTGGGAGGATCCCACATGCAACTAAGTCCGTGCACCACAACTGCTGAGCCTGCGCTCTACAGCCTGCGAGCCACAACTACTGAAGCCCGCGCGCCTAGAGCCCGTGCTCCGCAACAAGAGAAGCCACCACAATGAGAAGCCAGCGCACCGCAACGAAGACTAGCCCCCGCTCGCCGTAATTAGAGAAAGCCCGCACGCAGCAACGAAGACCCAACACAGCCAAAATTTTAAAAAATAAAATAAAAATTTTAAAAATATGTAAAACTGACTCAGGAAGAATGCCATTCCTAACATCCTGTCATACTGATTTACTGGTGTATTGTCTATCTCCCCCTATGTGTTCACAGCTATATTTTAAGCGCTTTTACCACTGTCTGGAACATGATAAGCACTCAACAAATATTTGTTGAATGAATGAAAGAAACTTGGACTTGCTATCTAAAGGGCATAAGAAAAATTAAGCCTGTTGATTCATACTTCCAAATTGATCTCTAGAAAGATGATACCAATTGTATGCCCTTATTAAGAGTATATAAGAATACCTTTCCTCCACTCACTCGTAATAGGTATTACTCATTCTCTTCTTTATGATTTTGAGTGAAGTCAATCAACTCTTAATATGCTCATTACTCATATGTACTACTGTTTAAAATTTTTCTCAAAAAAAATTTTCTCTTCATTGTCCATTTTTGTTTACTTTTGAGATATGTTATTTTCTAGTTAATTTTTAAGACCTCCTTTTAAAAAAGGCATTAACCCAAAATTGCACATATTTCCCAACAAGTTTTTGGTTCTTTTCCTTATGGTCTTTTTGCTTTACAGAAATTTTTTATTGATACACAAAACTATTAATTTTTTCCTTTTCTTTCCTTTCAGTTTCTACTTTTGGTGTCATACTTAGAAATTTTTTCCATAACTCTAAAATAGCACTTCTCATCCAACAGTGATAGAACACAAATGATAAATGTTAGCCCAATATGTAATTTTTAATTTCCTAGTAGTGACATTTAAAAAAGTAAAAGGAAACAGGTAAAATTAAGTATATTTTATTTAATCCAATATATCAAAAATATTATCATTTTAATGTGTAATCAATTAAAATTTAATAAGAGTTTTACATTTTTTTCTTTGTGCAAAGTTTTTGAAATCTAGTGTTCATTTTATACTTTTAGGACATCTCAGTTAAGTCTAGCCATATTTCAAGGGCTCAAGTGAAATGAGGGTATCATACTGGACATGGTAGTATTAAACTATGACAATTCACCGATATTTTCTTCTAAAATATTTTCATTGTATAGATATTGCTTCTTCTTCCTTTGAAATTTATTTTGGTGCCAAGTATGAAAGAGATTCTAACGTCATTTTCTCTACCACAGAGCTAGCAAGTTGCCCCACTGATGTAAAATGCCACCTTATATATTGAATCTCCATGTATAATTGGGTCTAACCCTGGACCCTAATCTATCTGTTCCTGTATCAACAACAAACTGCTTGACCAGTTGTAGCTTTAGAATTCATTTTACTATACTGTATATCTTCATTCTTTTCTTCTTTCAGGATTTTCCTGATTTTCCCATATTTGTCCTTTTAAATAAAATTTGAACTATGCTCAAAAGTAGAAATTCCAATGAGATTTTGATAAGGATGATGTTCAACATACAGATTAGTCTGGGAAAAATATACTTCTTCACAATAGGAAAATTTCCATTCAAAATCATGACAGGTGTCTCTGTCTCCTTTTGTATAATTTAGCAAGTTCTTATTTAACTACCTTCATATAGGCCTAACACATTTCTATGTTTCTTCCTAGTTGTTTTATTCAACAATTTACAAAAAGTAAAAAAGGGTCTGCAGAACATGGGAAATGGTGAATCCTCTGTATATAAGAAAAGGCATGTCAAAATCAATACTTTTTATGTTAGTATGGTTTTACACCAACTAAAATGCATTTATAATATAAGACCACATGGAACAGGTTTATTGGTTTAATCCCCTAATTAATTGCTTACTTGCAATGCCAAATGCATCTCCAATCCCCAAAGTTAAGATCTGTTTTATCTGGATTTTCATCTTCAGCTGATTTCTCCAAGTTAGCACTGGACCACAGTTGCAAACAGCTAGAACCAGTTAAAAGACGATTGCCTAAAATATATATATATCAAAAAAATAATATATATATATCATTCACCAATTATTATTTAGGTATTTAATTAGTGAGTTAAGTACATGCTCAAGAGTTGTATATAATACTATAAAGATAATACAACTTTTTTAAAAAGTCAAATAACAAAAAGAGATTTGGGGTATGGGGGAGTAAGGCTATATTTTAACTTTGTTGAAGAAACTTAAGACAAAAAAGGGAACAGATCTTATCATCTCTCATCCAACAAACATTTAATGAGCATCTTCTTTGTAACAGGCACTGTGCTAGGCACTGGCAATACAATAAGAAATGAAAGACTGTTCTTTTTCATGATGGGTTCACATTCCAGTAGAGAAATATTATGAACAGAAGCATGAAAACATGCAAGTTCAAATATATTCCAGAGAATGCCTCATAATCTCATTATAGTTAAGGGATAAGGTACGTAGTAGACTTAGAAAAAGAAATAAGTTTGGAAAAAAGGGATCATATTGTGAAGCATTTTTGAGGTTCATAAAGAGTTCAGAGTTTGTTATAGGTAGCTGGAAGTTAAAGGTTTTATTTAGGGGGGGTGTAGTTTACATAAGTGTATCTGTATTTTAGAACAAGGGGTCTCAACTGGGAGGGGCTGTCAACAGATGGACGGACGTAAGATGCCCATAAACCTCCTTCCAATGACATACATGCAAAAGTTATAGGTATACTTTGCGCATTTTTCTAGAGAGATAATCCATAATTTTCACCATACTTTCAAAAACTCCAGTAAACAAAGAAGGGTAAATTATGATTCTTTATAACTCTAGAGATAGGCAAGATTAGGAAAAATGTAAGACGCTGGGAAATCTGGTTAAATGACTATAATAAATACAGATGGGAAATCATGAGGATCTGAATCAAATATTAAAGTAATAAGCATGGATTTTAAAGCCATTTCAAAAAAAAGAACAGAATTTTCATGGCATGATACCAAGTAAAAAACAGAGAGATACAAGAGGTTTCAAGGAGAGATTCCAACTTTATGACTTGGGGAATTGAGTGGAAGATTGTGCTATCAAAGAAAATAAAGGCAGTACAATTTTGGCCAAAAAGCTGACAATAAATAAGGCATTCTATCTCTCTGGAAAGATCACTTTATTTAAAAAGTGAGTCTGTGGCAAAACACTGACTTTAGATCAGAAATCCTTGTGTCTAAATCCCAAATAAGTTACTCAATCAGCTATGTGAATTTGATCGAGTTGGGCAACCTCTGAGTCTCAATTTTCTCACCTATAAAATTAGAAGTTTGTGTAGAGCTGTTTTAAGAATTAGCTATAATATGTATTACATATCTAGCACAGGCTAGGCACTTAGCAGAAGCTCAATAAATAATAGCAACTAGGTGGAAAGTCCTATAGACAGATAAAAACAGCCCAGAAAGTATTGATACTAATGAGACATTCCATTTAAATATGGTTATCATTCCACTGTTTAGCTTAGCAACATACATACGTTTTCTTTTTTTTTACTGAGATGTAACTGACATGTATCATTGTATTAGTTTCAGGTTACAACATAATGATTCAATATTTGTATACAGTGTGAAATGACCACCACAGTAAGTCTCCTTAACATTCATCACCACACATGGCTACAATGTTTTTTCTTACGATGAGAACTTTAAGATCTACTTTCTCTTAGCAACTTTCAAATACACAATACAGAATTATTAAGCATAGTCACTATGTCATACATTACATCCCAGGATTTATTTATTTCATAACTGAAAGTTTGTACCTTCACCTATTTCATCTACTCTCCCCAATCCCACCCCACCCTACTCCAGCCCACTGCCTCTGACAACTACCAATCTGTTCTCTGTATCTATACGTTCAGTTTTGACAAGTTTTCTTTAACATAAACTAAAGGTGAAACTAAGGTAACCCATGAAGGATTAAGAAATTAATATAGAACACAAAATAATTCATCCCAGTTATGGAATGAAACAAAAGTAGGTAAGGTATGGCACAATACATTGATTTGAACAGAAAGGCAGAAGTATAGATATCAAAGTAGGAAAAAAAAGCATTAAGTCTAAAATAGTAAGTCTTATGATTTAAGCAAGATGCAATAGTGCGTTTGGAGACAACACAAAGGCACTATAGTCAGTTTACTAGCACCATCTGAAAAATATTCTTTATATCCCAATACCTGGCATATACTAATAAGTAAATATTCATCAAAACAAAATACTAGTATTTCACTTAATATATTCTAGATCTGTTTATATAAATAATTACAAAGTTCATTTACAAAAGTAATAATAGCTCCCCAATATATATTACAGTAATAACCCATTTCTCAACCAAACCACTTAAATTTTAAACTTTTTGATTATAAAAAGAAAAATGATAAACTTTTATGTGAATTTTAAATAAATCATGATTTAAAAGATAATGGTCATGAAATACTGGCAAGTCACTACTAGATATGTTAAGAAAATAAGTAGTTATCTTCTAATACTACTCTGTAATGATGATTTTAGAAGAACTAAAATGCTGTCAATATCAATAACAATATCAATACTACCTTCTAAAGAATTAGTACTTACAGACTGCAGGTACAAAAATTCCAGGCAACTACTATGTCATTACTAAAGAAATATCACTCAATTCAAATAATAAATGTTTTTATTACAGTTATTCATGAGACTTCAAGTAGCCAGTTCACTTGCTAACAATATTTTTATAGGTAAGTACCTACATAAATACCTTTTTACAGAAAGTACCAACTACTTTCATATATACTACCATATCTGATCATTAAAAAACTATCTTGTGAAATAGATATTACCTTAATTTAAAGTGAGTTAACCATTCTTGATATGTTAAGTAATCTGCTCATGATCACAAAACTTGTAGTCATATATGTAAACATTTATTGAGAGCTTAATATATGATGGACCCCTAAAGATAAATAAAATACTGAATAAAATAGATTCTAAGCCCTTGCCTAATAAAAAAAAAGGTAAACAAATAATTATAATAAATTGTAGTGTTATCACAGAGTAACCATATAATTTATCATCCAAATAGGAACACCTGTGAAAGTAAAGGTGACACTGCTAATAATCTTATAAGGAAACAGGCATAAACTGGACATCAGCGACCCTATCCAGAGTAGAGTTATATTCAAAGTGCTGTACTAAACGCCAAATTTGAACCCAGGACAAATTTTTACTCTTTTCACTGTATGCATAAAATATACCTGTAGGCTACTAGCTAGTAAGCATCCATCTCATGAGAAAAAACATCTTAAAACATTATGTGATTTTTATTTAATCTAAGATAATCTCTTTTACCTTCTAAAATAATTTCCCAAGGTTCTGAACTTCGTATTCTAAATTAACATTTTTTTCTCAGCCATTTTATCTACTATATTAAAATTTATCTTATCTATCTTAACTGATGACTTCTAGTTCTATGCTCCAAAGATAACTTCTTTCATAAATTTAGATTCAAATTTCTAACAATCTAGTAAATACTGCTATAGGATATGCAAGCATCTCAAATTCCATACATCCAAATAAAATTTATGTTCCACTATCTCTAACTCCTACATATCACTCTTCTTGTGATCAAAGATACCCTCAGAATAATGTGAAATCCAGTTGTCAAGTAATGTCAATTCGACTACCTAAATGCATTTCATACCCATGTATTCCTTTCATTAGTCACGCCATATTAATTGAGCACCTACTATGATAAAGGCACTGAAATAAGTTCTTATTTCTCTTTCAGACTACTGTGAATGCACACTTTCCAAAGGTAATTATAGATAATACAGTATTTATCTTCCTGTTCCTCTTGTGTCTGATCATTCTAAGTTACTGCTACCAGAAAAATCTGGCAAAACCATAAATCTTAGCCTGTCACTAGCCATTTTCAAAAACCTATACATTTTATACAATTAAAAGGAATTAAATTAAAATTCTTTAATTCTTCACATGACTGTAAAGGCTTTCCATATATGCTGTATTCTTATCTCATCACCAGACTCACTCCAGCCTCAATGAAGTACTAACCATTACTAGAATATATCTTATGCTTTCTTTCTTTGTTCCTCTTTGCTCACTCTGGTAAATTGGTAAAAATGACTTTAGGATGATTTTCTAATGCAGAAATAGATAACTGATACATATACACATTATCTCTTCTTAGAATTCACTTCTTTTTTCCTTCTTCAACCTATTCCCACCTTCATTGTCAAAATCTATCTACTCTCATGGCAAAAGGCTCCTCTGCAATGGAACTTTGATTCCCCACAAAGAATTAGTGTCTCCTTCCCAAAACAACAGGTATTCCTACAATAGCTGGACACTATTATGGTGCATATTTTCCTCATTTCAGTATAAGTTCTAAAATAGCACAACCTGTTTTACTTACTTTTGTGTTCCCCACCATTTCACACAAAGCAGAACTGAAATACATGAAAGTAAGAAAAAAAGCAATAGCCTAGACAAGTGTTATTTCACTTCAGTTAATTCTTCTTGTATTCTTACCTGCAGGATCCCAAGTTATATTGTGTGCTATTGAGTCCAGAAAAAATTGGCCACTTTTCTGCCACTGACTATATAATTCCTAAAATTAAAAAGTCATTTAGTCAATAATTATTGGCATCTTTTCTGTCAAACGTATATACTGACACTAATTATTTTTAACAATACATGTACTCATTTTTTTTAGGTATAATTGACCATGTAGTCATACTTAAAGAGAATAAAATGTTCAGCTTGTCAAGAAAAATAAGGAATATGTGATGGAGGAGATCAGTGAGAGAACATCCATTCCTATAAGTCCAAAAGCCTGTCTTTAGTATATTTGAACAACCAATAAGTATCTGCCAACTAGGACAACATATATATTAACCTCAGCCTTTTAAAGTTATAATTATTACTTTATTATTATTATAGTTACAAAGGTTTAATTTTAAATATGTCTGTGTCTGCTATTTGAGGATTCCTCCTCTATAAAGTTTCATCTTCATCTGAGGGTGTACGGTTATGTGTGAAAATTCAGAATAAGAGATGTTAACACTTCCCTTACATTACATAATTTAAGGGCTTTTCATTCCTTAAAGCAATATTTTTCAAACTTTTTTAACCTGCAAACCAGTAAGAAATACATGTTGCATTATAACCCAGAACAAACACACATACACACACATAAATGCAATCTAAGTTCACCCTTAATACATGTGATGCACTCTTAACATTTTCTATTATATTTCATTTTCTTTTAAATTCAGGTTGTGGCCTACTAAGTTGACTTCTCTAACCTCTAATACATTGAGATCCATAAACACTATCTTAATGTAGTCGTTCCCATACTTTAGTATGAAAACAGCCTAAGATGTTTATTAAAAATTCAAATGCTCAAGACCCATGCCCAAAGGTTCAGATTCAAAAGGTCCAGAACTGGGCACAGGAAATCTGTACTTTAAACCAACATCTCCAGGTGATTCTGATACAGGTGGCCTGCAGGATATGCTTTTATGAAACACTATCCTGCAGGAATGGCTCTCAATCACAGCACACATCAGAACTCCCTCTAGATCTATATGTACAAGCACACAGGCACAATCCCACACCTACACATTTAGAATTCCTCAGGGCAGGATATGGACACACGTATCAACTAGTGATTCTGAAGTGTACTTCTTGTGAAGAACCACCATCTTAAAAGAATATTCCAGAATGTACAAATAAAAGAATATAATATTTTTTATGAGGCTCTAAGGATTCTCTGAGACTATATCCTGGAATTCAAGATTTTGTGCATCTTCCAAGTTTATGATTTTTCCATTTGATCCAGTTTTCCCTTTATTCATCAGGCTTTTTTTTCACCCTCTCTGCAAAGTCAGTGCTGCCTACCAATAAACAAGCCTCTTCTTATTGAATTTTTTACACTATTATATTAAACAATTATAATTAGTACAAGAGAAAATGGGCAAAACCTGAAATTCTCAATTCTACCCTTATCAATAAAGGCATTTTAACATAACAAACTGATTTTTTTTTAAAGTCAGCTATTTCATTCAACAAATACTTATTGAGTATTATTTGAAATACAGTGTTTTGGATGGAGCAACCACCTTTAAAATTTGTTTTTAGTGCTATCAGTTACTAACTCATAAGGGTGTGAGAGCCTCTAACACTGGATTCATTAGGTAATATATAAACACAAATAGAAATGAGGAGAGAACTGTGGACTCTCCTTCCATGAAATTTTAAAATGGATATCAATTAACCCAGAGAAAATATTTTTCATTAACACAAGGTAGGGAAAAAGAATGCTCACACCCAGGAATCAAGACAACTAGTTTCTCTCTTAGTTCTGGGGCTCAATAGCTGTTTCATTGCTCAAGTCACTTATTTTGGGGTCTCTGCTGCCTTATTTATAAAAAAGAAGTAACAGCTGCCCAACTAAGTCAGAGGGAATTTGTAAGATACTAATGAGCTAAGTGAAAATGAAATGAAAGCTATTAAAAGATATATAAGGTAAATCTATTGTTGACACACTGTTTAATTCTTTACATTTAACACATTTCTACAGTCTTTGACATCAAAAATAAACAAACATTAACCAATTTCGGAATTGAGCAAAGAGCCTCTTAAGGTTGACCTGCTTAGTTTCAATAGCTACAGAGCAACAGAGAAATAAACCAGTCCTATGACTCCTACTACAATGCTCTTTAGACCACACCATGCTGATCTTCTTCCACATGGTTCAAATCACTAGCTTAACCTTCAGTAGAAACGGATAAAACAGCCTGTTCTGACTGTTATCTTTAAGAGCATCTAAACACCCAAGAAATCTACTACATAACCTCACTATTTATAAATTATAAAGTTTTAACCAACTCTCAGGAACTATTTCTGAATATAGTTTCTTTATTAAAAAAAAATTCACTAGGGAGGGTGGGAGGGAGGGAGACGCAAGAGGGAAGAGATATGGGAACATATGTATATGTATAACTGATTCACTTTGTTATAAAGCAGAAACTAACACACCATTGTAAAGCAATTATACCCCAATAAAGATGTTAAAAAAAAAAATTCACTGACCCACTAACAATTATTACATGATATAATAAGTGCAAGAAAGTAAGTTCAGGGGGTAGGTTAAGACTTTGCAATTAAAACATGTCACTTTAAGAACAAAATATATAAAGCAGAAAAACTACCTAAAAGTAGATCACAGAAACAAAGAACAAGTGCCACATATGACTGGACAATGATGTTTGCCATTAGCAATAAAGTAACTAACAAGTTTCAAGTTGTTGACTCTTCAAATACTTAATAAAAGAAAAAAATGATAGATGGAAAAAAAAGAAAAGCGTTTCAAGATAATTCATATGCACAATTTAGTTTAATTCTACTTCAATGAAACATACATCTTTAATAAGGAAGTGGCATTTAACATGTTGTCTTTAATTACAGTGTATAATTTATACTGATTTATGTGATCACTCTAATTTTGTACTCTTAAAAATGGTATATTTTAATACACAACACATTTTCATTTCTAAGAGAAAAAGATGAATTACTGACCAAATTTTTCTTTTGCTTCGGTAGGTTAACTGGTTCAAAAACAGATACAACATTTCCATAGGATGCTGCAATCTTTTAAAAAGAAAAAAGAAAGAAAACTTATGGATATGTTAACTTACTTATGAATCAAAAGAACAAAAGAAATTAACAGTATAACTTAAAAAATACCCAACACAGGGCTTCCCTGGTGGCGCAGTGGTTGAGAGTCCACCTGCCGATGCAGGGGACACGGGTTCGTGCCCCGGTCCGGGAAGATCCCACATGCTGCGGAGCGGCTGGGCCCGTGAGCCATGGCCGCTGAGCCTGCGCGTCCGGAGCCTGTGCTCCGCAAACGGGAGAGGCCACAGCAGCGAGAGGCCCGCGTACCGCAAAAAAAAAAAAAAAAAAAAAAAATACCCAACACAAAATTTCTTTCACCAATACTTGAGAATGTCAATTTTGGGGACTACCATATCTGGATCAGAATTCCAGTGCTGTCACTGTGTACCAGCAAGTTAAGCTCTCTGAACCTTAGTTTCTATCTATATTTACAGTATATATAATACTATCTTCCTAATAGGATTATTTTGAGGGTTGAAATAACATTTGTAAAGCATCTGGTAAAGAATTATCTATATAAGATGCATAGTAAATGTTAATTCCCTTCCTCACAGAAGAAAATGTATTGATGTATTCCTTGTCAAGTATGGAATTTGACGTGACTTAAAAATCAAGTTTTTAGGTTATCTGTCTTCAAAGTTCTGTCAGTGTATATTTAACTTTTTAGAAGTAAAACTTAGATCTATTCCTTTGTAAACTCTCTAAGGAGTATATTTTTTCAATATTCTATTTTATTTGAGTAACTTTCAAATATTTACTCTTAAATCAATGAAGCATAACCCTTGCTGGCTCTGTTTTATAAGGTAGCTACTACTATAGCTTGAGTGAGTCACAAATGAAGAACATTAAAACATCAGAAATCAGACAGATATATAGATAGAATGAATGATCAGGGATAAAAATAAGAACATATAATCTAGTGAAGACAGTAAGAAATGAGGATGTAACATACATAATGGAAAAAAAAACTTTCAATGGATATTTTAAAGTGTTCTGAGGAGATCTTAGAAGGTAGAAATCATCTGCACTGACTTCAACTGGGAGTATTTAGTTTGTGCCTTTAAATGTGGATAGAATTTCAAACTGCAGTGAGTGTTCAATTTTAGAAATAGGGCATAGTATGAACACAAGTGTACATCTTTTTTTTTAATATTTATTTATTTGGCTGCTCCAGGTCGTAGTTGCGGCACGTGAAATCTTCGTTGCCGCATGCAGGATCTAGTTCCCTGACCAGGGATTGCACCTGGGGCCCCTGCATTGGGTGTGTGGAGTCTTAACCACTGGACTACCAGGGAAGTCCCCACGAGTGTAAATATTAAAAGAGGTAAAGTACATTGGGAGGTGACTGAGCACCAGCCCAGGCAGAAGTGAGAAATAATGGACATGAGGCCAAAAAGGCAAGTGTGAGTGGGTTAAACCAAGGTGAACAATTTGAACTTTTCTAAGTTCATGGGAAACTAAGAATGGTTTTAAGCAAATGAATAACAAGTCAAATGCAGATGAATTTTCTTAGGAAAATTAATCTGGTAGTACAAATAAAAAAACAGTAATGATAAAATATTGATGCCTATGGTATCAAGAAGTATTTCCTTCTAAAAGGTAAACAGAAATCCCAAGTACCAAAATCTACAAATTTTCGTCTTGATACCTTAAGGAATCATTTGAGTATACTGTTATCTGTAAAACAAAGGAAATTTACCCTTTATTAGAATAATTATAAAACCAAATGACCTCTTCATTCTAACCTGGATTTCATGTAATATAGATTAAAAGATAACTCATATTGAAAATTTCTAAAATTAGATTTCCAACATTAACAAGCCCTATGTGAATCTAAATGGTATAAGTAAGTTTTTATATACAATCAAGATTACAGAACTACAGAGCTACGAGATCAAACAAACATGAAGAGAAAGGGAAAAAAGTCTCAAGGATTTTTAGCATTCCATAATAAAAACCACTTTCGTAGTACAGTGAGAATGAAAGACATGAACAAAAGAAAGACAGATGAGATACCTGTAACTCTACTGAAAGTGAGGAACACAGGAATAACAAAAAGAACAGTAGTCCAAAAAGTAGGCAAAGACTACAAGAGTTGAAACTCCTTTGTTACGAGTATCTTTAAACTAGGTCCCAAGAAGTAACTTTTCAGAATGGCAGCCTTATTAGGAATGATTACATTAAAAAAAATAAGGTTGGGCCCATTTTGATTTCTCACACAAAATGTTCTGGTAGAATCACAAACAATATACATGAATTAAGTATCTACCAAAAAAATTAAATTTGCAAAGTTCAGCCTAGTCTAGCTGCAACTGTACCTAGGCCTGGTCATCTATGCCTATATGGTGCTATATTAAGCTATACACTATACTGCCCATAAGTCATAACTCTCCCAACTCTGGTACTATACAGAACTGTATTTAACCTGATGTTAAATCATATGCCGTTTCTTTTTTTTTTTTTTTTTTTTTTGCGGTACGCGGGCCTTTCACTGTTGTGGCCTCTCCCGTTGCGGAGCACAGGCTCCAGGTGCGCAGGCTCAGCGTCCATGGCTCACAGGCTCAGCCGCTCTGCACGGCATGTGGGATCTTCCCGGACTGGGGCACGAACCCGTGTCCCCGGCATTGGCAGGCGGACTCTCAACCACTGCGCCACCAGGAAAGCCCATGCCCTGTTTCTTTTGTTTTTGTTGCTTTTTTACTTTCAAGGTAACTTTATACTTTCCATGTGTAAACAGAAGTTCAAATTAAATTTTTCATTTTTCTTATAGACTTGGAATAAATTATTTAAAAAATTATCAATTTATGTTCATTTTTGTACAAAGTTTATCTAGAAGTTACAAGGAGATAACTACCTGTTTACAGACAAAAAAGGACTCTAACAACAATTTCTTTTCAGGGTTTATTTCTAAATAGACTGAAGTTTATTGTCATTCCTTTCCCTCAATCCAATCAATTTTTAAATAAGTAAGCTTTATACCTATTCTACAGGTAATATTACATTTGTTTGTCAATTCATGGAGAAAACTATGCTATATTTCAAGATTATATGAGAACAGAATTCCTGACAATCTCTAAGATACATCTGAGTCAGGAATTTTGTTCTCTAGAGTGCATCTTAGAGAGCCAAAGAAATCTGTAGCTACATTGTCTTGGAAACACAGCAAGTCTCTAATTCAATAGGAAATAGATACTTCAGAGACTATACTTACAAAAACCATATTCAAAACAAATCTCATATCACCACAAGATTACAAACCTTGCCTTGTTGCATTGAACAATCTACACATCCTACTTGAATATTTCCATGTTTAGCTCCTGGGATTATTTGCAGTCTTTCAAAATCACTTCCCAGTATAACAATGTCACATCCAGAGGCATAAGCCTAAAAACAAAGAAAAAAATGAACAAAGTAAAATAAAAATGATAAAATTGTCAAGAAAATATTTATCATGTATAACACTGGCGTTAAATATTAACAGACTAATTTTAAATATTTTAAAAAATCTTTATTATTTGAGAATATTCCCCTTACCTCCCATATATAGTCCCATCAGTCAGTCCTTTCTGCAAAATATATACCAATTCCTTTCACTTTTTCCATCTCCACTGAATGCTACTGCCCTTATCTAAACTACCATAATCTCTCTCCTGCATTATTGTTTACACTCTGACTGCTTCCATTCTTGCTTCCCTCTAATTCCTTTCCACACACAGACAAGAGTGATCTTTTAAAAATGTTTATTACACCAAGTAATTTTCCCTTCAATAGTTTCCTCATCGCACTTGGAATAAAATCTCAACTTCTTATCAATGTCAATGCCCTAAATGATTGTCCTAATTCCCCAAATCCATCTCAAGCTATTCTTTCATTCCCTCAATTGGCTCCTGCCCTTACATTGCCCTTCTTTCTGTTTCTTGGGCGTAACAATCTTTTTTCACCTCAAGGTGGTTTACCTTCCTTCTATCTGCCTGGTCTTTGTCTAACTAGCTTCTTTTCAACATTCATGTCTCAGTTCCTGAATATACTCATATTGATCAATATTCTTCCCCCCTCCCCTAATTACTTTCCATCACACTACTCTTTTTCTTCTTCATAGCATATACCACAATTTGTAAATATCTTGCTTGTTATCCATTTCCATTACTACAAGTTAAGGTCCAAGACGAAAAAGTAGGGTTCAAGTTTATCTTGTTCTCTGCTCTTAGATCACAGGAGTTTCTTCCATTTAAGAGTACGTGGCTGTTGTCCTAGAATTTACATGCAGCATAATTCTGAAAATAAAATATCTATCACAAACTGCTTTCCATCCTAAGTTCTTAAAATTTTAGTAATTCTTTACTTTCTCATCACTTTTGCACATATACATACACCTTACTTAATGTAAAAAATATTATACTTAATATATACTTCATGACCGTAATTCCTACCAAAGCCAAAATGCTTCTGTACAAGCTACCAAAAAATATTAGAAAAGGGACTTGAAAGAACATACAAATAAATCTGCTCACATTATCAACAAGAAAATGAGGCCTAAATTGGCCGACAACTTCTTAGTGGCAGAGTGGGCTTGAGAACTCTGATCTCTTGATTTTTGATCTAGTGCTATTTTGATGTCAGAACAGGAACTTCCCTAGTTAAGCATGCTTGTCTGGAATTTTCCTAAAAGGAATTAGGGGAAATCAAGTCTGTTTCTACTAGTGCCACACAGTGGAAAAAACTGGCTCAGTAAACAAACAAAAAACCTCATGATGGTCTGCTCACCTAGGTGTAAATATCCACAATAGGATCATAAGGCTTGTCACAAGACTAACAGCCAGAATAAATTCCAAAAACTAATTTATGAAAAATGTCATTAACAATACTCTAAAATACCTTAATATTTTAGAAACTGATTTTCTCCTGAATATTAAATTTTGATAAAATACTGATTGTCAGTTTACCAAAATACTGTATTAAATTTGGAATGTTTACAATGTAGATTTCCTCCTCACTAAACAAAATGTTTTCAGTTTCCATTAACTAGAATATATATATATATATATATTTTTTAAAATGTGTTCATAACTTTGCCTTCTTTTTGTTTACCTGCAATTATATATCTACTTACAGATGTTGTGTTGCACCTATTTTTGTCAATCAGGACTCTAAGTTTTCCTGAATTAAGTCTACATGAATCCTGAAGTACCTCACAAAATTACTGTTTAATTCAACAAGTATTAAACATTTATAAACTTGATAAATGCAAAGTTACCTCAGAAATAAACATCTATCCCTATAGAAAGATGCCAACTTATAATACAAATAAACCTTGATCATTCAAAGACTTATCCAGTTCTGGATTACCCTTGTTCTTTTGCTGCTGCTATTATACTATCACTGCCTGTCAGTTAATTTTTCCTTAGTGACGGCACTAGAAGGTGCAAAGCTATCTATCCCTAGTTTTGGCAAACTTTAAATTGAATAAAAATTATTGATCTTCATCTGGAATATCTCTGTCATTTAGTCCTCACTTTCTTCTTTCAGAGTTATAACTAATGGATGGCAATAAACTGGTAAATGGGGAAAAAACAAAAAACAAATATAACGAACTGCAGTTTACACTTCATCAGTTGACTATTATCCTTGGGGCTTATAATAAAAACAACTTCTGGTTTTCTTGACTACAGAATTTTAATTTTTATAGTTTATTTGACTAACTAAATATAAAATGCATTAGAGACTCAAACTCTATTTGTGTTTTGTTCCATTTCTTAATCATTTTCAAGAATGTGTAAACATCTCCTTAAAAATCCTGCTGTGCACAGAATACTGGTTGAATAAACTGTGGTACATAGCCACAATGGAGTATTAAACAGCTATAAAAAGGATGAGGAAGAAATCTATGAACTGACTTGGAGTGATTTCTAGGGGATATTATAAAGTGAAAAAAAAAAGTAGAAAAGAGCATATATGGCAATTTTTTGTGTGTAAGGAACAAGGAAAATAAAACACGTGTACCTGGCTTGCTACAAAAAGGAACAAAGGGAGAATAAAACTAGGGAAACATGAAGTTGGATACCTACAAAAGGGGAGAAGATGAAGTGGAAGCAACGAATAACACTTCTGAGTATAACTTTTTATATACTCACGACTTCTTTTTAAAATTGAAGTATAACTGACCTACAGCACTCTGTTAGTTCAGGTGCACAACTCCGTGATTCTACATTTCCATACATTATAAAGTGATCATCATTAAGTCTAGTTATTATGTGTCACCATACAAAGATATTACAGTATTATTGACTATATTCCCCATGCTGTACATTTAATGCCCATGACTCATTTATTTTGTAACTGGAAGTTTCTATTTCTTAATCTCCCTTACCTATTTCACTTATCACTCCCACCTCCCCCTTCCCTCCGCTCTGGCAACCACATTTGTCCCCTGTATCTATGAGTCTGTTACCGTTCTGCTGTTTGTTCATTTGTTTTGTTTTTTAGATTCCACATATAAGTGAAATCATACGGTATTTGTCTTTGTCTGACTTACTTCACTTAGCATAATACTCTCCAGGTCCACACATATTGTCACAAATGGCAAGATTCCATTCTTTTTTTATGGCTGAGTAATATTCTACTGTGTGTGTATACATGTATACACACACACACACACACACACACCTTTATCCATTCATCTACCAGTGGACACTAGTTATGACTTTTGAAACACGTTCATATACATATTCAAAAAATTGATTTAAATCAATCAGAATGGGGGGGAGGTGAAACAAAGGAACTAAGTACATTTCAAACAAATACTATATCTACACTGAAAGAAAGAAGGCAGGAAGGAACTAAGTAACTTATGAACACAGAATTTGACTATACGTTTGCAGCCTTGGAGAGTGAGAAGGAAAAAACTAGTCTTCCTCCCGTGTTTCTCCTTTGCTCTCACATTATTACCACATTCACAACACTTCTGACAACAGATATGGGGGGGGGGGTTTAACCACACCAAGCAAGCAATTATGTGACACCAACTGAGTATCCTACAATTTAACTCAGTCCTGACACTATCTGCCTGGAGATAGCATCAGATCCCACAAGTTAAGGGCTCAGCCTTAACTGAGACTGCCCTCCACTTCAGACGCTAATCACAAATAGTAGGTCCTCAGATTACCCACAACTTCTGTCCCAGTCAAAGGTTCCCATGACCTCTTCCCCCTTGGATTTATTTGCTAAAACAGTGCGAAGAACTCAGGGAAACACTTATGCTTACCAGTGTGATAAAGGATACAAATAAACAGCCAGAAAAAGAGATGGGGGCGGGGAGGGGGGCACTTTTTTGTGCTTTCCTCTATCTTTCATTCACTGTAGTCATCTGAGCCTATTTTTTCTTTTTGACAGGGCCAAATGCTAAGTGCTTTTCACTGGTATCCCATTTAATCCTCACAACAAATCCTGTGAGATATTTACTATAATCAATCCATTTTACTGATAAGGAAACTCGAACTTAGATTGAGTAATTGGCTCAAGTCTCAGAGCTAGTATCAGACACAAATGAGACTGAAAGCAAGTTATAACTAATGGGAAAAAACATGCTCTTACTCCTTCTGCTATGCTGCCATACAATGCCTTATAAATAAACATGATGTGAATTTAATAACTGTCCCCTAATTTCTTCCTATAATTAAAAATGACTTCTTTGGATGTAAAGCAACCAGAATTCCCATAACTGCTGATACGAATGTAAAATAAAATGGTCCCACTACTTTGGAAAGGTAAACACAGGCACACTCAATGATCCAGCAATTCTACCTCTAAGTTTATACCCAACAGAAATGTGTCTATATGTACACTAAGAGACATGTACAAGAACATTCATAGCTATTCATAAAAGCTCCAAAGTAGAACCAACTCAAACATATAATAGAATGCATAAATAACCTGTAGTATATATATTTTAAATGGATAGCCACCAAGGACCTACTGTATAGCACAGGGAACTCTGCTCAATATTCTGTAACAACCTAATTGGGAGAACAATTTGAAAAAGAATAGATACTTATAACTGAATCACTTTGTTGTACACCTGAAACTAACACAACATTGTTAACCAACTGTACTCCAATGTAAAATAAAAAATTTAAAAAAAAACTTTAGTATAATCATACAATGGAATACTATAAAGCAATGGTTCTCAAACTCTCTGGTTTCAGTAATCCTTTGTACACTTAAGAAAATACTGAGGATAACCACCCTAGCTTCTCCCTCCCCAAGAGCTTTAGTTTGTGTGGGTTATCACTATCAATATTTACTCTTTTAGAAAACTGAGAAAATATAATACACTAATTGATAAGGTAATCAAAACTTCCCAACAAATAAAAGCCCAGGACCAGTTGGCTTTACCAGTGAATTCTACCAAACATTTAAAGAATAATTAACACCAATCCTTGTCAAACCCTTCCAAAAAACTGAAGAGGCCATTTAACAAGGTCAACATTACCGTTATACCAAAGCTACACAAGGCACTATAAGAAAAGAAAATTACAGGCCAATTTCCCTGATGAATATAGATGCAAAAATCTTGAACAAAATACTAGCAAACTGATTTCAAGAGCACATTAAAAAGATCTTATACCATAATCAAGTGGGATTTACCCCTGGGATGCAAGGATGGTTCCATAAAGGCCATATATGACAAGCTTATAGCTAATATACTCAATGATAAAAAGCTAAAAGCTTTCCTCTAAGATCAGGAAAAAGACAAGGATACACACACTCCCACCAATTCTATTCAACATAATATTGGAAGTCCTAGCCAGAGCAATTAGGCAAGAAAAAGAAATAAAAGGCATTCGAATCAGAAAGGAAGATGTAAAATTGTCTGTTTGCAGAAGACAAGATATTACATATAGAAACCCTAAAGATTCCACCAAAAAACTGTTAGAACTAAGAAATGAACTCAGCAAAACTGCAGAATACAAAATCAACATACAAAAATCAACTGCATTTCTATATGCTAACAATAAACTATTCAAAAAAGAAATTAAGAAAATCCAATTTACAATAGCATCAAAAAGAATAAAATACTTAAGAGTAAATGTAACCAAGGTGAAAAGTCTTGTACACAGAAAACTGTAAGACATTGATTAAAGAAGCTGACAACACAAATAAATGAAAAGACATCTTCTGTTCTTGGACTGGAAGAATTAATATTGTTGAAATGTCCATACTACACAAAACCATCTATAGATTCAATGTAATCTCTATCAAAATTCCAGTGGCATTTTTCACATAGGGAAAAAAAAAAAATCCTAAAATTCACATGGAACCACAGAAGACCCCAAATAGCCAAAGCAATCTTAAAGAAAAACTAAGCTGGAACCATCACATTTCCTTATTTCAAACTATGTTGCAAAGCTATAAAAATCAAAACAGTATGGTATTGGCATAAAAACAGACACATGGCCAAAGGAACAGAATCATGAGCCCAGACATAACCCACACATATATGGTCAACTAATCTTTGACAAAGGTGCCAAGAATATACAACAGAGAAAAGACAGTTTCTTCCATAAATTGATGCTGGGAAAACTGTACATCCACATACAAAAGAATAAAATCGGACCCTTGTCTTACATCACACGCAGAAATCAACTCAAAAATGGATTAAAAACTTAAACCTAAAACCACAAAACTCCTAGAAGAAAACATAGGGGAAAAGGCCCTTGACAATTAGTGATGATTTTTTGGACACCAAAAGCACAAGCAACAAAAGCAGTCATAAATAAGTAAGACTACATTAAACTGAAAAGCTTCTGCACAGCAAAAGAAACCACCAACAAAATGAAAAGGCCACCTAAAAATGGGAGAAAATATTTGCAAACCTTATCTGATAAAAAGTTAATATCTAGGGCTTCCCTGGTGGTGCAGTGGTTGAGAGTCTGCCTGCCGATGCAGGGGACATGGGTTCGTGCCCCGGTCCGGGAAGATCCCACATGCCGTGGAGCGGCTAGGCCCGTGAGCCATGGCTACTGAGCCTGCACATTCAGAGCCTGTGCTCCGCAACGGGAGAGGCCACAACAGTGAGAGGCCTGCGTACCGCCAAAAAAAAAAAAGTTAATACCTAAAATACATAAGGAATTCATATAACTCATTACCAGAAATGAACAATCCAATTAAAAATGGGCAGAAGACTTAGACATTTTTCCAAAGAAGATGTACAAATGGCCAACAGGTACATGAAGAGATGTTCAACATCACTACTCATCAGGGAAATGCCAATCAAAACTGGATGAGAAAAAAAAGAAAAAAAAAAAAACTGGATGAGATATCACTTCATATCCATTAGGATGCTATCAACAAAAAGATAAAAGTGTTGGTGAAGATGTGAAGAAAGGGAATCTTTGTGCACTCTTGGTGTGAATGTAGATTGGCACAGTCACTGTAAAAAACAGTATGGAAGAGTCCTGAAAAAATTAAAAGCAGAACTACCATATATTCCACCAATCCAACTTCTAGAATTATATCCAAAGATGATGAAATCTCTGTAAGAGATATCTGCACTCCCATATTCATTTCAGCATTGTTCACAATAGCCAAGATATGGAAACAACCTAAGTGTCCATCAGTGAATGAATGGATAAAGAAAATATGTTTTACACACACACACACACACACACACACAAACACAAAAGAATATTATTCAGTCATAAAAAAGAAGAAAATTCTGCCACTTGTGACAACCTTGCGGGCATTATGCTAAGTCAGACAGAGAAAGACAAATAATGTATTCCACTTATATGTGGAATCTAAAAACATTGTACTAATAGAAACATTGTACTAACAGAATAGAATGGTGGTTGCCAGGGGCTATGGATGGGGGAAATGGGAGATGTTGGTCAAAGGATACAAACTTTCAGTTATAAGATGAATAAGTTCTAGGGATCTAATGCACGGCATGGTGACTATAGTTAACAATATTGTATTGTACAGTTGCAAGTTGCTATTAGAATAAAGCTTTAATGTTCTCATCATAACAACAACAAAATGGTAATTATGTGAGTTAAAGGATATGTTAACTAACCTTATTGTGGTAAAGATTTCACACTATATATGTGTATCAAATCTTCACACTGCACACCTTAAACTTACACAATTTTCATGTAAACTGTATGTCAATAAAGCTTGGGGGGAAAAAATAGAGAGATGAATCTGTACAGAAAATCCAAACTGGATATCATGCAAAAATCACTTGAAATAAACATATCTTCTTATGGATATTTTTAATATATTATTAAAATTAATTCAATCTCTAGAGTTTATACAACATGATGAGTTAATAAGCATGGAAATACACGAAAACAAACTTTAATTCAAAATGGGCTCTGCATCCAAAGTTCATAGCAGCACTATTTACAACAGCCAAGACATGGAAGCAACCTAAGTGTCCATCAACAGATGAATGGATAATGATGTGGTACATATATACAAAGGACTATTACTCAGACATGAAAAAGAATGAAATATTGCCATTTGCAGTGACATGAATGGACCTAGAGAATATCATACTAAGTGAAGTCATAGAGAGAAAGACAAATATTGTATGATATTACTTATATGTGTAATCTAAAAAATAATACAAATGAATCCATATATAAAACAGAAACAGACTCACAGACATAGAAAACAAGCTTATGGTTACCAAAGGGAAAAGGGAGGGGGGCAAGTGATAAATTAGAAGTATGGAATTAACAGATACAAACTACTATACATAAAACAGATAAGCAACAGGATTTACTGTATAATACAGGGGACACTATTCTTGTAATAACCTATAATAGAACATAATCATATATATGTGTGTGTGTATACACACACACACACACACACACACACACCATCTCCAAATCACTTTTCTGGACACCTGAAACCAACACAGTATTATGAATCAACTGTACTTCAATTTTAAAAGTCAATCAATGTAATTCACACATAAACAAAATAAAGAAGAAAAAATAAATAAAATGTGCTGTGTGTGATTTTAAAATAATCCATTTTTACTAAATTCTTAAATAAAAATAACCCATCTCCCTGGTTTTAAATAAAAACCTAAGATGTAATACTATACATAACATTCTAAACCAAAATCTAAAACTAGTTTTATAGATTTTTTCCAAAATAAATTGTTCTGAAAAATTCATTTCAAGGTGCCCTATTACTATCAAAACAAAAAGAACAGCACTGGTTCATCAAATAAATTGCCACACTACCTAAGCTTCAAAATTAATATGCATATATTGTAATTGGTACACTAGCTGCTTCTGTCAAAAGATCTGTAATCAGAATAACCTATTACTAAGCAATGAAAATTAAATTGAGAAACGAAAATCCTTTTATTAGGCATACATAATATTGGGTTTACTAACTTTGAGACTAAACAAGGTGCAAAGAAAGAACTGAGTTCATATGTGTGCTTTCAAGCATACAACTGAAACATGATTTTTAACTTTAAATTTGGCAGACAACCTTCTCCAATATTCAAAAATTACCCAAGGCTGCCACAGTCAGCATTCTAATTTGGAAATCCTGTGATTTCTGTACTTAGATTTCCTGTTTTCACTGTTTTGTTTTAACCAACCACACCAGGTAAATATCCCAAAGAATTTCTTCCTGGTATACTTCCTGGTTAAATGAATTATGTTTGGCATGTTGTAATTAACATTATTCTCATTTTTTTAAACACAACATTAAGAATTCGTATTACTTCAATAATTTTAAAGGAACCTTAATACTATTTAAAACATAAAATTTTTAAATAGGCTAAATATGTAAAAAGAAGTCCAATTTGTACTCGTAATAGCATATGAGTACCACAAAAATCATTCTCTTTCTCCAGATACAAACAGTATCAAACTTTCCCCTCCTGTATCTCTCCATCCACAAACATTAACATGCTTCTCCAAAATAAGAACCTCCTATAAAGGTTTCCCTACAGTGAACAAAACAAAAAGTTAAACTACTATTACAGAAAGAAGGAGAATGCTAAGTCAGCCTCCATTTCTCTACCAACACCCGGATAGCTGCAGTCAGTCTTTTGACTTCTAATCTGGGTCCCCTTGGCTGGGAACACAGAGTTGTCTAATACAAAAGGGAGTCTGGAGTTATTACATGTTTGTTATCCCTCGTATAACAAAGGCATTTAAATTCCAAACTAGAGACAGCAAGTCCTAAATATTAACACAATCTGTCTCTTGGAAATTATCTCCCTTTCCATTTCAGTAAAAACACAATTTCAACACTAAGTATGGATAATCTATTGCATGCACAGAAACATTAGAAAATCCAGATTCTAACTAACTATGCCTGTTTTTAACTTATTATTTGTCTTTTACAAATAAAATTTTTATTCTAAAAACAAAAGTTGTCAACAGATTAGGACCAGGTTGCTCATATACTTTCACTCTAAAGACAGTATGAAATTAACAAGGGAAAAGGAGTGAGAGAAAAATTCATGTAAATAAAGAAAAATTAAAGAATTTTTGCTTCGGATATCTGAAATCTCTCCTGGTTACTCACCTGATATTTATGGCAAAATGCGTAATAAATGACTTTGGAAAAAAATTTTAAACTTTAATTGAAGTATTTTATTTGGACTCAAATCTAAATTATTAAAAATATTTTTTTAAAAGCACAATTTTTAATTACATAGATAAGGCTTCTTTATCTATTAGTCATCAATTCAACCAGTATTTATTAAGCACTTTTTATGTGCTATGCATTATAATGAGTTTAGCCTTTATAATAACTGACATTTTTAAGGGTTTTACAGGTACTAAGCAATGAACTTAGCACTTTTTCATGTAACAACCCTATGAATAAGTTCTTCTTTAGCCCCACTTTACAGATAAGAAAAAAAGAAATTCAAAGAATGTAAAAGAACTTGCCCACGGATACATAACTAACTATAAGGACTAGGTTGGAAATCAAATTCAGGTAATGACTCTACTATTAGGTGACACCAGTACTTCAATCACTGTTCCAGGCACTCACAATGAAACTGTGGAAGACATACACAAGGCAAGACAGGTCACTAATATAATGAAAGCGCAAATAAAGTGCTTTGAAAGTATAAGAGAAAAGGTCACTGCCTACTAGAAGCTTTCTTATTAAGAGAAAAGTCAAAATTGTTTGATGCCAGTTTAAGTAGTAAAAAAGTATCTAATACTTACATATACTAACTATATTAGTAATTTCATATTTTAAAATCAAGAATCCATGAGAAATGCCACTCAATTTCATTTCAATTTAAAACCTGTCAGACTGTATTCAAAAAATGAGATCTCATCTCTTGTAATCTTTCAAAACAAGAACAAATAAGTTATCTGCAAACATGCAAAGAGATGAATTACGAATGTAAAGTTTGTCTTTAGAGAAGGCATAATGTAACAGGACAAACAAAGTAATTCTTCAAGTGGGCCTGCAAGAAGATTTCATGTCCCTAGCTCAAGTAAAACTGGAATTTGGAGAGAGTTTTTTAGTCTGCACATACCATCTACCATTAATGTTTGCTCTCTTTCTATGAAAAGAAAAAGAAGCCAAAATCAAAAGAGGTTAAAAACAAAATTCAAGGAGTAAACAACAGATTCTACATTTTAGCAAAGACAGTAATTTCAAGAGAGATAAATTTAAGATGTATATAGTGTCCAGTAGACTGAGGGCAAGAAACTTGGTTTATAACGGAATATCAATTTAATGTTAGAGAGTCAGGGATGGATTAGCTGCAAAGGAAAAAAGATGATTGTTAATAAACTATCACCAAAATTATAGAGACCTGGGATCTCTTTATACTAAATAACAACAAAATGTTTATTTTTACCTTATTTACTGGACTGATTCCTGAGATCTGGAAGAAATCTGCAGTAGGCTTGGTGGGAGATGATTAAAGTCTGGTCTATGGAAACAGACTTTAAAATTCAGTAGAACTGTGCAACAAGCTACATGATGGCGTAGGATAGTCTTATCTTTGGTACATTAACTCATTTCTCCTTTAACATAACAGAAGCATTCACCAAGATTTTATATACACTTAGAAGGATCATCTAGGTGTATAAATAGGCCATCATATTGTATATGCTTTGAAGTTCATATCACTGCTTACATAGATTCTGAATGCCTTCTCAGAAAAAGTTGTTAGAATTTACATTGGAGGAAGCACTCATATAATTTTAGGAGATAACAGAGAATGTAATGTTACCATCCTATAATCTACCACTAGCAAAATCTTCTTAGGATGATCTTTATTTTCTAAATAGCAAGAGCAGTGAGCAATGTTCAACTGCAGGGAGACTATGGTTGCCCACTGAGACTCTCAGAGTTCACCCTCCTCTTGAGCACTGAAGCGAGGTCAACATTTAGAATTAGAATCTCTAAAACTGCTAGTGTCAAGTGCAAGTTAAGGTGTGTGTGAGTCACTCTACAGGGGAGGTACAGACTCTATTCAAAAGCAAAGTACTTGGTTGGCACAGATCTAAAAGCACAATTCAGGTATTAAATGCCTACACCATGTTAAATAATGACTACTTTTTTTTCCTATTATTTATTCCGACTGATAAAGATGACAAAAGTCAAAATCGTTTGAGAAGAAAACCTAGGGCATCTACTAAGATGTTTATTTTGTTTCACTTTTTTATGCAAAATTAAGTTTTAATCACAACTAAGAGATAGCTATTCAAGTTGTAGCAAAAATCATGAGCACTATACATATATTCAGATATAGGCTATCATGTGCAATACTGACTTATAGCTTGAAATTATTATAAAAACTATACTTAATTCTTTAAAAAAAACCCGCTATAGTTAAGGCAGAAAATGTCAATATACTGATAAACAGCAAAAGTTTGGGGCCCTCTTCCTTTCACTATCTGGGGAAAACAAATGAAAAACAAGACACTTTCATTTAAACTTTAACCTGGAATTACCACTACACATCAAAGAGGAATTTTACTGAGAAACAGTAATGCAACTTTTAGTAATTAATGTGAACAATCTAAAATAAATATAAGCCTCCCAGGACTACTAAACTGTTACATATGGAATTCAAAGGATGGCAGGAGTGAACCATTTACGAAAAATAGTTTTTTCTTTCCAAAGTTATTCCCAGTGAATTTAAAGAAAAATAAGTGAAAAGCACTGTTTTCACTCAGCGCTAGTTGTTGACAGCTACCTGTTTTTAAGACACCCATTCTTTTCAACTACAAAGACACTTGACATAAACTTAGAGGAAGAAATGAAACCAAGCCCAACGACTCCTCAACTTGACAATTAGAGCCTATGGAGTGGGGCAATAAAAAGCCCACATACACATTACACACCAACGATTCTCGGATAAACGATTTTAGTAAACCTCCCCAGCCCAAGGACGTCAGATTAAAAACTTTAAAAATCCTACAAAACATTCTAACTTCCGAGTTTAGCCTCTGTACATTAAATAACTCAATGACCGAAGCGTTACTGCCTCCTTCGTTCTCAAAGGCCAGGTACGCCGGCCCTAAGGAGCTGGGACCTCCGTAGGAGACGCCCCGCGAGGGCGACGAGGCTTTCTCGGCCTCTGCCCGTCACTCTGGGCCGAGCCCGGCTGACTCAGGGTCGCGGACTCGCCACGGGCGACGCGGGAGCCTCCCTCACTCACCGTGAAGCGCTGGTCGCCGACGCTGCCCACGGAGAAGCAGTGGTCGCCGGGGTTCACAGCCCCGGTCAGCACCTGGTGCAGGTTCATGTCGGCGCCTTAATCCAGCAACGGATGTCGCGTCCGGCTCATGCCCGGGGTCAGCGGCCGCTTCCCTCCCTCTTTCCCTCACGGGTGGCGTCTGCTCTTGGGAGGAGACGGCGGCAGCGACAGGCGCCAGGAGCGGGAGCCGCTCAGCTGCGGCCCGCAGCTCATCCCGAGCCCGCGCAGGCGAGGCCCGGAGGGGGCGGACCGGCGAGCGGGCGGAGCGCCGCGCTCTTCCGCGCACCTGTCACAACCCGCGCGGGCCCAGGTGAAACTCGGGGTTGACCCAGCGGCCGCGACCCCGGGCCGACCCACCGGCCAGGAGGAACACGCCGTCCACAACACTTCCTCTGGGTTCTGGGTGGCTGGCCCGGACCGAACCCGAATGGCGCAAGTTGCACCCGCTAGTCCTCTGCCCCCTAACCTGGCTTTTCCCTGCTCCGGTGCCGGCCACCCCCACTGGCCTCGGCAGCTCTCTACGCGTCGCTAGGTCCCTTTAGCGGAAATATCGCGAGATTCTCGCGGCGAAAAGGAACACTGCAGTAAACGATTTACTTTTTTACCACAGTGTGCAGAAAGGCAAGTGGAAAACGCCTCTTCGAGTGAGATGTTGGCCAATCCAGAGATCCAGTCCACCTAAGGCTCCACCCCCTGCTGAGGACAGACCAATCTCTTTGAGGCTTGTGAGGGACGATGTGCGTTTGAATGTTGAACGTAAGGAACCTAGTAAAAACATAAAGAGCCTTGGAAGAGGTAAGGGTTGTCAAATTATGCTTTAGGTTGGGGCTTAATCTGACTGTTGGGCCAGAAAGCTTAAAAGGGAGAAGTGCATTATAAATGCAGTTGCGGTGTCTTCGGCCCCGGTAGAGACTACAAGTCCCAACAAGCACCGCTCCCCTAGGCGTCCCGCGAATACTCCAAGTGAATGTGAACCCTGCAGTGTCTCTGTCCCCGCGCAATGGTTACCTCGGCAGGACGCGCGTTTCCAGTTCGCTAAAAAGGAAAATTTTGAAAGGTTTAAACATTTGACAAGTACTAAAATGAAGGGTTTTCGCCAATGTTTAACTTAACATTCGTTTTGAAGTAGTGCTGATAACAGTACTGCAACAGCCCTGCGTTAAGCTGTTTTGGAAAAACCTAAGAATTCCAGAATGTTTAGGGTCACAGTCTCAACTGTGAGATTCAACTCTAATTGTATTTTAACACAAGTTTTGTATTATTATTGATAAACATCTCTTTATGTCTCCTCCCAGGTACCCTCTTAGGGACAAACTGTCCTGTATCCCAAGTGTCTAGCGCAGTGCGCTTTCCAACCTAGGTGTTCAGAAAATGTTAAATGAGTGAATGTAAATAGGAACTCCCCACCAAAAAAAAAAAAAAAAAGTAGTTTTTTTTTAAAAAATTGGTGAACTGATTTTGATTTTATATCCTTTTCTTGTGGTCAAAAAACAAAAAACAGAAAGCAAAACAAACAACCCCCCAAAAAGTTCACACTATTACTTGGGTAGGAGGAGTACTGGTAATTTTATTTCCTTTTGCTTTCCCTAAGTTTTTTGCAGTATACATATACTTCGTTTAGCAATAAAAAAAAGTTACTTAAAAAATAAGTTTAAGAAAAGAATCTCAAAATTAGTGGATATATGTATAACAGATATACCTTGCTGTACAGCAGAAACTAATGCAACATTGTAAATCAACTATAATAAAAACTTTAAAAAAAATAAATTTAAGAGCCATCTCCCTTTTCTTAATTTGAAAGATGTAAATGAATTCCATTATTTATCCCAGTCTCCTCATAAAAATAAGGGATTTAAAACATAACTTGTCTTAAAAAAAAAAAACCTATTTTATTGAGGTGTAACATACAGTTTAGTTTGTGTTTTAATTATTAATTCAGATTTTATTTTAAATGACTTTAAGTTAATTTTAGATCTTAAATCAAGGTTTTTCTATATTCCACATAAATTCTGTGTATAGACCAAAGTTTAACATGTTTACTCATTCTATTCTGCCTATCTTTTGGTTTTGAAGGGCATACTGTTTAGCAGAATAAAAGAAACTAAGGGACCTAGTAGTTAGAAAATCTGAGATCTACTCCTGATCTGTCATTTGCTGTGTGACCATGGAAAATGTCTTGTAAACTTTGTTTTCGTCATCTGTAAAATTAACAAGTTTAACCTGATTATCAACACATTTTACTTGGCATTTTTATTCCTGATAAACATCTGTTAGGTTTTTTTAATTATTCAAACAGAAAGTCACAAAACTTATAATCATCCTTATCAGTTCACTCAGTCCCATGTAATTAATTTTTTTTATCTTGATCTTTTGTTAGCACTTTTATGAATTCATCAGTTTTCCATTAGAGTTCTGAAAATGCTTATTCATTCAGTTCAGCAGTATAGTCAATTACCAGAAACCTGTACTTGTCAGAGTCTTTTCCATGAATTCCTTGAAGATGAAACCCTTTTATGGGAATATTTTTGCAAAAGCATCAGAGTACACCCAGAACTGTCTGTAAATGACAAAAGACTTAAAAATGACCACGGTTAAAGATTTGATGAAAGTACATAATAATGCAATTGGCAAGGAAATTTAGTTATTTCTGAGATATATATTTTAAAGTAACAACTAGAATTATGACTTATACCAGAACATATAAGATTTTTAGAAATTTCATGTAATGTCTGAAACATTTATATTAACGTATTTCCATACAAACATCTGTTAGTTTTTATTAAATTCCTTCATCCTTGAAATAAACAAGAGTTTGACTCCTGGCCTAATCAGTCATTTAGACAAGTTGCTTAATCTCTTCGTGCTTTACTTTCCTTATCTGTAAAGTGGGGATAGTAATAGACTTCCTTCATACAATTATCATGAAGATTAAATGAGCACAGTGTTTAGCACATAGTCAGAATTCAATAGATGTTAGCTACTCATTATTATTATTAAATTAAATCTAACCTTTTGACATATTCTTTCTAAAGTTTTCATATAGCGTCAAACCTCAGTCCAAATCAAATTTTCCAGTGATGTTTGAGACGCCACAAATGTTCTGAGGCCATCCCAGTCTGTATCCAAAACTATGGGACTACAGTACAACAACTAATGAAAAGTGAGGACATTCCTTTTACTCTTATTCAGAAAAAAATGCCCATTCAACAACCTATCTTTGATGTTTAGCAGATGGACTCTTTCAATGAAACAACTAAATCCTTTTACTATATCTATTTATTCCACTACAACTACGGCCTGCTGTCTGGTTTTATATAGTCCTTGAGCTGAGAATGTTTTTTACATTTTTAAATGGTTGGAAAAAATCAATAGAAGAAAAATATCTCATGGTATATGAAAATTATATGAAATTCCCATGTCCATTAGTAAAATTTATTGGAACACAGCAATGCATAGACATTTAGATATTGTCTATGGCTACTTTCACACTACAACTGCAGAGCTGAGTAGTTTCAACAGAGACTATATATCCTGCAAAGCAAAATATTTACTGTTTGGCCCATTAGAGAAGAAGTTTGCCAACCCCTAATTTATAGGAAGAATCCTCTACTGCTCTATGATCTATGAAATAGCTTTTGCTGTGCAGACTGGTTGTTGTCCTGCATGACCACTCAGCTTAATTAGTAAAACATTTCATGTTGATGATTACACAAGCATCTTTAAATACATCTATTGTATCCCTGATTCCCCAATATTTATCATAGCACAGAGTAGATCCTCACTAATAGTTGAACCCTGAATATAGGCAGGACCTGACTTACATATATATAAAAAGAGTCCCTGAAGAACTACCTTGGAGAAGTGGCCATAGGCAATCCCTTTACTTTCAAACTGCTGCTCTTCATAGATCACCCTGTAATGTCACTCACCTCCCCCTTGACAAGGTTCTATTCAATCCTAAATCCAGTCCTGACTTCTTATGCAACTTGAGCATAACTCTGACCTTGTAGCAAAATTAGTAAGATAAGGAAATGGAAGAGATGGAGGTAAATTATGCCTTTCATCCTCCCTTCCCTGTCCCCTCTGCCCAAAGGCCACAAGTCCACCTCCTAACACAAAAAGTCCAGGGGAATTCTTGAATCTAACTATTCCCTGATCTGTAATTGAATTTTGTTATTCTGTCCTTTGAATGCTCAAAGGCTATGTGCCTTTGTGGTTTTTCCCTTTAGTTTCTTTCATTCTTTTTTTCCGTGTAGTTTCTTTAGTTTTATTCTTCAGCTTTATTTCTAAGAAATAAAAGAGGAAGGATGGGTCTGAAAAAGGAAGTCTTTTTTTAAATAATTTTTTTTTTAAATAAAATTTTGCCTTATTTTGCCTTATTGCTAGCAGCAAAATCTCTTAGAAAACCAAAGTACTGTGGTTTTGGGGACTGGCAGGACAAAGAGATATGCTCTCTTCAGTGCTGGTCTTAAAGGGAAAGGGGACTTTTATCAGACTTGAGGGGTGGTTACAGTGTAAGGAAAAGCAAACAGGCTAAACTCTGAGATTTTTTTTTTTTGGTGGGGGGAGGAGCATATAGGAAGTCAGCTCAGATGGAGAAGTAATCATGCCTCTTTCTCACTAGCTTATTTACTGACATCCCTGTCATTACCCTCCTCCCTGCCATCCTAAACTCATTAATATAAATCCCTTTCCTCCTAGGGCCTGTGCCAAGGGACCCACCAAGAGGGGCTTCCATCCCCACAGCCAACACCCAACAGATGAGGGAGGTCAGAAGAAAAGAGTTCCTAATCCTATAACAAAGGCTGAATCAGGAGGACTATGTTGCTGGAATTTCATGTAAGCATTCTGAACTCATTATCTCACAAAAGTAATGAGGATCTCTGAGCATCTAAGATATTGACTGCCCCAGAAACCTGCCTGTATTGCCAACAGCAACCTTACTATAGAAAACTCCATCAGCAATATTATAGGTTAAATAGATATTTGAGCAATGGTATAGGACCCTAGCCATTATTTATAATACTGTTACTATAGAAAAATTAATTCCAATACCTCTAATATTTGAAGATTAAATACTATTGGCCATTAAATACTATTGGCTCACCCTCACTTGCTCAACTGGAGGGTTTTCCACCCATAAACTATTAAAGGGCAATTATTTATAAAAGCTAGTGTTTATTAAACACCCGATCTGTACTGTAATAGGTATTTTATTTATCTCATTTAAATCTCAACAACACTCTAAGGGTAATATCTCTGTTTTACAAATGAAGAAACCTAAACTCAAAGAAATTAAATAACTTGGCCAAGGTCATGTTGCCACCCAAATATTTGAACTCAGATCTCTTGGGCTGCAAAGGCCCTTTAAGTGTTCTCCAAAGCCCCTTGAATCCCAAAGTGGATTCAGTCAGGGCCTACTATTTATTCCCTAGCTGGCAAGATGAGAAGAGACAGGACTTCTTTAAGTTGAGTCTTCAGTGGTCAGCTGGTAAAAAGAACCATCTTCCCAAAACAGTTTTCTCCTCCTTCCACAAGATGGAAGGAAAGCTCACCTCCTTACCTTGACCCACGCCCAGACTATAAAGGGCAGCTTTTATTAAATGGTAAAATAAACATCTCCAACCAGAAAACTCCCTGATACACAGTTATAGGTATTCACTTGGTTAAAGGCAAGTACTTCTTGGAATGTTTTGGAACTACCAATAAGTCACATGCATCAGATTGTGGGTCTTCTAACACCTACTGGAGTTTTCATTAAGGGGGAAGCAGAAGTCAAGAGATGTAAGTTTGAAAGGCAAAGGAGAGGCCATGTGGAAGACAGCAGCAGGCAGTTTTGGTTAGCCGGGAGCAACTTGAGAGCATTGGGCTTTGGGACAGTAATGAAGTGGAGGGATTATTCTAATCAAAATCCCGGCAAGTTGTTCTGTGGATATTGACAAATTGACTCTAAATTTTTATAGGAGGCAAAATACCCAGAATAGCCAAAACAATATTGAAGGAGAAAAACAAATCTGAAGGACTGATGCTATCTGATTTCAAGACTTACTGTACAGCTACAGTAATCAAGACAGTGTGATTTTGGGGAAAGAATAGACAAATAGATCACTGGAACAGAACAGAGAATGCAGAAATAGACTGTGATCTATAGTCAACTGATCTTTGACAAAGGAGCAAAGGCAATACAATGGAGCAAAGATGGTGCTGGCGGGCTTCCGTGGTGGCGCAGTGGTTGAGAGTCCGCCTGCCGATGCGGGGTTCGTGCCCCGATCCGGGAAGATCCCACATGCTGCGGAGCGGCTGTGTCCGTGAGCCATGGCCGCTGAGCCTGCGCGTCCAGAGCCTGTGCTCCGCAACGGGAGAGGCCACAACAGTTAGAGGCCCACGTACCGCAAAAAAAAAAGATGATTCCGGAAAAACTGGACAACTATGTGCAAAAACATTAGTCTAGACACAGACCTTACACCCTTCACAAAATCTAACTCAAAGTGGATCACAGACCCAAAATTGAAACACAAAACTATAAAACTCCTAGCAGATAACATAGGAGAAACCTAGATGACCTTTGGATTGATGACGACTTCTTAGATACAATACCAACGGCATGATCCATGAAAGAAACGATGGATAAGCTGAATTTCAGTAAAATAAAAAAACTTCTGGTCTGTGAAAGACAATGTCAGAAGAATGAGAAGACAAATCACAGACTGGGAAAAAAATATTTGCAAAAGATACTTCTAATAAACGATTGTTATCACAAATACACAAAGAACTCTTAAAACTCAACAATAAGAAAACAAACAACCTGATTGAAAAATGGGCCAAAGACCTTAAAAGACACCTCACCAAAGAAGATATATAGATGTCAAATAAGCATATGAAAAATGCTCCACATCATATGTCATGAGGGAATGCAGAATAAAACAACAATGAGATACTACTACATATGTATTAGAATGGCCAAAATCTGGAACACTGGCAACACCAAATGCTGTAGAGGATGTGGAGCAACAGGAACTCTCATGCGTTGCTGCTGAGAGCACAAAATTGTATGGTCACACTGGAAGATAGTTTGGCAGTTTCTTACAAAACTAAATGTACTCTTACCATACAATCCAGCAATCATGCCCCTCAGAATTTACCCAAAGTAGTTAAAAACTCTTTCCATACAAAAACCTTTACACTGATGTTTATAACAGCTTTGTTTACACTTGCCAAAACTTAGAAGTAAACACTCTGTCTTTCAGTAGGTAAACAGGTAAATAAACTGTGGTACATCAAGACTATGGAATATCATTCAGTGCTGAAAAGAAATGAGCTGTTAAACCATGATGAGTTATGGAGGAACCTTAAATGCATATTATTAAGTGAAAGAAGTCAACCTGAAAAGACTACATACTGTATGATTTCCAACTATACGACGTTCTGAAAGAAGCAAAACTATGGAGACAGTAAAGAGATCAGTCATTGCCAGGGGTTGGCGGTAAGGGATGACTAGATAGAACACGGAGTCTTTTTAAGAGCATGTTGAAAATACTCTGTACTGTCAAAATGGGTACATGTCATTCTACATTTGTCCAAACCATGAATTTTGGTGATTATGCTGTGTCAGTGTAGGTTCATCAGTTGTAACAAATGTACCGCTCTGGTTAGGGATGTTGATAATGAGGAGGCTATGCATGTGTGAGGGCAGGGGTATTTGGGACATCTCTGCTTCTGCCTCTTAATTTTGTTGTGAACCTAAAACTTCTCTAAAAATATTGTCTTAAAAAAAAAAAGAATGGGGACTATGATTTGGTAAATGATCAGAGCCTTCCACTTCCTCCTAGCTGAAACAGTAAGACAAGATAGGGAGGTAAATGAATGAACAGAAATTTGGGGAATGTTTCTCAAACATGGGAAGGAATAATTACAAAAGACGTATATTCTGAAAGCAAAGAAAACAGAAGATGTGTGCACGGGGGAAAAAGGTTTTTTACCCAATTAGATTATAAAAAAGCTTATCAGAGCTATGCTTGCACTCACTCATGTATGTATTATAGAATAACTGATGAGGCAGGACACAAAATTTTCCAATAAAAGAAACTGCGAGCCTCTTTTCTGCCTAGGACAACATAGCAAGTACACTTGAAGCAATCTGTGTCTAGGTGAGAGTCACTTGAGTGGCTCCTTTAATTGTGCAATATAAGCTGAGGCTAATTCTGCATGAAGATGGGGGAGTGAAGTTGAGTCACACACTCTGTCCACCAATATCTAATTAAGTAACACTTTCTCTATAAATTATACATATATATATATAACTTATATATATATATAAATTATATAAAAATAAGTATATATAAATAAAAGTATATATATATGTATTATTATTAATTTATTTATTTTTGGCTGTGTTGGGTCTTCATTGCTGCACATGGGCTTTCTCTAGTTGCGGCGAGCGGGGGCTACTCTTCGTTGCAGTGCATGGGCTTCTCATTGCGGTGGCTTCTCCCGTTGCAGAGCATGGGCTCTAGGAGCATGGGCTTCAGTAGTTGTGGCTCGCGGGCTCAGTAGTTGTGGCTCGCAGGCTCTAGAGCGCAGGCTCAGCAGTTGTGGCGCACAGTTTTAGTTGCTCCAGGGCATGTGGGATCTTCCTGGATCAGGGCTCGAACCCATGTCCCCTGCATTGGCAAGCAGATTCCTAACCACTGCACCACCAGGGAAGTCCCAATATAAATTATTACTATTATTTTTTACCAGCAAAATTTTTTTAGTAATAGCTACGTTAGGAAAGGAACAGAGATAAACCAGAAAAAATTAAAACCAATGTACAAGTGGAAGATATTGCTGAAGCTTAGTGTGGCTCTACTTGTATTTACCAGAAGCAATCCTTGAAAGTTACAATCAAGTCATTAGAATTCTCACAAATAATCCCAAATTTAGAGAGAAGTGGACTGAGAGTATATCCTTATTTTTTTCTTCTTCTACCTAAGGAAGTGGAAAATAGCTGTTATATAGGTATGGATGAAAAGAGCAGTGAACAGCCAGAACCTGGGCTGCCTCTCACTGGTCGACGCTTTGGCTTCAGGGCCCTACACTGAACTGGGGAAATGGCAGTGGGACTTCCCATGAAAATGGGATATGAGCCTGGCAAGTATCAGAGAGTACATTAAAAGGAGATAACATAAATCTACAAAATTCCATCAGAGTACATGCTATTAACCTCTAGGCTATACTGCTCATTTTAGGTTCCCTGGCCACAGTGATTGACTCAGGGATGGACCCCTGGGTCAATCAGAACCCTTCTCTGGGATTTCTCTGCTGTAGCTGGCAGGGAACAGTTACATTTTTGAAAGAAAGGACCACCATCTCTGAACATAGAGTGATGTCTGAGTGTTTTAGGAAAGAACAAAGAGAGAAAAGTAAAGTTCATTTTTGATTGGGAATAAGAAGATGTCATGACAATCTCACTTGAACCCTTGGTCCAGTCCTGTGTAGTGCCCATCTTACCCAATTATGTAAGACCAAAATCTTCCCCACCTGCTTCCCCCACCCCTTAAATTAGTTTGAGTTTTAATTCTGTTTCTGTCACTTTGGATCACAAGGCTAATACATGGTAACTTATAGTCCAACCAGCACGAGAGTTCCAATTTTCCTGAATCTGGGAAATATTAGCATGTGAAGTAGCAGAGGGAACAGCATTAGCTATGGGAGAAAGGCAAGAATACCATTCCTGAAAAGTGCTTTTTACATAATTCAACATAACTTGGTTCAATTCCTGCCTGTAGGATTTAAAAAAATAAAAGTATAGACACCAGGTAGAAAATTAATTCCACAGAAAACGTATAATAGAGCTCTGAGCAAGTAAAAGAAAACAGAGCTGAAAAATGAATAAATTACTTATTCTGACCTTACCTGCTGATTTTTCCTTCCCATACAACAGAGGAAAGAAAAAGAGAACCTTTTTAAGAGGGAAATTCAGTAAGCAGCTTTCTTAAAAAAAACTCTTTTCTGTAGCTGAAATTGCCAGGAATTCAGATGGCCACAATTTTCCTGTGTTCTGGAAGTACATTGCCTTATGCTCAGTGCAGAGGCTTTTGATTATAGTTTCTGGATCAAAAGCATCCACAGAGAGAGTTCCAGGTTGTAAACAGTGCTTCAGTTAAAGCACATCTATCTGAACCAATGATGGATTTTTAGTAAATAGGACTTTTTTCTTTCTGAATCTTAAGAGCCAGAGGTAGATAAAAGAAATGCCCTTTTGCTATACATGAAAAGGTCACTTTAACAGTATGTATTTCTGAAAAAAAAAATCCTCAAGTTTGTGATTTTCAAAAATGAAATTTAAAAATATATACGATGTTATTTTTTACCTGTTTCTAAATTTCTCTCGTTGATAATGGCGTATGGTGTCTAACATGGTACATTTGTTTGCTTAATATTCTTCCTAGAAAGTTTTTATCTTGGAAAAGAAGGGAGATAAGATTTTGAAATTTTCTCATAGAAGAGTAGGAATGGAGACAGGCTGCTCATTGACAGCATTAGATGACTGGCGTTTTACTAATGTGTGAAAAATAAGGAGACTATAGCAGGACAAGCCATTTTGGGTAGGCAAGACTAAGACTAATTTCAGTGTTTGAATTTGAAGTAATCATGGTACATCCATGGTGGAAGATAGTTGGAGAAATGGGATTGGAGCTCAGGAATGATTACAGAGCTAGTAATATAAAACCAAGAAAGAGACATTAAAAGTATCAGGAGTTGACCCTCAGGAAGAAAGGTGGTTTCTAAGGAGAGAAGGTGAAGAAAGCAAGGAATGAAGAACCAAAAACTAAAGCTTAGTGACTACCCAATAGTAGTAATCAGGAGTCAGCTCCTCTAATGTAGTCAGGCGCATGGGAGAGGCATCAGGGAAACATAGCAGGGACTTTAAGAAGCATGTTGCTTGAAAAACACTATGCTTCTCAGATTGTGAAAATAATTAAAGTCTAAGAAGAGAGCATTGGCATTGGATTTAGGATTTTAGATCACTGGTGACCTTCTAAATGCATAAAAAGGACATAAGGAGGCATCAACTGGCAGCAATATCTATAAATTGTCTTTGCCTTTGTACTTATTGTCCTTTTCCCAAGGCAGGAACTGAAAGGAAAACTATGAAGAAAATTACAAGGCTTGGAAGAATTAGCCCACCATGAGGGACTCAGTCCTTCAGCCAAGCCTTGAATCTGACTTGGACACTGAGAGCTCTTGAATAGATGAAGACAGTATCTTCTTTTTTTTCCTTGCCTTCCTTCCTTTTTCTTTCCTTCCTTCTTTCCTTTCCCCCATACTTCTTTTTAAAATCTTTTTAATTTTTGTTTTAGTTTTCCCCAATATCTAGAAAGCTCTGACAGGGAAAGATGCTGACTGGAGAATACTTAGACTACAACTGACAAAAGGGCAATGGTTTCCTAGGCTTCAGTCAGAGAACAAGTTCTTTGTAGCACTGGCTCTGGAGCACTGTCCTGAAGGGTCTAATTAGTTTGCTTCTCTGACCTTGATTGCTACCTTTTGAAGACGCCTTAAAGCCTGCTGAGTCTCCTAAACTTGCCAAGCCCTGCTGCATCAGTCTAGTCAGCAATCTTGCCCTGCCCAGGCCTCTTGCTGTCTGACCACACTGCTTAGCTAACCCCATTTGGGTCACACCCTATTGCTTATGTCTCCTTTGGAAAGGCCCATCTAAGAGCTACCTCCTTACATAAATGTAAAGATATTAAACATTCTTGATGGAGTTAAAAACCAAGGATATAAGGAATCCAGGGTGGAGGGGTTGGAATTGTCAATGGTAAGTGTAGAAATAGAGACCATTGGTTAGAGAGGATAGAGGTGGGGCAAGAAATGTTCAACTTGATAGTCTTCATCTTTTCTGCAAAGTGGGATGCTAATCCTTTCCAAAGAGGGAGTATGAATTTTATAATATGTGAATTGTGTCTCAATAAAGCTATTTAAAAAAGGAATACATGTAAGAGATGGGATAGGATTAGAAAATTATTGACTTTTAGAAGGCATATTCATATTAATATGGCAGTTCCTAGTTACGGATCCCTTTAATGATGTTTCTATATAGAGCGATTGCAATTGTCTATATGTCCCCCTCTTCCTTTCTCATTGAAATATTAAATTGCTCCAAAGGTTTCCACAGAACCTTTTCAACTTTCTGGCAGTCATTCCAGGGGAGGAACAAATGGAACATAACCATATGTTTCCTAATCAACAAATGTAAACATGACAGATATAGTAAATATTCTAATACATAAATAATATTTATATAGTCTGTTTTAGGCTGTACATAACAGACTAGGCAGCCAGTGGTGGCTTAAACAATAAAGACATATAAGTATGTCATACAATAAAAATAGTTCCAGGATGGTACAGCAACAAAATGTGGGATTTCTCCTGATGGGCACATGTTGACTATAGCAGCTCCAGATTTTTCCTCACCAGAAAACAAAGCAGGAAGGATGGGGAAGGAAAGAGGCATTGTCCTCACTTTCTACGTTTCTTTTACCAGCGAGGAAAATCTTTCTGGGAAGTTACAAGCAAACTTCCTATTGTATTTCCATGGCCAAAATTGGGTCACATTGCAAACACCTAGCTTCAAGGGAGGCTGGGAAGTGAATGAATAACTGGCTTTTTAGCCTTAGATAAAGAAATACAAGAAAGGAGGGGACTGGAAATGGCTTTTAGGTAGGCTACCAAACGGTCTGCTACATTATTCACTGGGAAAAAGTATAATACAACCAGAAAATATTTGCTTGAGGAACTTCCAATATGAGCAGATTTCATTTAAACTGAGATAAAACTCAAAAACTGAGGACTAAGACAAGAAAAATCTCAGACTTGAACAGCAAACAAAACTTCAAAAACCAAAACATGAGCATATGAAAATATTTTATGAAAATAAAACTGTTTAAGGTAGATTTGTGTTTTGGATTCCAGTCAGTTTGGGAGAACTACAGATTTCTTGTAGTAGCAGCTAACTTTTCCTGGAATTCTCCTGTATGACCCCCAGATATATACCTAAGGGAACGAAAGGCATGGATGTTTCTATCCCAAATAAGTTAGCTGAAAGTGTTTCTAACAACTACTCCTAATTATGGTATTTGTTTTTCTTTTCATTCAGTTTTTTTTTTTTTATTCAGTTTTGAATTGGGTCACATTAAGCATCTCTGTACTTCTCAATGAGGTTTTAAGTAAAACACTAAAAAAGTGCTGATATTTGGGAAAGTGTAACTTAATTTTTCAGACCTTGGATCCCTGCAAAACTCAAAAACTTAGAAAAACAAAACAACTGTTTTTCATTCAGACTGTGACCATGTCATATGTTGTGAAGGAGTGCTACTAATTAGTAACTTCCCAACTCAAAGAATATTCATTGTACTGTGGCTGAGGGCCTGCCATATCAGTAAACAAAGATGTTGAGGCCATCTAGCCATCAGCCACTGCAGCTGTCCCCGACTGTGCACCCTGAGGGGATTCAGGATGGAGAAAAGCAGGATACTGGCCCTAGATAGTTAAGGTGCATATCAAAGGAACAATTTCAATAAGCCCAGACTCTTGCATCTTCCCATATATAGAAAAGTGCTAAATTCATTAATTTGAGATGTCTGATTTTCTTTAATTAGCGGTAATCTCTTCGTGTTCCAACTACCTTATTATTTTTTTTTTTTTGGCAAAAACTCCTTTTAGGTTGTGCAGTATTTTTCAGTTGACAGTACCTTTTTATTATATAAATTGAGAAAAAGAACCACACTGGTTTTTCAATGTTATTAATGAATGAAGAAATTGTTCATAATTCTAACTTTGAGTACATTGACCCTTGGATTTTTACTTTTAAAAAAGGAACTACAGGGCTTCCCTGGTGGCGCAGTGGTTGAGAGTCCGCCTGCCAATGCAGGGGACACGGGTTCGTGCCCCGGTCCGGGAAGATCCCACATGCTGCGGAGCGGCTGGGCCCGTGAGCCATGGCTGCTGAGCCTGCGCGTCCGGAGCCTGTGCTCTGCAACGGGAGAGGCCACAACAGTGAGAAGCCCGCGTACCGCAAAAAAAAAAAAAAAAAAAGGAACTACAGGACTGATTAAAAAGAGTACCCTATGCACTATTATGAGAGTCTATAGTATAGAAAAGAAGTTATTTAGACACATTCAAACCGTAGGCTTCAATTTCTGTCTTTTCAAGTGTATCACAGCTGACTTCCTCTGAAGATAAATAGGAAAAGTTATTAACAAATTCTGCTTGTAATTAAGAATATTCTTTCCAAAGATTGTACACAAAAGACATTAAAGAAGAAAGAAAATTCACAAATAAGAGCCTATGGAAGGGATTTCCCTGGTGGTCCAGTGGTTGGGACTCCAAGCTTCTACTGCAGGGGGCGGGTTCCATCCCTGGTCAGGGAACTGAGATCCTGCATGCCTCACGGCACAGCCCAAACAGAAGAGTCTATGGGGATCCACTCAGACCCCCAGAGTTGGTATAAAGATTATTTTAAGCTAAAGACATTTGAGATTCAACAGATGAAGAAAGAAGCTGCCTTGGAGCTTCCTTTATTAAAAGCAGAAACTTTTGGGTAATGAGGTTGCCATAAATTCCCTCTTCTGGCAGCTTTTACTCCCAGGAAGCCAAGAGTAAATCTATCATAAATCCCCTCTCTGGTGAGATTTATAACCTTTAAGAGGAAAAACCACTGGTACCTGCTTAGAAAAACATTATCACAAACTTCTATCTCTCCTTTGTTCTCCTAAAACCCATTTGTCTCTCTTAAATAAACTTATAATTCTTCCCAAAGAAGTCTTTTCTCCTCTCTCCTTTTCTCTTACTGAGTCAGGTATATAAACCTCTAACTTCAACGACTTAATGAGCTAGCTACTTCTTTTGTTAGTTCCCTTATGCATACAAATAAACTGTTTTTCTCCTGTTAGTCTGTCTTTTGTCTTTTGTCACTTTAATGTGCAGTCCCCCGATTAGTATACAGAAGAGGGTAGAGGAAAAGTTTTTTTCCTACCCAGCAAGTCTGCCAGTTTTCACAAATGGTGCTATTGGCATTTTTGGTGGGACAGTTTTTTGTTGCATGGAACTGTCCCATAATTTCAGGACATTAAGTGTTCCTGGCCTCTGCCAACAGGGCTCACACACCCCACTGCCCCCCATCTCACAGCATGTCAACCAAATATACCCTGTACATATCCTAAATAGGATTGTCAGATAACATTTGGATTTCATATCATTTCAGAATAATTTTTATGTATGTTCCAAATATATGGGATACACTTATACTAAAAATACTTTATTGTTTGTCTGAAATTGAAATTTAACTGGGCTTCCTGTATTTTTTTAATAGATTTTTTTCTTGTAGAGCAATTTTAGGTACACAGCAAAATTAAGAGGAAAGTACAGAGATTTCCCATATACACCTGTCCCCTGCACATACATAGCCTCCCCCATTATCAACGTCTCCTACTAGAAAGTTACATTTCCTACAACTGATGCATCTCCACTGACACATCATTATCACCTCAAGAACATAGTTTACATTACCATTCACTCTTGGTGTTGTACATTTTATGGGTTTGGACAAATGTATGATGGCATGTATTGAGTAGTATGTACATCTTCCAGAGTAGTTTAATTGCCATAAAAATCCTCTGTGTTCCAGCTCCCTGTATTTTTATTTTTTTAATTTTTATTTATTTTTAAAATTTTATTTATTTTATTTACTTTATTTTTGGCTGTGTTGAGTCTTCGTGCTGCTTATGGGCTTTCTCTAGTTGTCGTGAGCGGGGGCTACTCTTCATTGCAGTGCTCGGGCTTCTCATTGACATGGCTTCTCTTTGCTGTGGAGCATGGGCTCTAGGTGCATGGGCTTCAGTAGTTGTGGCTTGTGGGCTCAGTAGTTGTGGCTCTCGGGCTCTAGAGCACAGGCTCAGTAGCTGTGGTGCTCGGGCTTAGCTGCTCCATGGCATGTGGGATCATCCCGGACCAGGGCTCGAACCCGTGTCCCCTGCATTGGCAGGCGGACTCCTAACCACTGCGCCACCAGGAAGCCCCCTCCCTGTATTTTTAAATGCTTAATCTGGCAATCCTAACCCAAAGTCTCCCTAGAGAGGTGGTACCACCACTCATGAGAACTACCTCCTCTCAGAAAGAGTTTTGCCAACTTGCCTAACATTTAAAAATATTGCAGTCATCCATTTATTCAGCAAATATTAAGTTGCAACATTTTAGAGTGTTTACTGGGTATATTAAGTTTCATTAGGCATTGTAAAAAACAAAAATAAATAAGACATAATCCCTAATCTCCAGGGACGGTCAAATGCTCGTTCCCCCACATCAGCTAAACAGTCTGTGGATACGACAAAGCTGAGTTTATTGTTTACTGCAGTAAGAGAGAACACTACCACAAAAGTGTCTTAATGGTGTCTCAGAGAGAGGACAAAGTTGGGGTATTTATTGAGATTGTGAAGTTTGGTTCAAGGCAGATCTTTTAACTTTAGGCGGAGAGGAGTGTTGATTAGGATTGCATATGGATCGTTATATGAATTACATGGATGTTATAGTTTAGAATTAGTAGACACAGCAAGGTGAGGCTTTGGGGGCAAGTCTTGGGATGTAAACTGTTGTTCGATACCTTCTGTTGATGAGTTGATGATTCTCCCAGGAAATTCCACCATTTGACATTTTCCTCTAGATCAAATAGTTAATGTTTGTTTACCTTTTCCTGGGAAAATCAGTAATTATCCTGGACAGTTATGCTTAGAATTTCAGAGGTACACTCTTTCTTTTCACAATTCCACAACCACGACCTCATAGACTATAAATTTCTCAGGGATTCTACATGTAAACAAAATGTGGATGACCTTTTGTTGTGTTCTAAAGATGATCTAAGTCCTAAGACTGATTCTCTCTACTTACTGTTTTAGCTCAGAAAGGCCATAAGTTTCCCAAAGAGAATTTATAATTTTATCAAAGTTCTTTAGCTAGGACATAATATATCTGGACGAGATAAACCCTTTCTTTCTGACAGACTATAGGCTGTTCAAAACTTTGCCAGGCCAGTAACAAAGACAATTACGAAGAATCCTAGATGGCACTGACTTTATCAGAAAGTGGATTCCCAACTCTTCTGAAATAATGACGTCTTTGAATAGCGTCTGTTAAAAGCAGCTTTAGGAACTAAGTCTTTGGTAAGGAAACCTCTTCTTTTGAAACCTAAACATGAACGGGCCTTTTGTGATTTATAATCAGCTTCCCACTGTGCTTTGTCTAACGACAGTAGTCACAGCAACTAATCTAGTAGAAACATCGACACGTTGTTAGGGGGACCCCCTCTAAATCTGATGTTCCTCCATACTGTAAAATCTTTGATTCTCACTGAAAACACACCACAGTTCTTCGTAAATAAACTTACCTCCTGTGAAATCCTATTACATTTTCTGTTACATATTTCTGATCATTGTTATAATATATACTTTAAATCCTGCTACATTCCTTCTGTTACCGAGTCCAAGCTCGCTCTGCTTGCCACATGACAGGCCAGTAAATCCGAGACGAGGTGTTGAGGCAAGGAGTACGACTTTATTCGGAAAGCTGGCAGACCAAGAAAATGGTAGACTAGTGTCTCCGAAAAACCATCTTATGGGGTTTGGATACCAGTTTCTTTTATAAAACAGAGAAGGGGAGGAGATGAGGAAGTAAAGTAAAAAGGGCATAAGATTTGCAAATATCCCCTGGAATGGCCAGCCTCGGGGAGGGTATGTGTTAATTTCTTCTTTCTTGCAGCCATCCACAGGTGGACAGGGTCAGGATGTTTCCCTGAACAAAGGCACTCTGGTTTAACATTCAGGGAGAGGCAGGGTTCCCTGAGGCAGACCATGGTGTATAGACAGTATCCTTGTAGTGATCAAAAGTAACAGGAAGCAAAGGTTAAAGTAAGAGAAACAGATCCAACAAGTAGTCAGATTTGGCTCTTCCCTATTACACAAGGACTTGCATTTTGGGTGGCTAGAAAAATTGGCTGACCGAAATAAGAGATCAGTTTATCGTGGGAAGTGTGGGTACCCTGATCCCTGCCTCGAATAAAGAAAGCAATTTAAAGGAAAGGAAGTAATTTGGTAAAAGCATAATTCTTGATTAATAAATTGGGTGTTTTACCTGAAAGTTTCTGTTTTTACTATTACAAATATATCTTGATCCTGATAAATAGTCTTACTTATATTTTTAACTGCCCTAAGACTTAGCTTTAAGAAAAGAATTATGCCACATGTTCAATATATACCTTCTCCTACCACAATCTAGTTGCTGCAGATTTTTGAAACCTCATTCTGGACAAGCATAAATTTGTGCAAATGTACCTACTTTTAACCAGATGTTATTCAATTTGAAAAGCAGTCATATTCTGATATTCAAGTGCACAAAGCAACTTTTAGACTTGGCCAATATTCTTATACCTGAATAACAAATATACATTTGTGTGTCTGTGTATGTGCATATAGCTGTATATGTGTACCCACAGTATCATTTCCTATTTTTGTAGTATCCTTTTACAACCTAAAACCATCATTACATGCTGTCACTTAATGGTTTCCTAATTATTATTGCTATGTAACATTGTTAGTAAACATTGTACATGGAGAGGAGTATTACAGTTAAATCAGCTGAAATACAGTTCAATGCCCTTAACCCAGTAGGTTTTTATTTAGAACATAAGCAGAGTAAAACCTAATGATAGACACAGGAACATGTCATACCTTTGTTTTCTTTTTTTTGAACCTTAGGTTTCAAGGGTTAAGCTAATAACCATACTTCCTTCTTCATGGTCCAGATGTGCAACCCTTCCTCCCATCCTCCCACTTTTTAAAACATTTTAGGTAAGGGAAATATTTTACACATGTACTCTTATTCTGCAGGGTTTAGAGGGAAGTCTTAGAAGTCAGAGAGACTAGAGTTTGGATCCTGATTCTTTGCCAATGAGCGTGTAATCTTGGGTAAATGATTTGACCTCTTTGAGATTCCATTTTCTCATCTGTAAAATAGGAATAATAATAACCTCCTCGTGGGGTTGTTGTAAGAATTGGATTATGTGCTTAGAGTGCTCAGCACAGCATCTGGTACATGTTAAGTGCTCCTTACATTTTGCTACTGTTATTATATCACCAATGGCATAAGAACTTTTGGTCAAAGAGCTATCCAGGCTAGGAATATCCACTATCAGTATGCTGCATAACTTTAAGCAAGTCACTTTGCCAAAGTGTTACTTTGTTTCTGCAACTGAGACATGGAAATGACATTGCAAATTGTGCCTTCTAAATAAGATTGTGAAAAGTTAAAGCCCTAAATAAATGTTAATAATTTATGCCACCTCATTAAAATCTGTAGTTATGTTTATAATCCTGAAGATAAGTATAATTAATATTTGGTATTAGTAGTGTGCCTTCCACTCAGGCGTTAATAAGACATTTCAAAGATGAGCAAGCGTAGAGCATTGAACCTACCTAAGGTTATGGACTCAGTAAGACAGGAGGAGCAGATATTCTGTAAATGACAGGCAATCAGAAATTTATCTTTTCTGAAGCTTTTCATGTTTATTCCCAAACTGTAAATAACAAGCCCTCAGTGCACCTTACCAGCTGCTCTTTTAGGAAGTGGGTGGTCCTAAGTGGGAGCTGATACAGTGGGCCCCTAGGCCACTTGAATAGCTATGGCCATTCCTCTCCTCTCCGATGCCTAATTCTGACTTAATATTTAGCTCCAAAGGAGGAAATGTTATGCTGTAAAATGATGGAACTCCTGGGCCCCCTAAGGCACTCTGCTCTGACCCTCACATCTCAAGGCACAAGATTCATTATCATTATTGGCTCATTAGCCTGTTTTAATTGAAGGGCTGTATAGAGCAGCGACATGGAGCCTTTGAGTCACACTGCCTGTGTCTGAATCCCAGCTCTCATGCTCACTAGCAGTATAAACTAAACCCCTTAGGGCTTTAGTAGGGTTGACAAAAATAACACCTACCTCAGGCCAGCACCTGGACCATACTAAAGGCTCTATTAACATTGGCAAATTAGTTTTACAGCCAAAATTGTATGCCTAACTGGAATGTTGTTCACCTAAAAGGTAAAATTAGAGGATGAAGTTGGCTTAAATTGAAATAATTTATATGAGCAGTTGCCATCAAGATACCGATGTGAATCACTTCGTAGTGACATAAATAACACCAGTTCTTTTCTCCTCATTGCGAAAACTGCTAAAATTCCAAGTTAATATAGCACAGAGGATGTGTGTGGGCTTTTAAGTCAGTCATGACACTTACTGGGTGTCAGTTACCTTGATTTTCCCATCTGTAAAATGGTTAAAAATAGTACCTTCTTCACAGAGTTGTTGTGAGATTTAGATGAGAAAATGAAAGTAAAGAGATTAGCATAGTTTTGACAAACAGTAAATACTTAATATGTGATTTATAATAAATGTTCGTGGTGGTTATTGCTGTTTTAAGTAAAATAATAATGCATATAAGTCCCTTCTGATATTCCTAGTTTTAACCATGATTATCACAAATTTAAATGTGTTCAGAAGTGGTGCTTCTCATTGTAGATTTAGACATATAGAAACAATTTGAGAACAATCCTATGTCTGGGCCACAGTAGACACGTATATAAATACTGTTAAATGAATGCCCTCTGAGTACACTGAATGTTTTCCTTTCCTCTATGAACCTCGCATCTCAGTCTTTTTTGCTTTTTTTACCTTACTATTTCAGGTCAGTTTAGCTGAGGGAGATTGTTTATGCCATCACTAAGCCTGGCAGTATCTAATCTAGTCTTGAACTGAATCTGTTAGAAGCAGCTAGAAGAAGCCATAGCCAGTTGGCATTAGCTGAAAAGCATGTATGAAGAGTTTGGAGAAACATTTTTAAAGAGTAATAGGAAAAGAATCAGACAGTATTTCCTTGGATTTAAATGCCTTGCATGTATATTGAAGTTTGGATTACCTTCTCTGTGGACTAACTCTGGCAAAATTTTAGTTACCATTTTCCCTCATCCAGTTTACTCTGCTTAAAGCTCATTACTGTCCTAACAGACTAAAATTATTCTTACCATTAGCTCCAGCAAAACGTCACAAGAAAGGTAAACCTTTACCTCCACTCTTGCTCAAATGCATTCTAATGCAAAATAGTAGTTTTACATTATGAGTTGCTCTCAAATATTCAAAGCACTGCCATTGATCATTTAAATAAACACTTTTTAAAAAATTGTAATAATAAATTAACGAAAACTTTCAGCAAAAATATATTTGCCTATAATTGCCAAGAGGAAGCAGAATTGAGTGTACCTATTCATTGAGTGTACCATTCATTTCAGTAGGTTTATTAAATTCTCTTTCCCTTATCACAGCTCTTAATCCAAACTTTATCTTCATTTGCAAAAATGTTGTTGTGGCAACACTGGGACTCTTGGCGCTAGAATGTGGCCAGGTCAGAATACACCAGAATCTGCACCTTCCTGTATGTTCATAGCTCTGTTTATGGCATTTGTCATTTATTGGCTATATGTGATTTTTTTTGATTGTTTGTGTACAAATCGAAGAGATACCTCTTAGAATTCCTGTTGCCTGGGATAATGTCTTGTTGGGAGGAAGGAGGAAAGGAGGGAAGGGGGGAAAGAGGGAGGGAAGGAAGGAAGGGGTACAAGTATAGAGCTAGAGTCAGAGAAGTGGGTCTAAGAAAACACTATTGTCATTATGCTCTCCCATCTTCTGTACAACATTCTGTTGGCTGCTCTTTTCTGTCTCTCTCCAATTTCTTGGTGATTCTAGCCTTAAAGAGAAGTAATTCCAAGGGCTTTTCTTTGTTGTCATGAATGGATTCAGTAATTTTAATACCCATCAGCAGTAATAATATAGTTAATTAGAAATATTTTTATTATAGGATTTAAAATAATCTACACTGAATAATTCACAGGTCTATCATTTATGGTCTTGTCCATCCTCCTTCTTCAAAGTTTGATTTATGTTTCTGTCAGCCCTGGGATCAGTAAAAGCTTCCGAGATGAAAAAAGAAAAAGAAACCTAACATTGCTTTCCCTCTATACTCTAACTTTCTCTTTTATCTGTAGGAGCTAATAGTATTAGTTTGGAATCACATTTATTTTTTGCCCTAAAGGTATATTAAATAATGCATAACGACACATACAATTGTTTAAATAGCTTTTAGGAGTACTGCTCTTTGACACCAGAAGACACTTGATTGAGTGCATTCTTTATGATTGCAAGATAGCACAGCTCATTAACCTGAGGGATAGAATGGCATTTGCTGTATATTTTACTGTTTCAAGAATACAATTTTCCTAAGAGATTATGTTGTCATTGGTCTTCTTAATATTTTAAGGGAAACACATTAATTTAACTTTTAAAATATTGTATTTCCTTCTTTGAATAGATAGTACAGTCACATGATTTAAAATTTAAAAGATACAAAAGGGTATATAGTGAGTCTCTCTCCTGCCCTCGTCTCCCAGCCACCCAATTCCCAGAGGTAACCACTGTGTTTTGTTTTTTTTTTCTTGCGATACGCGGGCCTCTCATTGCTGTGGCCTCTCCCGCTGCGGAGCACAGGCTCAGCGGCCATGACTCACGGGCCCAGCTGCTCTGCGGCCTGTGGGATCCTCCCGGACTGGGGCACAAACTCGTGTCCCCTGCATTGGCAGGCGGACTCTCAACCACTGCACCACCAGGGAAGCCCAACCACTGTGTTTTGGGTACTCTTCCAGACATATTGTCGTACTGATTTTTGACACATCTCATTTAACCTAAGCACCTGTTCAGCTCAGCCTCTAAACATCAAGTAGTCATTCTCCCTGCTGGCCATTTGCTATAAATTGATTCACAAAATGAAAACATTCAGTTTAATTGAACTCCCACTTGATGAACTTGGTAGAATGTCACAATTGCTGGGGTTAATTTAAAGAATGTTTTAAAGAAAACCAAGTGTTACAGAGTCTAGTTGGATCTTTAAAAAAAATTAGTAAACTAGTGTCTTTTCTTGGGTTTGTCTGTCAGTTACACGGATAACTTTCATATTAGAGAATTCTTTGTTGTTGTTGCTATTGAATCTCATCATGTGGGAGGATGTCAAGTTAGGCTTCAAATCCAATACCGAAGTGCCCCTGTTTTATTTCTACCTCTTTCTGCGTGTTTTTAGCAGTAAATTTGTCCTTAGCCTACCTCCTCTATCCTGACAGCATTTGAGTTTTGCACTTTTTTAAAGCTGCCCCAGTGGGTTTCTCCATGTTTGCCTCACTTCCCTGTCCTTCTCCTCTCTTCGGTAGACCATCAAAGTTCCAATATGTAAAATCAGTTACAGCATAAAGACTTAATTCTAAAATGGTCAGGTTGGATATACCTATGTTTGGGAACAACATTTCTATATGGAGCTTTCCATTCAATGCAATTTATTGAACTATATCCCCTGCCTTACTATTAATGGGTTATTTGCTTGGATATGGGAATTGGTTCATTAAACAGAAACTTGAGTTAAACAGATATTTAGTGAAATTGGACTTTCCTTGATGACACAAGTCTGTGTTGGGCTCCACTAGAGGAAATTATTTATGAGGTGATTGTGAGGGAAGGTGCATGGTCCCACCCATAAAGGAGTCCTCAATTTGGGGCCCTGGGAAGAGTGTTATAATGAAGCCATAAGGCAAAGTATTCTCCTCAGGGTACATCCTATGAGTTCATGATAAGATGACTTTCTAATGGGGGCTTTGGGGTATTTCTTGGTGTTATTCCTACTTCCCTAGGATTCAACAAGGCCTTATATTATACAAAACTATATACACACTTTGGGTAAGGTCCCAGCATTTTATTAGTTATGTCACCATAAATTTATACTAACAGAACATGTACTAACTGATAAGAATAGTGTTTTTATTTTTTCATCATCAAGTACTGTAACTAGGCAACCAGGAATTTTAGAGTCTGCTGTTTGCTTGACACAACAATTCTCCTTGCCCTCAAGGCTTCCACCAACAAGGTTAGAGACTCCTGTGACAATGTCAAGCAGTTCCAGAATTACTGGATCATCTGTGTTAATATCATTTTTCCCAGTGTGCTTCAGGTTGAGTATTTTTCTGCTTAATACTCATTTTAAAAAACGTACAGCTTTAAATGGATTTTACCTGAAATACAGTTTCTTACACGCACAGGCTTGCACATGGTAGGTTGAAAAGAAGCTTACTTGGGCCCAGACTATTTTGAGGTCTAAGTGAGAACTAATTTTAATAAGAATTCAGAATTGTATACAAAACATTGATGTTTTATTTCTGGTATATATGCTCATAAGAATCTTCATCACTAAAGGAAGGAGCAGTGAAAACTCTGCGGTCAGATACTCTTGGTTTATGGCATTCAAAAATTTCAGAATTATGTTTTCTGACACAACATTGTTTGTTACATTACTTATAAGGTGGTTACCTCAGAAGCTAGGATACTGAGAGAGTAATGACAGAATTAATAGACAGCTATTGACTTGTCTAAGGTACTTCCTATATAGGCACAATAATAGAATAAAAGGGTCTTAGAGTAGGATTTAAGCTCTAAGTGGCTTAGGGTATTTGTCCCTAACGTTAGCATAAATGCAACAGATATTAATATAAATTTTTTTAAAAAGTGAGAGCACTGTCTTTGTATTTCAGTTTAGTGGTATCTTTAGATATTTGAATCCCCCAAATTTGTTCTCGTACAACCTACTGTTGAAAACTAGTAGGAAAATGGCTTTTATTTTATTTCCTTACTTTGATTTCAGATGGTTGTTGTTTATATAATTATCCTGAAAATTACTTTAGGACTGACAGTTAATGACTCAATGGAACAGTTCCACCTCTGACTCATGGAGAGTCTGGTATAAGTCATTTGACTCATCTGCTTCTCTCATTTAGGAAATGTCACTATAAATGTACCATAAGGTGCTGTGAAATGCTTGAATGCACATATAAAAGGTGGTGGCAAATTACAACGTTAGAGAGTCTTATTTTTAAATATAGTTTATAAAACTTGAAACAGAGGTTTTAGTTTTGTTGGAGATCAATTCTGGGATAACTTATTTATGCGGGGAAAAAAAACCCACCTCCCCTCCAAATGAAATATCTCATTAGAAGTTTTATAGCTTCTGTCATTAGGTTAAATAAAATAAATTGAAAGAAGCAAACATTCAGTACTGGATTTAATGTAAAAGTTTTCCTAATTAAGTTGAAAAATCCACACAATATTCAGAGCCTACCATAAATTAGATTAATTAAATCAGTTGCTTATTACACTTTGGTTAAGTAGAATTAAACCTATCTTAATTTTTTTAAGATTAAAAAATGTCATTCTCCTAATACTCTTACCATTAAGCAAAAAGTACAATGTAATATATAAATGATATGCTTTTATTAGAATAACTGAAAACTTTTCTTTTTACAATAGGCTTCATTTTTTAGAACAGTTTTAGATTTACAGAAAAATTGAGAAGATAGTTTAGAGAGTTACCATATATCTCGTACCTAGTTTCCCCTATTTTCAACATTTTACATTATTATGGTACACGTGCTATAATTAATGAACTGATATTGATACATTATTATTAACTAAAGTCCATGGTTTACTCAGATTTCTTAGTTGTACCCAATGCCCTGCTTCTGTCTCAGATCCCATTAAGATACCACATTACATTTAGTCATTATGTCCTTAGGCTCCTCTTGGCTGTGACACTTTCTCAGACATTTCCTAATTTTTGATGACTTTGAAAGTTTTGAGGACTACTAGTCAAGTAGTTTGTAAGATGTTCCTCTATTGGGATTTGTCTGATTTTTACTTCATTATTAGACTGGGACTATGCGTTTTTGGGAGAATACCACAGAGGTGAAGTGCCATTTTCACCACATCATGTTAAGGCTACATATGTCTACTTGGTTGATCACTGTTGATGTTGACTGGCTGATGTAGTGTTTCTCATTCTTTTTCCCACCTTCCCATACTGTACTCTATGGAAGGAAGACACTATTCACAGACAACACTTTCGGAGTTTCCTTAACTCTGTAAGTCAGGAGTTATGGTCTCTATCCTTCAGGGTAGAGTATCTACATAAATTATTTCTTAATTCTTTTGAATGGGAGATTAGCCTCTTCTCCCTCATTTATTTATTTATTCAGTCATTTGTTATATTAGTACGTACTCATGGATTTTTACTTTATATGTTGGTTTATAATCCCACGCTACTTTATTTTGTGACTCAAATTGTTCCAGCTTTTTGCCCTTAGGAGTTCTTTCAACTGGCTCCGTTGCTGCTTTGATACACTACATCATTGTTTTTTGTTTGTTTCTTTTAGCATTTCCTTACTTTCTGGCACTACGAGATGATCTGGTCCTATCTGGGCATAGCTGACAACTTAAAAAAATCATATTCTAATTTATTGCTAATTAGGAAAATTGACAATTATAATAAATTCTTATTTATCTCTCAGCCAGACTGTCAGAGAATCCAAATAACTATTTTTTCTGCATTTAAGATTACAAGAAATAATCATGAGATTAATATTAATTCAATTTTGTTTTCTATAATTTTATAGCCATAATACATTACAATTATAATAGAATTTATAGTGATGATTAAGATAAAAAGATTTAAATGTATTAAGTATAAGTTTAATACTGTTTATTATATTCTAATTTAAAAAAAAATTAACAGTTTAAATGTCATATGTAAAACAGTCATATGTCCAACCATCACAGATAATTGGAATTTTACCTAAGGAAGCTGAATAATTTGTTTATAACCATGTGGGTAAATCCGAACATTTGTTAGGCTATAAGGCACGTTCATAACATTAGAGTTAGATAACATTAGTTAACATTAGAGTTCTCACAAATGGCAAGATTAATAGATATTAAATGTATTAACACAAGCAAAAGTATATAGCATAGTGCTGACACATTTGCTTGAACCTTAGTATTCAGGCTAAGGCACACCAGAGATAAATATGAAGCCTTATGACACATGCTAGCCTAGACATGTTCTATTTTCTCGAGAATACCTAACATGACTTCAGAAGGCTGAATGTGGCCTGTAAAAGTCCCTTTGATGTTCAATGTTCAGATATCAGTGATTCCTAGAGGCTGCTGTGTCTCTAGGTGACCCTGAATGAAGCCTGAGAGCAGTTCTTCAGCTGACTCCTCGTAGCAAGAGAGTGTAAGAATCCACTCTTTAAGTTTTACTGACTGATTAAAAAAACATGGCTTATATTGGCTCTGCACTGATCACTCATGTCGATATATGTGCACTGTTAGAGTCACACACTGCTCTGCCTTCTTCTGGGCTGTTCCCTGCAGATGGCCCTCAGAGACTATGGGATTGCAGTGGCTAAAACCAAACTAATGAACAGAATGGTTCTGTTCCTGAAGAAGGCAAGGATTTCCCACCCCCTCAGTTGTTTCGTTGATGGGATAGATAGCAACCCTATATTATACCCCAATTTTTGCTTTCATAAAGAAAGGTATAGTCTTGCAGATTAAAAAGTAACTATTTAAATACAGTAAGCATAAAACTAGTTGACTTTATTATTGTCCTATGTATTACTGTTTTATATTTATTATGTATTTTCCTATATAAAATTCTTCTTATCTTCTACATGTTTTTCACAGTTCAAAGTGTTATGGCCATTACGCAATTTAAACTTCACAATAACCTAGGAAGGAAAGCGGAACGGGTATCTTCTTTCATTTTACATATTAGGAGAGAGGCTCAGAGTGGTAAAGAAATATAACAGAAAAAAATCAGAACTGAATTTTGAAGCCCTGTTTTTTTTTATTCCAAATTCAGTGCTCTTTCCATGAACTATACCAGTGTTTCCCACAATGAGGTGCTTTTAGGTAGTACACAGATTAATATTTTTAAAATATTTGAATATATAAAAATATAAATAGCACCTCAAGCTTATGATATCATGGATATTATTTCAGGGAATTCCCCCAAAAGTAATTTTTAAAAACTAGGTTATATTTTAGAATGAGTAGGAGAACTGTATGCTAGCCTGCATTTGCCTGACCAGATAAGTTGTATGTGTTATATAAACACCACAAACATCTAAAAAGTAAAACATGTTATATAGATGCTGAAGATTTTAAAATACTTTATCTCTCTTGTGGAATTTTTGGCAATTTTAATTATAGGAAAAATTAGTATTTCTCTTTATACTTTTATTATAACTAAATCAAATGTCACATGAAAGCATCAACCAGCCACATTTAATGCTCCTAAAAGAAATAAGAGATTGTTTTTCCTCAGGCAAAAGAAACTGATTTCTAATTTGGAAGTAAAAAACTTCAGGCAAGTAGAATTAATGCACATGGATTTTGATTTTCTGAAATGGAGAAGCAATAAGATGTCCTACAAAGTGCATTCGTCTGAGAATTACAAGTGCTGGGGTTCAGTCTTAGTTCTGTGACTTTAGACAAATGATCTTTTAAAGAGAATATTTATACAACAAAGAGGATTAAAGCTTCTTTTTCTAAGAGTCCTTTTAGTTCTGATTCTCTCTGAGTCAGATATTCATCCCAATCAATTTTCTACCCTATTGAGCAGTTAAATATAGTGGATTTGAGGTGACAATCCTATTTGATTTCTAAGGGCCTATTAGAATGCTACTCTCTCTCCATCAGGTCTCCTGTGTAGGCCCCATATCCTTTGGGGATATTTCCTTTGTCTCATGGTTAATAGGGAAGGAGGTATGAAAGATATTTTCCTCCTCTCTCCAGAATCACCTTTACTTTTTTTTTTTTTTTTTTGGGTAGACACCTTTTATTTTACAAAGAAAGGGACAAAGTAAAATAATTTGTTCAATTTACCTATAGTGATGGAATAGAAGGCTGAGGATTAAAGCAAAACGTATTGTATCCTACCCGGGTTTCTTTTCTGATTTTTAATATTTTCAGATAGTGAATGGTGGAATATGTCTGCCTTTTTTTTAACCACATCATACATACATCAGTTAGAAATAATTTGAAGTGGTTTAAAGGAAATAGACCTTTTAAACATTCAAAACTTAGAACAGGTTAGGATATATTGCTGTAATAAACAACCCCAGGTTCACTTATTGTTTGTGTGACATGTGGTTATTATAATTTAGTTACAGCTCTGCTCCGTATTTTCCTCTTTCAGATACACAGCTTAACATAACCTCCACCATCTAGACATCACCGGTTGCTGAATAAGAGAAAAGAGAGCATGATAAATTATACACTTACTCTTAAAATCTTCAACCTGAAAATGACACATATAGTTTCTATTCATTTGTTTCAAGGCAGGTGTCATGCCTTCACCACTTTTTAAAAATGTTTCTCATGTTATCTTTTATAACAATGATCTTGAAAACTACGTGAATATTCAGTTTTATCTCATACATCTCTGTCCAGAATTCCAGTTTATCTTGAACATTTCAAACCAAGATTAACTAAAGATCTGTTTTAATCACAAGGCAAATAAAGATTATAAAGTATTATATATTTTTTATTCATAATTTACTTGTGCTATTGGCACTTCTTTCTATACTCATTTGCTCAGCTGTGGTCTCTCATCTCTGTTTGTACTTTCCTATGAACCCTGATTTACCCACCTCAGTGGCTAAGAAGAAACGAAAAATTGCTCCATATTTTTCCCCTTTCTTTTATTTTTTTTTAATTAAAAAAAATTTTTTTAAAAATATTTATTTATTTATTTGGTTGCACCAGGTCTTAGTTGCAGCAGGCGGGCTCCTTAGTTGTGGCATGTGAACTCTTAGTTGCGACATGCATGTGGGATCTAGTTCCCTAATGAGGGAATCAAACCTGGGCCTACTGCATTGGGAACGTGGAGTCTTAACCACTGTACCACCAGGGAAGTCCCATTTTTCCCTTTCTTTTAAAGTCACAGCAACAACTCCTCAACTTGCCACACAGCTGTCAGGGCTCATGAGAGCCAGGACTACTGAGCAGACCTGAGTTCCTAAAACACACAGCTCTACTCTTAATCAGACTATACTACCAGTAATGTTCCTGAAGGCACAGGCAGATCCAGATTTTAATAGGGCATGAAAATTATCCATTTCTGGAGGCCCTTTTAAAAAAAATAGACAAAATTAGATTCGTTTCTTAGAAGGGCCCCATGAAAATGAGAAGCACTGAAGCTTAAACTTTGTTAGCTTCAGGGTTAAATCTTCACTGCCAAGGAAATTCATATGTATGTATCTCCAAACAAACACCACTCCAAAAAAAAGTGTGTGTGTGTGTGTGTGTGTGTGTGTGTGTGTGTGTGTGTGTAAAACCAAAAACAGCACAGCCATAGGAACACTATTTCAATCTGGGATTTTTATCTCCTTTCTCCAACATCGAATCTAGTGAGTTTAACTGGACCATCTAAATGGTGAAAGTTGGTGAAAGTTGAAACTCAGCTTTCAAAACTCTTGTGTAAAATGAAGTCTGGAGTAATGAAATGTGCTAGAATGAAAAAGAGTAAGACCAGAGAATGTAAATTTGAGCAAGCCTGAATTCTTAACCTAGACATTTTCCTGGGTGGGGATCAGGCCTGTTTCACCTAAACCTCTAAGAAGAGAAGACACCCAGAGAGAGATTACTCCTGTAAGTTCTCTTTACCTTTGAAAGCATCTTCCTTATACAATCTAGAACATCTGTCCTTCTGGGCAAGGGGTCAGCCAGGAGCTCTTCCTGTGTGTCACAGCCATGCGGCAGAGCAAAGAAGGAAGTTGGCTAGGGGGTAAAAGGACATGGGGGGCTGATTGAAGCAAACATACTCTCCTGCCTTTCTCATCTCCAGGCTTTAAAGTAATTCTTCCATTTATCCATTAACACCCATCTGAAATTTAGAAACTGTTGGTATTTATTTTATTAAAGTGTTTGGATTGTTTGCTCTGACTGATCAAGATGTTTCATTCATCTGCTATTTATGTAGCATTATTTTTAAAAGATAAAAAACTCACTCTAATTAAGAAAGAGGGTAAAGAAGTTTGCTAAAAAGATACTTATGGACTTAAAACAGCTCTGTCTCTCTCTCATGGGTTATAGTTTCTACTTCCCTCTTTGCTTCTGCTCATTATCTGCCTGGTGGCTAACTTCTGCTTACAGTTTCTGCTCCCTTTCTGCTTTTACCTGATTTGGAGTTGTTACAGTACTATGCTAGGTGCTAGAAATATAGTACTGAGTAGGACAGCCCTGACCCTCATAGGACTCATAGTATGGCAGGGACTAGTAGTGAGAGAGAGACAGAGAGGAGATTTGCTATGAAACAAAAACACACGACACTATGAGACCATACATGAAGGCAGTATAATATAAACTGTGGATCATGAAACCAATCTAGTGGCTTACGACCAGTATTTTTAATAAAAGGAATAACAGAAAATATCAGAGTAAATCACACCTAATAAGGTAAGTATTATTTTGTGAATTTTAAAATTTCAGTTTATATAGTCAGTGAATAAAGACAAAAATCCAGGACAATAGGGAGTGTGCTTTCTAGGAGAAAGATAGATAATAAGATAAATTAGTAAGATATAGAATATATTAGAAGGTGATAAAACTGAAAAACAAAAGGCAAGGAGGAGTATATAAAATGTCAGGGGTATGGGTTGAAATTTTAGGAACAGTAACCAAGGAAGACTTCCATGGGAAGGTGCCTTTTGGGTAAAGACCTCAAAGAACTAGGGGAGTAAGTCATATGGATATTTGGAGGAGGAACATTCCAGGCAGAAGCAATAGCCAGTGCAAAGGCACTGATCTTGCCTGGCCTGTCTGAGTTTGAAGAAAAGCAAGGCCAAAGTGAGTAAAGGGGAGTGAATGGGAGACATAGCAGGCTATGAGGGAAAAGGGCAAGTGGGGTTTCTGGAGCATGTAAGACCTTGTAGTTCATAGAAGGGCCTTTGGTTTTGACTCTGCGTGAGATGGGAAGCCATTGGATGATGTTGAGCAACAGAGTAACATGATCTGACTTCTGTTTTAATAGCATCACTCTGGCTGCTAGATTCAAAATAGCTTTAAGGGAGGTAAAGGCAGAAGCAGGAACACCAGAATGTAAGCTCTGTCAGGACAAGAGTTTTTAACAGTCTTATTCACTTTGTATCTCTCATGCTTTATAGTAACTGGCACACAGAGATATTCAGGAATGAATATTTCCCTGTGTGTGCACCAGATCAGTATATGAAATATATTTCTTACTGTGGGTCAAAGTCATAAGGATTAAAAGCTCCTCTCTTGGAGGAAATGGACCTGGTCTTTGTCAGGAGAAGGAGCTCTGGAAATTGACATTCAGGCTGGGAGTTGAAGAACAAGCAAGAGGACGTGCGGGATGAAGAGAAGAGAAGAATTTTTCAGGCGTTGTAAATTTCGGAATCATCAGCACATGCATAGTATTTAAAGCTCTCTGCAGGTTTTTCTGTCTGGGTGAAAGCAAGCAGCAAAATTAAAACCATTGTAAACCACCTCCACTTTCTGTTTCTTATTTTTTTGTACTCATTTCCTATAACATTTGCCCTTTTGAAAAATAACATATAGTAGTCATTTTTTTAAAAGTGTATAAATCTTTAAGGCAGTTTCCTGTATCATTTAATAATGGGAAAAGTCAATGAATTATAAAATTCATATTTAGGTGTTTTTTTTTAACCTAAAGTGTACATTGTGGTGATTGGATATACACATATATTGTGAAAGGATTTCCCCCATCTAGCTAATTAACACATCCATCACCTCACATATTTATCTTTTCTTTTTTTTTGTAAGAACATTTAAGTTCTACTCTCTTAGCAATTTCAGTTATACAATACAGTGTTATCAAGTATCGTCACCATGTTTTACATTATATCCTCTTACCTTACTCATTTTACTAACCTCTCCTTATTCCACCCCCCATCCCCACCCAAGCCCCTGGCAAGCACCTTTCTTCTCTTTATTTCTATGAGTTTGACATTTTATTTTAGCTTCCACATATAAGTAATATCATGCAGTATTTGTCTTTCTCTGGTTTATTTGACTTAGCTTAATGACCTCAAGTTTCATCCATGCTGGTGCATATTGCAGGATTTCCTTCTTTAATATGGCTGAATAATATTCCATTGTATATATACGTATCACATCTTCTTTATCCACTCACCCATTGACAGACACTTAGAATTGTTTCCCTTTCTTGGCTATTGTGAATAATGCTGAAGATTGTTTCCCTTTCTTGGCTATTGTGAATAATGCTGCAATGAACATGGAGTTAAGATATCTCTTTGATATCCGGTTTTCACTTCCTTTGAATTATACCCAGAAGTGGGATTGCTGGATCATATGATAGTTCTTTTTTTTTTTTTTTGTGGTACACGGGCCTCTCACTGCTGTGGCCTCCCCCGTTGCGGAGCACAGGCTCCGGACACGCAGGCTCAGCCGCCATGGCTCATGGGCCCAGCCACTCCGCGGCATGTAGGATCTTCCCGGACCAGGGCACGAACCTGCGTCCCCTGCATCGGCAGGCGGACTCTCAACCACTGCGCCACAAGGGAAGCCCGATAGTTCTATTTTTAATTTTTGGTGGAATCTCCATACTGTTTTCCATAGTGGCTACACGAACTGACATTCCCACCAACAGTGTATGAGGGTTCCCTTTTCTCTACATCCTCACCACCCTTATTGCTTGTCTTTTTGATGATAGCCATTCTAACAGATGTGAGGTGATAACTCATTGTGGTTTTGATTTGCATTTCCCTGATGATTAGTGATGTTTAGTACGTTTTCATATACCTGTTGGCTATATATATGTCCTCTTTAGAAAAATGTCTATTCAGTTCTTCTGCCTATTTTTTAATCAAATTATATGCTTTTTGTCCAGGAGATGTATGAGTTCTTTATATATTTTGGATATTAACCCCTTATCAGATGTATGATTTGAAATATTTTCTCCCATTTTGAAGGTTGCCTTTTCATTCTGTTGATGGTTTTCTTTGCTGTGCAGAAGCTTTTTAGTTTGATGTAGTCCCACTTATTTGTTTTAGTTTTTGTTGCCTTTGCTTTTGGTGTCAAATCCTAAGGAAAAAAAATCATTGTCAAGACGGATATCAAGGAGCTCACTGCTCACTGCCTATATTTTCTTCCAGGAGTTTTATGGTTTCTGGCCTTACATTCAAGTCTTTAATCCATCTTGAGTTGATTTTTGTGTATGCAGAAAGATAGTGGTCCGGTTTCATTCTTTTGCATTCTGCTCCATTGATCTATGTATCTGTTTTTATGCTAATACCATACTGTTTTGATTACTATAACTTTAAAATATTGTTTGAAACTAGGAAGTGTGTGGGAATTTCCTGGTGGTCCAGTGGTTAGGACTCGGTGCTTTCACTGTCGTGGGCCTGGGTTCAATCCCTGGTTGAGGAACTAATATCCCGCAAGCTGCACATCACAGCTAAAAATTAAAAAGAAAAAGAAGAAATCAGTGAGTGTGATGACTTCAGATCCATGGATAGTTTAGGTATTCCACATTTTCTGAGCCTGTGTCTTGTTACCATTGAGTCCGTGCTTCAGTTTTGAATAGCTAGCATGTGATTCCTCAGTATAGGCACTGGTGTAGTTACATCAATAGCCCAAGGGACTAGCAATATTTTTTTCTCCTGACTCTTCATGTACAGTGTTTACAACATTGGTTTCATTTCATTTTTATTTTATCTTGTTTTATTTTATTTTGCTAAGTCAGCTTCTGCTGCTATGGTGATACATACACACTATAATTTCAGCAAATTTAAATCTAAAACGGTTCACTTAAAGCAGGACTTTCTATATAAGCACATGTTTGATATATATATTTTCTAAGGGAAGTTCAGTGTTCTTCATTAACTTCTGGTATTTCTTAAGTTGTAAAATAGACTTAGGATACATAAAAGCATATTATTTAGAATAATATCACAATTTAAGCTATAATAGAATCTAATTCTAACTTTACTAATTAAAAACTTATAACATTTGACTTGTTTAAAAATATCAAATTAGAAAATATTTAACATGTTTTAAAGAACATTAATAATTGTTTCAAATAACTTTTTTCTTATTATAAGGTAAAATGTTGCCATTGTAGAAAATGTAGAAAACACATAAAAGTATAAAGAAGAAAACAAAAATCATCTGTAGTCATATCACTCAGATACAATATCAATATTTACATTTTACAATATTTCCTTCCAGTTTCTATGTATATATTTAATGTATATATATTTTTCAGTATACTATGATATACTAATAGTGGGTAGAGTTTATTGAACACTTACTATGAGCTGGCATCAGGCTAAGTACTTTACATATATTATCTCATTTAATCATCACCAGACCCTTATGAAAATATGTACTATTAATTATCCCCATTTTATAGATAAGGAAACTGAAGCTCAGAAAGGTTTAGTAACATGTTCAAGGTCATACATTTAGAAAGTATTTGAGAGACTTCCTTGGTGGTGCAGTGGTTAAGAATCCTCCTGCCAATGCAGGGGACATAGGTTCGATCCCTGGTCCAGGAAGATCCCACATGCCACCAGCCAACTAAGCCAGTGAGCCACAACTACTGAGCCCTCGCGCCACAATTACTGAACACCCTGCACTCAAGGACCTTTGTGCCACAACTACTGAGCCTGCATGCCTAGAGCCCGTGCTGCACAATAAGGGAAGCCACCGCAGTGAGAATCCTGAGCACCGCAATGAAGAGTAGCCCCTGCTCGCTGCAACTAGAGAAAGCCCGTGTGCAGCAACGAAGACCCAACTCAGCCAAAAAAAAAGAAAGTATTTGAGCCAACTCTAGAATGTAGGTTTATCTGACTACAAAGCCTAAAACAAAGCTGGTGGCCTATATTCTCTACTATTACCCTGACCTGCTTTTGTCATTTGCCATTAGATTTTGTGAATTTCTCCAAGTCACTAAATGTTCTTCTTAGAATGATTATAAGGGCTGTTGAGTGGTGTGTTTTGTCAGGCATACCATAATTACTTTAAACATATCTTTTTGGGCATTTAGGTTGTTTCCAACTATGAAGGTAAGGACCGCGTGTGAGTCATCTCTGTAGCCCCAGCATCTAGCAAAGTGGCTGGCGCTTTGTTTAGGCTCAAAATGTCAGCCGAACGACTAGTTAGAGGGAAGAAAAGGGAATTCATCTAAGGTAAATGACATAAAAGATGGAAGACAGGCAGGGATGAAAGTGACATATTTATGGGAAAATAGGAAAATGAAGGAAGAATCCTAGTTAACAGAAACAGAGGGAACCAACAGGGGATGGTTTTCATTAGGCACTCTGAGTTGTAAAGAACAGAGAAACTCATTCAGACTAACTTTCTTAAGGTGGTAGTTATCAATAAGGAAAATAGTGATACCATAGGAATTGAAGTTTAGAACAATTATGGGCTCCCCTCTTAATATATCTCTACTACATTCTTTGAATCTGTTTCAAGGTATCTATTTGCTTCTCCTCCAATTACCAACTGCTTCACATAGTCTTTTTTCTGCCCGTATATGTTCTTTACCCCACAGATTAAGTCAACATTTCGGCTCACTTATGGCTCATTATTACCCATCTATCCTCTTTCTACCTCATGATCTTTCTGATTTTGCTCCCGGAGCTAAATTGCCTAATGCGGGCTTGAAAGGCACAAAGATTGACATAACCAAGATAGTGGTTCTGGGAATAATGTTGGAAGGACAGGTGTGAGCAGGCCATCATTAGCTCTTCACTACAGCCACAACAGACAATGTACAATTCTCTGTCCCTTTGAATATGCTGTTCCCTCTGCTTGAAATACACATCTTGAAAAAGCCACGCTTCTGTTCTTTCACAGTACCCGGTGTATACCTCTAGCGTAATATCTATAATTCTTTGTTATAATTATCTATTTACTTTGTCATGACTGTATAATAAACTTTACAACAGCAAGGAGAATGAATGAATACATTAATCAAAATTTGTTTACATTTATTTTATACTAGCATCCATTTATTCACTAATACCATAATTTGTTGAGTATCTATGCTCACATATAAGGCACAGATAAATAGAACGTAAGAATGGACAGGTCCTTCTGTGTTACCCATGAGTAGACCCCAAACTATTATAGCTAGGCCAAAAGCTCTCACACTGTCTCATATTAATATACTTTTAGACAAAATAATGCTTTGAGTCCCCAAGAGAAGGCGAAAAAGAAAAGCAAAAATAATATGACCAGTAGTGATAAAGTTATCCTGCACCTAAAATGCTTAAGACAGGTTGGCCACCGGACTTGATCATTATGGTACCTCTGATGTACCACATAGGCAGAACTGCAGGAGAGATTTAGAGGCATGATAAACATTTTTGCCATCTGCCTCCTGTGTGACACTCTCCTTTAAGGACAAGGGAATGTTTTTTTCAGTGTTCTACAAAATTGGCACAATAATGAACACCTGACATCTTATCTCATTTCTTGCTGTTTTTCCCATAGTAGTGAAGCAGCCAGCCCTAACATTCTTAAGTCTGGAATAGTCTTGAGATAGGACTATTTCCTAAATAACTTTACAGAGCAAAAACAAAGAGAAGGGTGCAGGGCAATCATTTTGTTACCTTCTTAACTTTGATTTTTATTTTTCAAATGTTTTTCATCTATTAGAAAGAAGGCATGTAAGAAGGGAGGTATTACCTGATGTTCGGCACATTACACGTTCAAAACTAAACAAAAAACACCAGCTGCATACCCAGGCTGTACCTTGTTGAAATGTACAGTGTATTAATTTCTATGATATCATTAAAGGCTCAGGCTTTTTCTGTTTTGCGCTCTGTCATCTTTGGCATGTTTGTTCTTGCTCTGAGGCATGTCCCCGTATGATCACAAGATGATATAAGATGATATGTCATCAAGTTGAAGAAGAAGACTCACTTTCTTCCATGGGTCTATTATTATCAGCCAGGAGAAACTTCTGCTGGACACCCCCTAGTAGGCTTCCTGTCATGTCTCATTGGCCAAAGTTGCTTCACGTGCCCATGCTTAAACCAATTGTTGGCAAGGGGAATGGAATGACAATAATTGGCACCAAACAAGATCACTGGGGAGGGGTCTAGTCTGCCTTAAATCTAAAGGCTACCCTAGACCTGAGGAAGCAGGGGTTCTCTTAGCAAGGAACAAATCTGGGGTGTAGGCTATAGAGAAGGATGGCTGTAGAGAAGATGGCCTGCAGAATCAACAGGTTCTGCTGCACAAGCCCATGGCAGAGCAAAACAAGACACACAAACTCAAATATACAGTGATCTGGGCTATTTAAGGACAAATAGCCACACATGCATTATTCATTTTGGCAGATTTATTATGTGGCTGTCTGGGGTGGCAAATAGGACACGGACTTCGAAATCAGACAGGCCTGGTCACTTAGCAGTGATTTAGCATGAGTGAAATTAATTTCTCTGCAATTCAGCTTCCTTCTTTATAAGACAGGGATAACAGTGCCTGCTTCTAAGAGCTATTATGAGGATTAAATCTTATGATGGACATAAATTGCCTATAACACTGCAGGCATTCAAGTGTATATTTCTTCCCCCTTTATTGAAATTATAATAATTCATAATGATGATTCCAAGTGATCAACAAAATGTTCAGTTTAGTTCCGTATTTTGTTTGAAAGCAGATATTTAACATATGTTGGAAATATATTTGTCAAATCTGATTAAAATAAGAGATTCTAGGTTTGTAAAATATAAAAACTTGGTTATCCAGATGCCCAGAATGGCTCATTAATAATAACTACCAATGTTTGAGAACTTACTAGTTCTGTGTATGTTATACATATTTTCTCATTTTTTTAAAAAGGGGGGTGGGGTTGGTGGGTGATGTATGCTGTTGGTATCAGTGGATAAAGGTTAGGGATGCTGCTAAACGTCCTACAATGCACAGGACAGCTCCACATGACAAAATGTCTCAAAATTTACAATAACTCTGTGGGTTAGGTATTTTTATCCTTATTTTATAAATGAGGAAATTGACCTTCCAAGAGGTTGAGAAGCCCAGGATCACATAGCTAGTAAGCAGAGAACATGGTTTTATCTGACTCTAAAGATCATGCTCTTTCAACTATAATGCTTTGCCTGAATAGGGTTAGAGAGTGTCACTAAAGGTGTCATTAAAGATTTATAAGATCCTTTATAATATCTACAAAAGATATAAGGTACTTGGGAATAAATCATTTAAAAATGTTGTATAAGTCCTTTAAGGAGCAGGAAAGAAAACCACTGAAAGATCCTGAAGGAGATTTAAGTAAATTAAACCAAATAAAATGTACAATGTTCTTGGATAGTTAGTGTATTGTATTGTTTGAGAATATTAAATCCTGCTACAGAAGAAAAGAAAACAAATGAGATTAATAAAATTCTTTAGATGTGTTAAGTATAAATAAGAAGTTAGTATGTAGCGCACGTGTATGTTAAATAGGAAAGGGTGGAAGGACCAGGACATACTTAATTCTCATGAATCACTAAATACCTAAATATTCATGATATACTAAATATGCAAGAGGCACTTAATATTTAGGATACACTAAGTATGCATAGCATATGAAATCACTCAATATTCATGAGGTCTTAATTCAACTTCCATCCATTTTTGATATCCATTCTGGCCCCATGTATTCTCTACCCAGTAAACACAAATAAAACTCAAGATTGTTCAATAGGCTAATTGAAAACCACAGCTGTGACCAAGTGTATTTGGCCCTGAGTCTCTCCAATAGGGCAATTATGTATCATTGGTCCAAAGCACCTAATGTCTGGGCTACTTTGCTCAGACCTCAGCACTGGGCCTTGTAACCACACCATCAGTGAGTAAGGCTCATGTGGTGGAGAGAGAAACAGAGCCAGGTGCTGTGGCCCTTCCACCCAGCTTGGATCCTATCCTAAGTGTATTAACTTACTCCTCTCTTTCTCCTATTTCTCACTGTGTGTTAAAGTGGTTTAACAACCCATGTGATTTGAGCATTTTAATTTAGCCTTGAGCCCTTCTGCCCTATGGTGTCCGGGATAGCTTGCCAGGGAGTATACTTAGTGGCCACCATTGCATCAAGGTAATTTCCCACATGGCAGGAAGATGCAATACATGAATCAATAGATTCAATGACATTCTAATCTGAACCTCAATATAACCTTTTTTCTTGTAACTGACAAGCTGACTCTAACATGTATATAATAAAGAAGAGCAAAGGTCCAAGATCAGGCCAAGACATTCCTGAGGAAGAAGTGGAAAAAAGAGAAGAAGCAGGTTGTGCTGAAAGCACTTGCCCAATCACATAGGGCTGCATTTATTAAGACCATGTAGTTTGTGCAAACAAGAATGGATTCAATATCCACTAACTGTGGTGACACTTTGAGGAGAAAAGTGTCAGGAGCTTTGGGTATCAGCAAGGGCAGATTACATGGTCTCAATCAGATGAAGCAGTAGTTCAGAAAAATAATGGATACTATTGTGCATATGAAAAAACAGAGTAGTCCACAGAGTACAAAAAAAGTCACCCTCTGAGGACCTCAAAACAGTCTGGGAACACCTTGAGGAGCTGGAGTTCTTGCAAAGTTGTTTGAGCCAAGTCAGAGAAGTACTGTTGTTGCACTGTGACTCTCAGTTAGTCCCAGGCCAATGAGGATGAAACTGCCTAGACTATGTAAGTTTTTATGTTTTGTGTTTTTAAAAGGTCCTTTGGGGGACTTCCCTGTTGGCATAGTGGTTGAGAATCTGCCTGCCAATGCAGGGGACACGGGTTTGAACCTTGGTCCGGGAAGATCCCACATGCTGCGGAGCAACTAAGCCCGTGCGCCACAACTATGGAGCCTGCGCTCTAGAGCCAGTGAGCCACAACTACTGAGCCCACGCGCCACAACTACTGAAGCCTTCAGCCTAGAGTCCCTGTTCCACAAGAGAAGCCACCACAATGAGAAGCCCTTGCACTGCAACGAAGAGTAGCCCCCTATCTCCACAACTAGAGAAAGCCCGCGCAGCAACGAAGACCCAATGCAGCCAAAAATAAGTACATAATTAAATATATTTAAATTAAAAAAAAAAGGCCCTTTGAAATAAAGAGGATGTTTTGTATGTTGATTCTTGTAATATGCTGCTATAGGTTGAATTTTATTTTCCCCCAAAAGTGTTGAAATCTTAACCCCTAGTATCTGTGAACATGCTTTTATTTGGAAATAGGGTCTTTGCAGATGATCAAGTTAAGATGAACTCATTAGGGTGACCACTAATCCATTATGACTGTGGCCTTATAAAAAGGGGAAATTTGGACATAGAGATGGAGACACAGAGAGAATGCCAGGGGAAGACTGGAGTTACGCTGCCACTAAGAACCACTGGAAGCTAGGAGAAAGACCTGGAACAGACCTTTCCCTAGTGCTTTTAGAGGGAGCATGGCCCTGCCAATGCCTTGATCTCAAACTTCTAGCTCCATAACTGTGAGATCATAAATTTCTGTTGTTTCAGGCACTCAGTTTATGGTACTTTGTTATGGCAGCCCTAGGAAACTGATACATATGCCAAGCATGACTTTGTTTTAGGACAGTTCTTTGGGAGGCTCTGAGACAAAGATTTGCATTTAAGAGATCTATCAGGAATGCTCTTGGGAAAAAACACTGGAGCAGAATTGGGCAGTGAGAAAAGGTGAACTTCAGTGTAGTTGCAACAGAGGTCTCCTATGGAATTTACAGGAAAATGGGTCTGGGATGGTTCTTCTGAGTTGTGCTCAACTGAGTTTGGGGCCTGGGCCTTTTTATCCCCATATGGACACCTAAGAAGGGTGTCTAACCTTGAGCAAGGCAGGTCTGTTCAGCTGAGGACGATTCCCAGTAAGGGCTCACACTGGCAATTGGGAAAATGAGTGCCTTGGTCCTGAAGGGGAGATCTGGGTGATGCACTGAAGTATCTACTGCATTGTCTGATCATTTTTTCTTACCAAGACAAAAAAATCTCAAATCATATATATATACTCATAGACATAATACTACTAAGTTTACCTTAAGTACTTACAATAAATTGAGGTAGTGAACTACTCAGAATAAACTAGTATGATATTTATAAAGCTTAATAGGCCTTGTTATATGTCCCAAAAGAAATAATTTTTCAATTTGTATACAAAAAGGGGAAGTCACTTAAGTCCCAGAAGTATAAATTGAGGTAAAGGTGCTGCAGGTGCTGGCCAGTTGAAAGCATTGTGGAAGGGGAAGGGGGGCTGGTATACAGAACCAGCAAAGAGTGATCTGAGATATGGGCAGAGCCCCAGGAAAAATCAAGGAAGTTAATTTTGTTTGCTTTTAGATACTAATTTATTCATTGGAAATACTCTTTACTAAAAATGGTATAAACAATATTGACTGGAGATATTCATCAATGTGGGAGAAGGCTCTGGGAATGGTCAGGAAAGTCTTTACAGAGGAGGATGAACTTGAACTGAACTTTGAAAAATGATCAGAATTTCCATAGGCAAAAGGTATTTGTTCCAAATTTTAAAAAAATTTGTTATTTATTTATTTATGTATTTATTTTTTGACTGTGTTGGGTCTTCATTGCTGTGCACAGGCTTCCTCTAGTTGTGGTGAGCGGGGGCTACTCTTCATTGAAGTGTGCGGGCTTCTCATTGTGGTGGCTTCTCTTGTTGCGGAGTACAGGCTCTAGGCTCGCGGGCTTCAGTAGTTGCAGTGCATGGGCTCAGTAGTTGTGGCGCACTGGGCTTAGCTGCTCCGCAGCATGTGGGATCCTCCTACACCAGGGCTCGAACCCATGTCCCTTGAATTGCCAGGCAGATTCCCAACCACTGTGCCACCAGAGAAGTCCCTGTTCCAAAGTTTTTTCAGGGACCTGGGATGGGTTTTGGGAATCGCTTTGAACATAGGAGAAAATGTTTAAATGATTTAGCTTTTGCTATCCTTTTACTTTCAATCTTCTTTGTATATTTGAATGTATCTCCTGTAGTCATCATGTAACTGGATCTTGTTTTTTTAAAAATCCAGTTTGACACTCTAGCTTTGATTAGATTTAGTCCATTCACATTTATGCCATTATTGGTATAGTTGGATTTACATCTGCCATTTGATTTTTTTGTTTTCTATATATCATGCTGTTTTGTTCTTCTATTTCTCCTTATTTCTTTCTTTTTATTAAGTGAATATTTTGTAATGTAGCATTTTAACTTCATTAATGATTTTTTCCACTATTTTGGTGGTTGTTTCATGAGTGATTACTCTAGGGCTTACCATATACCTCTTTATTTATCAGCATCAATCAGCTTCAGAAGTATACTAACTTAATTTCAGTGAGATGTAGAAACATTACTCCTTTATAGATTTATTCCCCTTCCCTGTTTTTGTGTTATTATTGTTATACATATTTCACCTATATATCTGTAAATGTCAGAAGACCCAATGATACATTGTTATAATTATTAATTTATGTAATTTTAATGTATTTTAAGGAAGATAAGAGGAGAAAGGAGAGCAAGTATATATTTATGAACATCAATATATTCAGACTCTTAGTAACTTCTTTCAGTAACTGATATACATACCCAGAATAGAAGTGTTCCCAAATATCAGGTTCATTTTCTGTAGTTCTGTCCTAGCCTGCATCTTGACCCAGTACCTCTTTATTGACTTCTTAGCTCACTGATGTCCATGAGCAGATGTTTTATATTTATTGCAGAGGTATAGCTGTCCTCAGCAAAAAGATCCAAAAGAATTACCTTATCTGCCACTATGAATCAGCTGACCTCACTCTGTTTTTTAAACAAAGCGTCAAATCTTCTACTTAATGCTACTCCTCTTACTTCTACAACCCTCTTATTTATCAAATATTGAGTTTGGATACTTAGTCCCTTATGTTTATTTTATAAAAATGAAGACAAGCTTATTTTATGGTAAATGTTATTTTGCTTTCTTGAACTGATTAAGGGAAAAGTGACTTAGGCAAGTTTCCTATTGAATAAGATGCAAAATATGTCCAGTTTATAGCAGAGAAGGGATCCAGAAGGATATTGTCCAAAAAGAAAGAGAAAACTCTTTCCCTCTGGGTTTCCCCTTTGGGAATTTCTCACATCATTTCAGGTCACTACCACCTGTCTTAGCTCCCTCAGCTATGGGTCCTTTCCTTTAAAATGTTCAGTCAACCCACAGACAAAACCTCACTCTACCACTAGATATGCCATCACTCTGCGTGGGGGTGTGTGTGTGCTCATATATCCAATCAAATGTCACCTGATCTTTCTTATCTTCCCTTATTCCATCTTTATATCTTATTGCTCCCTCAGGGAGAGCCCTAGCTCTTGGTGGTATGACTCAATAGCAATTTCTACCTATCTGCCAGAGTTATCCAGCAGGATTGAGTCTCAGTTGCCCACAGCTGTAATCTGCTTAATAATAATAATAATTTTTGCTGCTCCTTTTTCCTTTCCCTGTCTCACTTCCCCATTCCTCTACTGCTGCTTCTGAGATTCGCCTCCAAAGTAAACTAACTGCACTCAAATCCTGGTTTCAGGCTATGCTTTGGCGAAGCTAAGTCTAAGACACACTGCACCCACCTACCCACTGACCCAAGTACCAAGAAATGGTCTCGCAAAAACTACCAATATACAGGTTCAAAGCACATATTATATTAATAATATAGTAAATTGTATGCAGAAAGTAAAATATTGTAAAATATCATTAAGAAAAATGTTACTTTCTCATATTTATATTTAAATTCTCAGTTCTTACTTTTATCATAAAATATAATTTTATTATTAATATTAGGTTTATTTAAGGGTTAACTTATAGGCTAAAGGAAAGAGGGGGAAAAAGGAAGGAAGCAAAGAAGGAAGAAGGAAGGAAATAAAAGGAAGAGAGAGAAAAAATAAATCTATTTACAAGGTGAATGTTCTATCTTTAAATGACTTCCGTGAATCATGTACTTTAGCAATATGTCATCTGATCCGCAGATCCATGCCTCCAAGGAGCAAATGTAAGAGTAAATGAACACTGAAGCCCTGATTTAGAAATTGTTTTATCGAAGTATCGTTGATGTACAACATTATATAAGTTACAGGTGTACAATACAGTGGTTCACAATTTTTAAAGGTTATACTCCATTTATAGTTATTATAAAATATTGGCTATATTCCCTCTGTTGTACAATATATCCTTGTAGCTTATTTTACACAGAATAGTTTGTATTAATTAATCCCCTACCCCTATATTGATTGCCCCTCCCATCTTTTCTCTCCCCACTGCTAACCACCAATTTGTTCTCTGAAGCCCTGATTTTGATCTCAGACAGAAAGGAGGTAATATCACTTCATCAATGAGCTACTTATTAAAAAAAAAAAAAAGCTTCATTAAAAAAAGAAAGCCTCTTATTTTTTGCCTGTCATCTCTGGTTCAGTTTTAGAATAGAAAGGAATAAACACAGGTGTGTTCTCAGACCAGTACTTGCGTAATAAGAACGGTTTATCACATGATATAACAAAACATCTCTCAACCTTTTAGAGAATAAAGAAAAATGCAAGTCTTTTACTCTAAAGCTACTATAGAGATAAAATGAAAATATAATAGAGAAAACTGTAAACACACTATAAGGAAACATGTATTAAAAATTAATTATAGTTAAAAAGTTAATTGGAAATTTAAAAAAATCGTGGGGTAGTTATTCACAAAAATATTCACAGTAGGACTCCTTACATACAGTCTACTTCATTTTACTAACAAAAATGATATTATAAGTTAGTGGGACAGGGCTTCCCTGGTGGCACAGTGGTTGAGAGTCTGCCTGCCGATGCAGGGGACACGGGTTCGTGCCCCGGTCCGGGAAGATCCCACGTGCCGCGAAGCGGCTGGGCCCGTGAGCCATGGCCGCTGAGCCTGCGCGTCCAGAGCCTGTGCTCCGCAACGGGAGAGGCCACAGTAGTGAGAGGGCCGCGTACCGCAAAAAAAAAAAAAAAAAAAAAAAAATTATTAGGACAGATCCAACCCTCTTAAAGTAGAAATATCCTTTGATCTTCTGTATTTGTCTATACGGAAAATTCTATCATAAAGAACCTTTGTGGTGAAGAATAGAGAGTACAGTTATTTATGAGGCTGCCCTTTAATTCAACCAATGAGTTTAATGGAAATGGTTTCCTGACTTTCTTTGTCAGTCAGTGAGGTGCCCTTTCTCTCCCAGTTGGAGACGTCTTCCTCCTCAAGCTCTTAGCTGTGTCTAGGATGTTATGAGTGATTCCATCACTTGGAACCAGAATGCTGACATTTTTCTAATTGACTATCATCTGCCATTTGAACACCTGAAATCGCAAATAAGTCGTGAAACAGTTCTGAGCTTGCCACAGCCATTGGATCTGGCTGTTGTTTTCACTCAACCAGGGTTAGCTCTCCAACTTCTACCCGGATTCTAAAAACAAAAGACCATGATTTAAGTCCTTGTTCTGCCACTATTTTTGGTGAATGAGTAAAGAGAAGTTGGACTGTCCAATAAATGACTGTAGAAGTTCTCTCTGGGTTGCCTGGATGAACTAGCTGGGGCAGGGGACCCTGCTTCCCTCACCAGTGGAAGGGGCTGTGTCTCAAACAACTTCTTGCGGCACCAGTGATTTCCTTTCTCCCCATGGGAAGAGCTGCACAACAAGCCAACTTCCCACAGGAGCTAACGGCTAATGTTCACAGACAAATGGCACCTAAGCTCAGACCATTCAGCGCCCAAGCCCAGACTTTATGTCCCTTGCTTCTAAGTCCACTCTCATCTTGCCCTGTAAAGAGAGAGCAACAGAGGGTGGGATCCCTCTCTCGAAGCACAGTCCTGTTATACATCCCCCTTCACCTTGACCCTACCTAACTCATCTCTTTGCAAGATGAACAGAGTATGGGGGACCCTTCTGCCTAAGGCATACACCGAGTAATACTGCTGATGTTTCCAAAAGTGGTTGGCTTTTCGTATGTTATTTTACTTCTTTGACCTTTAGTTTCTGACTCTGTGAAAAAAGGAAAAAACAATACTTATCTCACAGGATTGTTTTGAAAGTTTAATTTACCTAGTCTTTCAACCCATTCCCCAAACACTATTGAGTTAGCTCTTGTTAAAGAGAAAAACTACAGGCCCCAAATGGCATCACTTTACTAAAGCCCATGGTACCAAAGCTAGATTTAATACCTAACCTAATTGCAGTTTTTCAATCTTCACCAGAAATGTAAGCTGAATCAACCAGTCTGGAATTTTCTGGTTAGCACCAATGAAGTAATCTGCCACGTGGGCTCTCTTTATCGCCCCCACCCCAGGGGAAATAGACAATTTGCATGATAAAACTCTTCCACCTTTCCTTTCTCCCCGACAAAAGATGTCCTGGCCCCAAATTAATCCTTTCTTTTGCTAATAGCTTCCTTGCCCCATCTATACAACCCCTCCAAGCTCCCTTCCAGTTGCTAGATGGAATGTTGCCCAATTCCTAAGTGGCCTAATAAAGCCAATTAGATCTTCAAATGTACTCAGTTGAATTTTGTTTTTTAAGACTTGCTTGCTGCACTGGTTAAAATAAGTCACCATTGAGAGAGTTGTGGTGTTAGGAAGAGGGAGTGGACTTTTGAGTTAGAATTGGCTTTATAATCTAAGTTTGTTGTTTTGTGCCTTTGTGACCCTGAGTTAGTCCTTAACTCTCTGAACTTAAGGGGGCGTGAATATTAAATATGATGTGTATAAAAGGAATGAGCACACTTGGTACCTAGTACATGCTCAATAAACTGTTAATTTACCTTCCTGCTTCCCTGCCTTCCTTTCTCCCTCCTCCTTACTTCTACTCAGGCTTGCTTGCTTCTTATGCCATTCTGACTTCTCCTTTTTTTTTTTTTTTTACATTTTTATTGGAGTATAATTGCTTTACAATGGTGTGTTAGTTTCTGCTTTATAACAAAGTGAATCAGTTATACATATACATATGTTCCCATATCTCTTCCCTCTTGTGTCTCCCTCCCTCCAACCCTCCCTATCCCACCCCTCTAGGTGGTCACAAAGCACCGAGCTGATCCCCCTGTGCTATGCGGCTGCTTCCCACTAGCTATCTACCTTACGTTTGGTAGTGTATATATGTCCATGCCACTCTCTCGCTTTGTCACAGCTTACCCTTCCCCCTCCCTATATCCTCAAGTCCCTTCTCTAATAGGTCTGTGTCTTTATTCCCATCTTACCCCTAGGTATCCATCTGGGGAAGATTTGGAGGGGTAAAGAGTCAGGATAAGTGGAACAAAGAAGGAGAAGTCATAGATTCCATACGTATGCTAACACATATATATGGAATCTATGACTTCTCCTTCTTTGTTCCACTTATCCTGACTCTTTACCCCTCCAAATCTTCCCCAGATGGATACGAAATGCTTTACAGCATTCCACAAATTCCTAATGTGCTGCATGGAATGCAGGCATGAATACTTAGCTGATGTGGGCATAGGTCTGAAGGCACTTTCTGGAGGGAGCCCTGACTTACTACACATGGAGAGGCCCAGCAAGGAACATCCGTGTTTGTGATAGTCATTTTTAGTTCACCAAAAAGTGTGGTTAATTCTCACATCAGTAGTGAGAATTTTCATTTTCATGGATATCTGGGCTGTTCTTTGCTTCCTTCTTCTGCTGAGTTCCTTTTTAGATTTTTTTCAGAGTGCATCTGTAATTTGGAGGTATGTAGTACAAGGGTTGCAGTACAAGTCAATAATTCCAGAGTAGCATTCAAATGTCACCCCTTCCATCCCCTACTTTCTTGGCATCTGAGATGGTGTTGTCGTTTCACACAATGGACTTGTTGTATCAATGGAGCCAGAAAGACTAAGAGAAACTGAGACTTGGAATTAGACATTCTTTTGAGGTAGTGGGTAAATAGAACCCAGCTGGGATGATGATGAGGGCTCTGTTATGTTGTTGGAGAGGGACTTCCCTGGTGGCGCAGTGGTTAAGAATCTGCCTGCCAATGCAGGGGATACGGGTTCGATCCCTGGTCCAGGAAGTTCCCACATGTCACGGAGCAACTAAGCCCTTGCACCACAGCTACTGAGCTTGTGCTCTAGAGCCCACGAGCCACAACTACTGAGCCTGCGCATCACAACTACTGAAGCCTGTGCACCTAGAGCCCGTGCTCCACAACAAGAGAAGCCACTGCAGTAAGAAGCCCATGCACAGTAACAAGGAGTAGCCCCCACTTGCCGCAACTAGAGAAAGCCCGTGCACAGCAACGAAGACCCAACACAGCCCAAAATAAATGAAATTTTAAAAAAGATTCTGTTAAAAAAAAAAATCTTAAAAAAAAATGGTTGTTGGAGGGGCTCTCTCTCTAGAGGTCTAACTCAAATAACTTCAAGTCTCAGGCAGTTAGACAAATTAATAAAGGGGCAGGTGTAATACAATAGGGAGTGCTGGAGACTGTGGCAAACCAGAGAACATATTTTTGGTCTAAAGACATTCACCTTTTAAAATTTCAAATACTGATAATGCCAAACCAACTGTTACTGGGCCAAATTTGCCCTATGGGCCATCTGTTTGTTACCTCCCCAAGACTTAACAGAACTTAATCTCTAGGAGATACGACAACAGATAATAGTGGTGAGCCAGAGAAGTGGTCACCATCAGGAAGGCTTAACCAGATGGAAAAGGAGTGACCTGAAAGTGATGTTATAGCAAGCAGTAAGAGGGAAATAAGCCAGCAGTTAATGGGTTTCAGGAATGAGAGTGGCAAGAAGCAGTCTCAGTGAAGGTCTCCAAGCCCTCTGTGATAGTGGAGGGAAGGAAATAGAGTTCCCAACCAGGAAGGCCTAGGGTCTGAGAATGGTGATCATTATTGGGAATCAGAACTAGGATGTACCAAAGGGCAAGACCAGGTATCACTTATTACTGAATCACTTGCATATTGAACTCGTAATCCTTAAATCCCTTAAAAATATTTTTATTGCTTCTTAAAAACTGATTTTTAAACTTGCTTATATAGAGAATTTAGAAAATACAGAAAAGCATAATAAAAAAGAACTTTTGAACTGTCCCACTGAAGGAAAGACAGCACTGTTTGCAAAGCATGGGGCCAGGCAGGGAATCAACAGTTTCTGTCTTTGGGAAGAGGACTTTGGGATATGGGGGCAGGAAACTGGGTTAAGAGCTAGAAGTGTGTTGGCTAGCCTTTACGGGTTACCTAGAGCAGGACTGATTTCAGACTATTTTAGATAATTCATCATGATTTTTGGTTTGAAAATATTGTAGTTAAGAGCCAGAATATAAAACCTCGCTCCTAGGACTTCCCTGGTGGTCCAGTGGTTAAAACTCCATGCTTCCACTGCAGGGGGAATGGGTTCAATCCCTGGCTGGGGAACTGGGAAACTAAGATCCTGCAGGCTGTGCAGCCGAAAAAAATTTTAAAAACCCTAGCTCCTGTCTAGTTAGATCTTCAGTATTCATAATACAACCTAATCTCTTTGAGGAGTTTGAATTCTCAGGATGTCAAATATCCATGTCTTACTAAAATGCATGTCCTAAATTCCTTTTTGGAAATTATGGACTATTTTGGATTATATACACCACTGATGTTTCACATCATTGGATTATATTGTCTTAGAATAATTTTGGTTTTGCTAAATATATGTATAGAAAAATATGAATTTTTTTGGTCTTCAACTATTGGCCTGTTTTATGTAACAGGTGTGGGTCAATGTATGTGTTTTTAGTATAGGAGTACTTCCAGGGCAAGTAACAAGTCATTGTGAATAAAACCATATGTCTCAGACCAAAATTAATTGTCATCTAAGATGTTACGGTATTGAGTTCTAATTCTGGAGTTTGTATTCAAAAGCTATTATTTGACAATGATTTTGTACAAAAAAGGAGAGATATTTTAGAAGAGAAACATGATACTTAGAGGAGAAAATTCCAACTTACGATTTTCTGGGCTAGTCTTAAACGGTACTCACATCTTTTCTAAAATAAACTACAAAAAGTCATCCATGATATGCCCATATAATGTGATTTTCATTGAATAGGGGCTTTGTGTATAACAGGTCTCAAAATGGAACATGTGAAATGTCAGATTTCCCATATGTGACTGCCACAATGAGTCCACTCAAGCATCCTAACACCTGATATTCTAACATTTATTTGTACATTTTTTCTTAAACTTCCTCTTTTTTTTTTTTTGGTCACAGCCACAACTGCTTCAGCAAGTTTGTGATTTTTAAACTTCCTCCTTCAAGAAAGTTTTAAAAACATGAATTATCTCTGAAAACTTGAAAAAAATGTAGTAAAAGTGGTAAGAAATTGAATTATTGCCAGGCATATTTTGCTCATAGGTTTTAGCTCAAGGCATTTATGTAGTAGAAATGATTTACAGTGGTAAACATCTCTAGCTGAATCATCAGTGAATGTTTAATGGGTTAGTTAAGAAACAGCAACTTAGGAAATGTAGGTTCTAATCTTAGCTCTTTCCGATATAATTTCATGGTGTAAAGACATTCATTTCACTCTAAGTTATCTCAATTTTGTTTATTATGAAATTGGGGAAACGATTAATACATATCCACTCAACAGTGTAGAAAAAATTAAAGAAGTTTTATGGTATCACAGAAAGAAACAGCCTCAGAGTTAGAAGATCTGGTTTCTGAACACAGTCTTGTCACTTAAAATAGCTATTTTTTCGATCCCTGGTCTGGGAAGATCCCACATGCTGCGGAGCAGCTAAGCCCCTGTGCCACAATTACTGAGCCCACATGCCACAACTACTGAAGCCCGCACGCCTAGAGCCCGTGCTCTGCAGCAAGAGAAGCCACCACAATGAGAAGCCCGCCCACTGCAACGATGAGTAGCCCCCGCTCATGGCAACTAGAGAAAGCCTGTGTGCAGCAGCGAAAATCCAACACAGCCAAAAATAAATAAATAAATAAATAAATTTAAAATAGCCATTTTAATTTAGACAAACCATTTCATTTTCAGAGGCTGGCATTTTTCCTTATCTGGCAAAAAGAAATAAAAGTAAACATCTTATTTACTTTGTAAGGCTGTAGGGAAAAGCAAAATGAAATAATGTTGGTAAAAAGACTTTATAAATTGTAAAGTGCTATGTAAATGTAATTTATAATTTCAGAAATAACACCAGGGCTTTGCTATAGTATCATCTGCTTCAGCATGGAATTCAATATAATGCTGCTGTATTTGAACTGTTCAAAGGGGTATGTCAGTGGCAAGGCTATAGCACATTCATCTTTGCAGAAATTTTGAGCTTAGTATTATAATGAAATTCAAAAGATATTTATTTTAGAATTCTAGTTCTGTTAAGTCATATATATGCTATTTCAATGATTTACATTTGTTTTGAGAAATATCAGATTTTTCCCTGTTCATGTGTTCTCTATTCCTTTCACTACCAGCCTTACTCCCAAACAATAAACTAAAAACAGATATAGAAGCATCAATGGTCACCTTCATGTTCCAGGCCTCTTGAAAATATATAATATAATCAAAGGGATTGGAAAAGATCTATGGAGCTGGCTATAGTAAAAGCGACATATAGTACAGTGATGGCTTGTTTTATTTGCCGTTCCCTCTCAAATCAGACAAACCCCTGGTATTTCTAGGGTATAGCTGAATCTTTTTTTTTTTTAAATCAAAAGCACATTTAGTAACATGATGAATATAATTAACACTGCTGTATGTTGTATATGAAAGTTGTTGAGAATAAATCCTGAGTTCTCATCACAAGAAAATAATTTTTTCTGTTTCTTTAATTTTATATCTATATGAGATGATGAATGTTCACTAAACTTACTGTGATAATCATTTCATGATGTAAGTGAAATCATTATACCTTAAACTTACACAGTGCTGTAAGTCAATTATATCTCAATAAAACTGGAAGGAAAAGAAGCATATTCAATGGTTCTATCCCTGTCTTCTCCCTCATAGTCCAGATTCTATATCCAGCTGCATACTTGATATTTCTATATTAATTTCAATGTTGGCACTTGAAACATGGCATGGACAAAACAGCATTCTTGGCACCCTGTTTTGATACCCGTCTCCCCCAAACATGTTCATCACCCCAGTCTTCCCTAACTCAATTGATGACAGCACTATCACTCAGTTACTCCCATCACTAATCCCCCAAAGGTTTGCTGGGCCAGGCAGAGACAGTGTGACACAGAGAGCAATTTGTGTGTGTGTGTGTACCACATCTTCTTTATTCATTCATCTGTTGATGGTCACTTAGGTTGCTTGCATATTTTGGCAATTGTAAATAATGCTGCTATGAGCATTGGTGTGCATATATCTTTTTGAATTGATGTTTTCCTTTTATTCGGATATATACCCAGGAGTGAAATTGCTGGATCATATGGTAGTTCTATTTTTAGTTTTTTGAGGAAACTCCAGACTGTTTTTCATGGTAGCTGCCCCAATTTACATTCCCACCAACAGTGTAAAAATGTTCCCTTTTCTCCACACCCTCTCCAGCATTTGTTATTTGTGGTCTTCTGATGATAGCACAGAGAGGAATTTTAATAAGTCGACTTTGCTAGATTCCTCCCTGTCTACTACACCTAGTTCACACTATAGTTATCTACAGTGGTAGTTTCCTTCTTGGAATAGGTCCTCTGCGTTCTTTAGGCAGTTAAGGGAAATGTCAAAATTTCTTCCTGATTCTTTTGGGTTTTCATTGTTTTCAGCTTGGAAATAATCCACATGCCAAAGAGACATCTTGGGGTGGCAAATTTTGTTCCCCTACAGTACCTTTAAGAAAACACATGAAAGGAAGTAAGGACTAGGCTTTATCTAGTACTGCCTTGCTGTCAGGTCTTCCATTAGTAACTTAAAATGTGTGGTCCTCAGTTTTCTTAGCTATAAAATAAATAGATTATAGAAGGTCATCTCTGAGGAGCCCAGCGGTTCTAGAATTCCATAATTCCATGATGATGATTTGTGTTTCCATGCTTTTATTTATTTTTTTTGCGGTACGCAGACCTCTCACTGTTGTGGCCTCTCCCGTTGCGAAGCACAGGCTCCGGACGCGCAGGCTCAGCGGCCATGGCTCACGAACCTAGCCGCTCCGCGGCACGTGGGATCTTCCCGGACCGGGTCACGAACCCGTGTTCCCTGCATCGGCAAGCGGACTCTCAACCACTGCGCCACCAGGGAAGCCCCTGTGTTTCCATTTTTTGTTGCAGGAAAGAAAGTGGGGCTGGAGAGGATGATCACTTCCCAGGTCTCAGGTGAGTCAGCTGCCAAATGTGGGTTCTTGGCTTCTCGCAGGAAAGAATTCAAGAGTGAGCCATAGTAAAGTGAAAGGTTTATTCAGGGAGATACACACTCCATAGACAGAGTGGGCCATCTTTGAAGGTGAGAGAAGCCATGGGAGAAACACACTCCACAGAGTGTGGGCCATCCTAGAAGGCAAGAGAGGCACCAGGGTACAGGGTTGTCAGTTTCTATAGGGCTGGGTAATTTCATAGGCTAATGAGTGAGAGGATTATTCCAACTATTCTCGGGAAGCGGTGGGGATTTCCAGGAATTGGGCCACCGCCCACTTTACTGCCTTTTATGGTCAGCCTCGGAACTGTCATGGTGCCTGTGGATGTGTCATTTAGCATATGCTAATGTATTAAAATGAGCGTAAAATGAGGCTCAAGGTCTAGTGGAAGTCAGCTTGTCCGCCATCTTAGACCAATTTGATTCTAACCAGTTTATGTCGTATCCTCTAGCTATGTCATTCTTTTAAAGGTTGTGCCCTGCCCCCTTCCTTTCTCATTTTCACCTCAGGATGAATTCTAGCACCATTTTGAAGCTCCTTGTTAATGGATGGGCTCACTACATCAAGAATAGGGTGATGAAAGGCACAGATCTTGAGTTTAAGGTCCTAGCAGGTTGCTATAGGAGCTCACATACAGGGTTGTTGCTTTGAGTAAGGAAGATGAACAAAACCTGTCTCCTCTCTCTGCTCAAGGATTGTGACTCTATATACTGGTTTTGGAACTTCAACTTTGAAAACTAAAAGTTATTTAATAATTACTTTTGCAACATTTTCCCTCAAGGATATTTGAGGATGAAGAGCAGAACATAATTGCCAGGTTGCTTTTAAGCAAAGTTCATATTTCCCTCTATACTTCAATTCAAAACACAGAGAAAATTAAAAGGAGAACTAGGGTTGGGGCATATGCCTTTTAGTTATTGGCTCAAATGAGGTATAGCCAACGGATGACTTGTTAGATCAAGATGCCCTGCAGCTCAAAGCTATCAGGAGGTGTTTTTCCTCAAGGAATTTCAAGGTTGAGATTTTTTTTATCCCCTTAGAGAGACTGTTTAACATACAGGATGTCATTTCAGGGTGTCCCTGAAAGCAGAAAATAAATTTCTCATATGGAATGTGCATTCCCTGCATCTGGAGGTAGAAGGACACGCTTATCACCAGAGATTGGGAATTTAGGGTGGAGAAGCCTATATAAACAAACATTGTTACTACTTTAATTTACTACCCCAAGGACAAAATGTTTAGGTTCTTCACTAATTAAGCACCCAAAGCCCAAGTTTCTTTGTCCTCTTAATTCCTCACAAATTTATTGTTTCTTCATCTCAAAAGTATAAAAGCTGTATGCTTTGGTCACTACCTAGATCCCGTTTCAATGAGACCTCCATGCGCATTAATTAAAATTTTTTGTTTTTCTCCTGTTAACCTATCTTGTGTCAATTTTATTATTAGTCCAGTCACAAGAACTCAAGAGGGGTAGGGAAAATTTCTCCCTCCTCAACAGTGGTAACAAATTATTGTTGTGGTGAAAATGTCCCCTTAAATAGGATTGTAGTATATTAAAAAATATATATATATATCTGCCAACAAAAGCATAGACTGACAATTTTAAAAGATAGAGGAGAGAAATTATGATTATGTTATGTTCTTTTCCTATGAGAAAAATCACCACTTTAGGTAAGATGCAATGATTCTCAACTTTGGTGCTCATCTGAACTACCTAGGGAGTGACCGATTCTGCTTCATTAGGCTGGAGGTAGAACTTTGGGCTTTATCAAGTAATTATGAATGTTCTAAAGAGGGTTCTAAGCATACCTGTCTGGGAGGAAGGGATTTTCCTCTACCCTCCAGGTTCTTCAGGCTGGTCTAAGATTGACACGAGCACATCAACAGGAGAAAAATCTAACGAGGACTTCCCTTGTGGCGCAGTGGTTGAGAGTCCGCCTGCCGATGCAGAGGACACGGGTTCGTGTCCCGGTTTGGGAGGATCCCACATGCCGCGGAGCGGCTGGGCCCGTGAGCCATGGCTGCTGAGCCTGCGCGTCCGGAGCCTGTGCTCCGCGGCGGGAAAGGCCACAGCAGTGAGAGGCCTGCGTACCGCAAAAAAAAAAAAAAAAACAAAAACAAAAATCGAACGAAAGTTTAATAACACGTATACATGAGAGAGACTCAGGAAAACTGAGTAACTTGCCAAAATGGCTGAAACCCTCACTTTAAGTACCATTTTCAGCTGAACATAACGGAGCGTGTTGGAGGTGGCGGTTTGGGGTTTCTAAGGGGAGAAGGAAATTGACTTCTAGGTAGAAAAGCAAATGTTTGGCAGACAAATGTTTGCCGGGCCATGCAGAGTCAATGGGACACAGAGGAATTCCAGCAAACAGACTTTCCTGTCTCCTAGTTATCTGTAACTGGAACAGGTCATCTACCTACATTCTTTTTTTTTTTTTTGCGGTACGCGGGCCTCTCGCTGTTGTGGCCTCTCCCGTTGCAGAGCACAGGCTCCGGACGCGCAGGCTCAGCGGCCATGGCTCACGGGCCCAGCCGCTCCGCGGCATAGTGGGATCTTCCCAGACCGGGGCACGAACCCGTGTCCCCTGCATCGGCAGGCAGACTCAACCACTGCGCCACCAGGGAAGCCCTACCTACATTCTTTTAGGCAGTTAGGGGGAAAATCAAAGTTTCTTCCTGAGTCTTGGGCCTTGATCATTTTTTCAGCTTGAAATCATCTGCATGCTAAAGAGACATTTTAGGGTGGAGAATTCTGCTCCCTGACACCGCAAAGATTGAGAACAACAAGGTCAGGGGAAAACTCACTAGGTTAGAAGTCAGGAGTTTTAAACTTTCTACCTGGCCATTTCCCCTCTTTGGGCCTCAGCTTCCTCATCTGTAAAAAGCTGGATCTTAGGATCAGTGGTTTTCAACTCAAGCTGCAAGAAGAATACTGATGCCTGGGGTTCCCTCTTTCTTTTCAGGCTCTGATTTAATTGGCTTTGGGTGGGGCTCTTCCTCTGATTCCCATGTAAGACAGGCTGGAAAAGCACCGTGTTAGATGATCTTCACATTCCCTTCCTGCTCTAAAACTCAGTTGTTTCTAATAATTGAGGTAATTCTTGGCCATAAAAATAGTTAAGTTAAAAAATTTGCCAGTCATCTGAATTGGATTTATAAATTTTAATTATTTAACTCTATGCAGGGATATTTAATTCAAAATGTAAAAATGAGTGTCTCCAAAACTAATTGGTAAAACAAACAAATCTAAGCAAACAAGATGCTTTAAAAAAAAAATCCTGTGAGCAGAGGATCCAAGTTGTATGTGTAGATAAGGGATAATAAATTTCCAAGTTCAGTAAACCTAGAATTTTTAGAAAATATGAAAGCATAACTGCACAGTCAGGAAATATAAAAATTAGAGTAGATCCTTGAGGAAAACCAAAGGGTCCAGTGACTTGGGGGTGAGGGAAACGCAATCACCTCCCTATCATCAACTGGGTCACTTCAGAACAATTTATGTCAAAATAATCATGACACATGTACTTAGGGAACTTGCATTAAATAAAAGAATCACTAGACTCACTACTAATTCACATAAAAAAGACCCAAAAATACAGTCTTAAGGAAACGTAGCCTAAGGAAAACAAGGAATGGAATTAATAGAAACCATCTTCCACTTTATATTACTTGCCATTAATCATACCATTTAATATTCTGATATCTAGTTGTTAATCTTCTGAATTCTTCTTTCTAAAAATGTGGTTTACATGGTCATTGTGCAGAACATTTGTAAGATAGAGGAAAATCACACTCACACAGAGACTTCTAATCCCAGTACCTTGGTGTAAGTATCAGTAATACTTTGGGTATATGTTTTTCCTTTTTCTTTTTCATGTGAAGTTTGTATGAATTGCATCCATAGATTTAGATGTGCAGATATGGAAGGTAAGATTTTGGCCCTCAAGTTCTGCACTCCCTGGTGTTATGCCTGAGACTATGTTACTTTACAGAGCAAAAGGGAATTAAGGTTGCAGATAGAATTAAGCAGTTAATCAGTTGACTTTAAAATAGGGAGATTATCCTGGATTATCTAGGTGGAAAAGGAAGTGGAAAAGGAAGGCAGAGAGTGAGTCAGAGAGATGTGACTACGGAAGAAGAGGCAGGAGAAAGTCAAACCACGAAAGGGACTCAAAACCTGCCATTACTGGCTTTGAAGATAGAGGAAGGGGATGAGTTCAGAACATGCTTCCCCAAATATATGCCTCTCTGGCATATTGACTCCTTTGAGTTAAAGCCATGTGAAAAACTGCAGATAGAAGAAAACCACTCTGACTTTACTTTTTTTCCCCTAAAAGCAGGAAGTGAAATTCCTATGTGAAAGATATCCTCCCTATACCAGAAGGAAGGTACATTCTAATCATCAAGGACAGGAAGTTAAGATCAAGAGAATGCTATCATCCAAACAGACTTTGTTAAAATAATTCCTATCTTCCTTTAGCTTGCCCACATAGTTGAGTCACTTTTCCACGACTGCCTCTTCGTTCAACCTAATATAAAAACAAGTTGGTGTCATAATATCTTTGGATCTTATTCCTTATGAAGGGTCTCGTGTGACAAAAAGCTTGCATTAAAAAAATTTGTATTCTTTTCTCCTTTTGATCTGTCTTATGTCGATTTAATTCTCAGGCCCAGCCAAAAAGAACCAGTTGGGGAGGGGGATATTTCCCCCTCTACCCCTCTTGAATTTTTGTGGCTGGACTAATAATATAATTGACACAGACAGATTAACAGAGAAAAAGAAACAATTTTAATTCATGTGCATGGAGGTCTCAGAGAAATGAGACATGGGAAGTGGCCAAAGCAGGCATTTTTTATACTTGCTAGGTGACTTTGTGAGGAATTGGCAGGACAATGAAGTGTAGGTTTTGAATGCCCTATTAGTGAAGAATCTAAACAGAGTTTTGGCTTGAGGTAGTAAATTAAAGAAGTAACAATGTTTGTTTACACAGGCTTCTAGGCTGGAATTCCTTATCTTTGACAACAAGGGTGTCCTTTTACCTCCAGATGCAGGGGTGCACCTTTCACATGAAACACTGATTTCCTGCCTTCAGGGAGACAGGAAGGTCAGAGTGTCCCTCTTGTGTTGGCTGTTTCTTAAGTAATTTTAATTCAAAATAATCAATATGCCCTTGAGGCACACTTTGCATAACCTACTCTGGGCTCCAACAGTTCCCTCCTCTGAAACTTCCCTGGAAGTTTCACATAGTCAAAGCTGAGCTGGTGACAGTGGAGAGAGAGAACAGGTTAGCAGAGTCCTCCATTTCATTGAACCAGTTTCTTAGTTCTGAGAACAGGTCATTTAAACAGTTATCTCATTTCAGTAATGCATCTGGGCTCCCAAAGCCAGATCTATGGTGCAAGGAATCGGGTATTTAATAAGAGGCACTTTATGGAAACAAAAGAAAAACATAGGTTAAGAATTGGAGCAGATTATAAACCAGTTTTTTAGCCCAGGGGCAGTCAGTCAAGAGAATTTCTAGATATCAGTGTCCAAGCATCTTTTGCAGTTTGAAACGTCTCTGATGATGTCATTGGGTGTTCAGGTAAACTTTCTGAGTGACATACAGTAACAGGCACAAGGATTATTTAAATATAAGCTGTTGTGGCAACTTCTCTGAAGTTTATATCAAGTCGTTTAGCTTCAGTTTGCAGGGCTTCAGGAAAAGTTTTAGGTCTCAGTGATTCCAAGTCAAATGGATGGGAAGAAATTGGAAAAGTTAGTTTAGAGAGTTGTAGCCAGATATTGGAGAAAACTAAAAAAATTCAGTCTAGTTTTTAGGTAAATTACAAAACCTCAAGGAAAGTTAATAGCAAAAAAAATCTAATATCTACAAGTATGTATTATAATTTAATTGAAACGTAACTATTCTCTCTAAAATCTCACCCTAATTGTTAACAAAGATAGCCGAATTAAGACTAATTTGTTTGCAAAGTAAGTCTAGATTTAATAAACTTGACCTGATTATTTGTATAAGTCTAGCAAGAGTAGTGACTAACCATATAGGATCCTTTAAATCTGTATTGCTTGAACTTTTATAAGGAATCTCTGGTTTGAACTTTTTGTTTTTGTTTGTTTGTTTTTGCGGAACGCGGGCCTCTCACTGTTGTGGCCTCTCCTGTTGTGGAGCACAGGCTCCGGACGCGCAGGCTCAGCGGCCATGGCTCACGAGCTCTATTACTGTTAGTGATAAATCTACTTTGTTTTTTATTTAAACTTTCATAGCTCTAGAATCAAGATAATTATGATTGCAAAACTTAGCTCATATGACTGGTAAAAACTTAATATTTTTGTTTAAAACGATGAATGTTGGTAGAAGTAACAAAGTATTAAATGAAAACAATCAGCACCGATATAGGGCAAGAAGTAGTGCCACTTTCATTCTGACGTAAAGTTCATTCTGGCTTTTAAAAAACTGCGGGCTATATTGCTGTTTTCCAGAGCTGTAAAAAGTTGGGCAAGGTAGTTATCTTTCTGTGGCTTACTTTTCCCCTCATACATGAAATCTCAGCTCTCTTACTTTGATCTTAGTGGCCTCGGACAATTTAAAAACCGCATTTCAACAAATGTTTAGTGTCTACCGTAAAACAGTATTCTTGATGACGAGTAGAAATACCAAGTACAAGACACAGGACAAAGGTCCCTGCCCTTCTAGAGCAAGAAAGCCGCTGAAACAGACCAGCCGTGAATTCAACTTTCCATCGGTACAACCTCTCCTTTGTAGGCCTGAAACAAGTACACAAGCTGATCAAGTACATCAGATGCTGAGACTGCTGTGTGCACTCACCAAGCTAATTCTTTTTTAAAATTTTTATTTAAAAAAATTTTACATTAATTAACTAATTAAGTTTTGGCTGCATTGGGTCTTTGTTATTGCGCGCGGTCACGGAGCTAATTCTTAAACTGCCATCCTAAGGGGGAAAACGCAGAATTCCATTATATTTTCACTTTTAAAGGGGTGAAAACAAGGAAAGTACATTCAAGTTTGCCACCTGAGGTGTTTTCAGAGGAGATTCCTTTACTTCTTCCCGAGACGCTTTCCTAACCTCACCTGCTCCCCAGGACGATCCACACTTCCCTTCCGGGTTCTAGGTGAACTAGCCCACAGGGCACAGACCAATGGGTTCACTCCTTGTCCACTGCGGGGCGGGGTCTCCAGCATGGGCTTCGGAGACCCGCCCCCCGTACGTGGCGTGCGTGCGTGGCGCCGGGCGGCGGAGGCTGGTTTCTCCAGCTTGTGGCGGCCCCTGGCGGCAGCGGGGCTTCAATGTGACGGTCGGACCTGAGCGCCTGCCATGGAGCTGCAGAAAGAGGCGCGAACACCCAGGGACCCCGTCGCGCGGCTACCAGGGGCCTCTAGGTCTCAGAAGCCGGACGAGGAGGAGCGGCGGGAGGGCGGCTCAGCCCCGGCGGCGACTGCCTTGGACGCGGAGGTGGACGGGGCTAGTGCGGACGGCCTGTGGGAACTGCCAGTGGAGCCGGCTGAGCGGAGGCCCGAGTGCAGCCGCTGCAGGTGACCGCCGGGCGGGGGCGGGGACTGAGGCCGGCGGCCGACTTGGAGGGGGATGTGTATCGCGGTGGCTGCCGCGCCCTCTGCCGGGGAGGCGGCAGCTGCGGTTCCAGGCCGGGGGAGCGCTGGTTCTGGCCTCTCCCCGCTTGGGGCGGCAGGGTCCACTGGTTGACCTTGGAATCACTGTGAAATACCTGTCACAGCTCTTTCGTAAGAAGTCATTTCTCCAGGTTCAGGATTATTTAGCCTTACTTCTTCCTGCAAGACACTGAGCGGGTCATGGGATGAGCAGACAGAAGTTCCGCTGTCAAGAAGCTTGAGTGTCTGGTAGGGGAAGTAAGGCGTAATGACAGTAATATTTGTAAAAACACGTTTATGCTTATGTGACATAGTCATCTCACAGTAAAAAAAAGAAAAAATGGATCAGAGGAGACAATCAAGGTGGCTATTCCAGTAGTTGACATTGTATTCAGAATTATGAATTCACTTAGAAATATTTATTGAGCACCTACTGTGTGGCAGGCACTGTTCTAGGTTCCTAGAAACCTAGGCATGGATAAAACATACGTTATCTCTGCGCTCACTGGGTCACTTATAGTCTAATGGGGAGACAATTTATTAAACTAGCAACACCAACAATTAACATTATTTGACCGTTTGAATTATGCTAGTGTACTTTCAGGATTGTGAGGATTGCTTTCCCTGCTTGTTTGAATCTCATGCTATACAGATATACTATTATATTTACCTCCTGGGTGTTCAGGATCATTTCTCTTGGTTACTACCTCTCTGTTGTCCTTCACACTTTTAACAATTAGGTAGTGTCTCTACTTCCTCACCTGGGAATCACTCTGTAATTTGTCCTCAGATCCTAGGTGCTCTGAAATGGCTCTCACTAAAGTCACCATTAACCTTAATGAGGTGAAATCTAATGGATCCTTTTCTGTTCACTTTTTACTGGACCTCTTGGCAGAATTCTGCAGTTGAAATACTCCTTGAAACACTGTCTCTTTGGTTTCGCTTTGATTTATCTGACTTCTGTATCCTAGTCTTCTTTGCCTGTTCTATTAAAACTCTAAATGTTGGGCTACCTCAAGGTCTTGGTTCTAGGTTCTCTTCTAACCCCATACACTTCTCACAGGTGATCTTACCAGTTTTCATGGCTAAGTTATCACCTCTACTTCAGTCTCTCTAGCTCAGACCTTTCTCCTGAGCACCAGATGTACGCATTCATTTAATCATTGAGTGCTGAGTGCTTTGCTAATTACTGGTAATACGGTGGAGTCTTTGTCCACATAGAGTGTTCAGTTTGTTATTGGATACAGATGATAAACCAGTAAACAAGCAACTAAATATGTAATTACAGATTGGAAAAAAAAAGAACAGCAATGAAAGGAGTGGGATTCTGCCATAGAAAATAGCAGGATGGTGTCAGGAAAGATTTGTGAAGAGATAGCCTTTATATTGAGACTTGAAAGATAAGAAGGATTCAGCCAAGAGAGAAGTGTTCCAAGAAGGGGAACAGAAGAACCGGCTGGTTGATTGTCTTTAGCATTTGCGTACTTGGAGTCTCTTACCAGGGCCATTTTGACCTTTTCCCAGAGCTGAATTCTAAGACCTCAGAGGAAGGATCTTGAGTGTAAGGATCTCTCTATATTTTCTGAAGGTACTATGTACAGTAGATACTCAGTAGACCTTTGACTAATTTGTGTCTAAAAGAGACTGTGTGTTGGAACAGACGGGGTGTGTGAATACAATTTATTTAAATAAGTTGTCTAAAGTTGTTAGGAGATAGCACTTAAGAATGCTTCGGGGCTTCCCTGGTGGCACAGTGGTTGAGAATCTGCCTGCCAATGCAGGGGACACCGGTTCGAGCCCCGGTCCAGGAAGATCCCACATGCTGCGGAGCAACTAAGCCGTGCCTGACTGAGCCTGCGCTCTAGTGCCCGCCAGCCACAGCTACTGAAGCCCATGCGCCTAGAGCCCGTGCTCCGCAACAAGAGAAGCCACCGCAATGAGAAGCCCGTGCACTGCAACGAAGAGTAGCCCCCGCTCGCGCAACTAGAGAAAGCCTGCGCACAGCAACGAAGACTCAACACAGCCCCCCAAGAAAAAAAAAATGCTTTGAAGGGCTCTCACTAGGAGGTGGAAAGAAAAGTATTTCAAATACAAATCCAGAGCTAAATTATGCTAGCTTTATCATGTAGTTTTTAGTCTACTCAGAACTGCTAGTTATAATAGTTTAAAAATTAGTCTTCTATGGCTAGCAAAGATTTATAATTTTTCTTATCTCCTCCTCTCTGCCCCATTAATAGACTTTATTTTTTAGAGCACTTTTATTTTATTTTTTAAAAAATTTATTTATTTTATTTATTTATTTTTGGCTGCATTGAGTCTTTGTTGCTGTGCCCTACTTTCTCTAGTTGTGGTGTGCAGGCTTCTCATTGTGGTGTCTTCTCTTGTTGCGGAGCATGGGCTCTAGGCGCGCGGGTTTCAGTAGTTGTGGCTCGTGGGCTCTAGAGCGCAGGCTCAGTACTTGTGTCGCACGGGCTTAGTTGCTCCGCGGCATGTGGGATCTTCCCGGACCGGGGCTCGAACCCGTGTCCCCTGCATTGGCAGGCGGATTCTGAACCACTGCGCCACTAGGGAAGCCCTAGAGCACTTTTAGATTGACAGCAAAATTGAGAGGAAGGTACAGAGATTTCCCATATACTCTCTGCCCCTACACATACATAGCTTCCCAGTTTTCAACATCCCCTACCAGAGTGGTACATTTGTTACAATTGATGGACTCCATTGACACATTATTATCACTTAAAGTCCATGGTTTACATTAGAGTTCACCCTTGGTGTTGTACATATTTTGAGTTTGGACAAATTTGTAATAACATATATCTACTATTATAGTATTGATAGCATACAGAGTGTTTTCACTGCCCTAAAAGTCCTCTTGGCTCTGCCTTTTCATCCCTCTCTACCCTCTAACCTGATCTACTGTTTAAAAAGTAAAAATGACTTGCTGGATTTTAGCTTGTTTTCAGTTTCATTTAGTTAATCCTTTAGCATTATAATTCATTCTGACATTTCTGCACTTTGTTTTTTCTAGTGAAATTTTCTACCTTTTAAAGACTCTTTCCCTTGGCATGCTGTGCATTTTGTTTGTTTTAATTGGTTAGAGTGCAGTTCTAGAATTATGGAGAATATTTAGGTGTTATCAGTATAATATTTATAGCTCTTTATATTTTATTTTATTAGCCGGTTAGGGTTTTAATTAGTTCCCTGAGTGAACTTGTTTACATTTATGCTTATAATAGTTTTTAAAATTAAAATGCATTCTTAGATTTGAGTGATCAGTAAGTCACAATTATTTGGCCATTTATTTAAAACACTATTCATTTCTCTAAACACATTACTATAATTGTCACAGCCTAAGGAGTTCTAGAGATTGGTTTTGTTCAGGAAGTGCAAACTCAATTTAACTTCTCAGCAGAATCTTGCTCGTTAGAAATATAACATATCTTAAACATTAACGAAATATTCTTTAAAAGATCCCAAACTAATTTGTTATTGCAAGATACAGATTTTATAAAAAGTGTGTCCCTGTTAGAAGGAACAGCATGTACAGGAGTACATTGTATAGAGTACAGTGTATTTGGAGAGCTTGGCAGAAAGGAAGGAGAGACGAGGCTGCAGAGAGTAATGGTGGTTGCACTGGGAAGGGCCAAATAAACTGTGTTAGGGAGTTTGAGCCTAAAGCACTAGAACCCAACAAAACAGCCACTGAAGTATTTTTATATTTGAATGGAGGTTACAACTTGACTTCTATAGGTGGCTTCTATCACAATTTGTACTCTGTTTTATATATTAAGAAAAATGCAAACTGAATGGTGATACAATGGTAAAAGGCTTGACTGGGAAGAGTTAGGGCCTTATTCCAGTAAAATGCCAGACATCTTAATTATTTTTTTATATCTTCTGTTTATATCCCTGCCTGAGGACAAGAGTTAGAAACCACTTGAAATTCATTAATCATAAGAATAATGGAATAATGTCTAAATACAGAGTATTTTTTAATTTGTCTGAGGGAGGCAGACAGCAGGGAGAACATGTACACAAACTGACACAGATAGGCCCTGAGACAGAAATTTTTCTCTCTCCAGTGCTTTTTTCTTACAAAAGTACAAAGTTGTAAGGATTATAATAAGCCACATCAGTATATTTAGCACCCGTTTATTAAGCACTGGTCATCTGCAGGTTATTCACCAAGCCTAGGTGCTTTATGTATAATATTTTATTTATTTCTCATAACAGCATTCTAGAATTGATGATATCATTAGCTTTTAAATGATAAGAAGGTAGAGGTAACAATCAAGTAGCAGAGTTGGGTCTCCAGCTCCAGTCCACTTGGCTTCCAAGCTCTTGCAAACGCTTGGCTTTGCTCTACGCTCCATGCTTGCTGAAGAAGCCTTATGATTTTGTTTGCCGAGTGGATGTAGTCACTAGTTGAAGTGCAGCCACTAAGGCTGCAGGAGTAGCTCTGATTTTCATACTTTTTAAGCTGAAGTATGTTTACTTCAAGCTTAGTAACAGGATTCCTGAGCTTTGGTATTCTTTAGCTCCTTTTTTTAAAAATAAAAATTAAGATATATTTGTTGTATAATTTGTATAAGTTTAAGGTGTACATCCTGTTGATTTGATACATTTATGTATTGCAGTATGGTTATCATTGGTAGCGGTTAGCTGTTGTCACCTAATTATCATTTCTTTTTTTGTGCTGAGAAGACTTAAGACGTAGCCTCTTAGCAACTTTGAAGTATATTAGACAGTATTGTTGACCATATCACAATGCTGTGCATTAGTTCTCCAGCATTTGTTCCCCTTCTAGTTCCAACTTTGTACCCTTTAACAACGTCTAGCTTCTTTATTCCATGTCTTAACGTTTTCCGTATTCTTTAGGCTTGGTTATTCTGGAGAAGAAGGTGCTGGGGATAAAATAATGAGAAAGTAAAGCAGGGAAGGTTGCAGGTATTTAAGAAGAATACAAGAGCCACAAACTGGCAGCCCCACAGATGTTTTGTTTAAAACTATATTTTTACCAGTTTTAAATTACCAGTTGCTAATAGTTAAAAATGAAGGTGTTTTATATCAAAATCCAGATTTCTGTTTTCTGTGAGAATGGGAAGATCTAGCAGCTTGGGGGCCAACTGCCTGAGCAAAATAGTTGGCTGAGCGGAGTATTGGTTGTGCCTTTAGATTGGGTGTGATCTGTCCAGGTCATCATTGCTCCCAGTCATTCCTGCTTAATTCAACTATGATTAACTGCCTGCCTCTCATAGGCATTTGCTTTTTGATCTGGGTGTCATGTACGTCATTGTGGGCTGGTCAGCCTGAGCAGGAGGGTAAATCAGTCTGCAGGTTTTGTAGGTAGAAGTGAAAAATGGTAACTCCCAAAGCAATTAGTTTACAATAATTAAGATTGTTGAACTGGTATCAACACTTAGAATTAGAAAACCAACTGTTTTGGTAAATTTAAAATAAACTAGATTATTGATGGTAATTTTTAGGGTAAAAATTTTGATAGCGTGCAAATTTAATTCTTTGTGCATTAACTAAGTTAATTTGTTCTTTCTTTTTAATACAGAAAATATGTTTATTCTTTGAACTAGTTCGTTCCTAAGATATGTGGGAAGCTAACTGATTTACAAATTACTGTGCAAGCTAATCATATGTTCAAAATTGAGCAAAGATGATATATCTCAAGAGGGAATTTTTTTCTTAATTAAGTCTCCAAAGAGGAGTGACCAATTTTAAGAAACCACTTTAGAGCTTTCTAAATGTTTGATTTATTTTCCCCAAGAAAAATAAGAACATTATTATTACCCTCTGATAGATAGAAGTTTTCTTCAAAGAATATCAAAGGACATTAATTTTTTAACTATGTTTACATTTGCCCCAAATTAATAATTCATAACTCTGTTAATGCTTATATAGTGAGAGAATATATTCCTTAATAGTCTAGTCTAAAATTTGTCTTTTTCATTTATTTTTAAAATATGTAATATATTTTATTTTTTTCTTACAGTTTTATTGAGATATAATTGACATACAGCACTGTATAAGATGTACAATATAATGATTTGACTTACATGCACCATGAAATGATTAAGTTTATTGAACATCTATCATCTTATGTAGATAAAAAATAAAAGAAAAAGAAAAAAAATTTTCCTTGTGATGAGAACTCTTAGGATTTACTTTATTTATTTATTTAGGCCACTCTGCGTGGCTTGTGGGATCTCAGTTCCCCGACTGGGGATTGAACCTGGGCCACGGCAGTGAAAGTGCTGGATCCTAACCACTAGACTACCAGGGAAGTCCCAAGATTTACTTGATTAACAACTTTCATTTATAATGTACAAGTGTTAATTATATTATGTTGTACATTATATCCCTGATACTTATTTATCTTACAACTAGAAGTTTGTACCTTTTGACCACCTTCATCCAATTCTCCTGCTCTCACCACTTCTCGCCTTTTTCTTTAAGTTTGTTTCTTGAAGTATAATTGACCTTCAGCACTATGTTAGTTCTTGGTGTACAACATATTGATTCGATACTTCTATACATTAGAAAATGATCACCATGATAAGTCTAGTTACCATTGTCACTATACAAAGATATTACATAATTATCGACTGTATTCCTCACACTGTACATTTCATACAGGTAACATTTATTTTGTAACTGGAAGTGTGTACATCTTGTATTTCCCTCACCTTTTTCACTTATCCTCTCACCCACCTCCCCTCTGGCAACAACCTGTTTGTTCTCTGTATCTAAATAAATTTGGCATTATTTTAAAAGACTTCACAGGTTACAAAGTGCTTTCTTACATGTATGTTTTTATTTACTATATAAGACAACTTTGTGATTTAAATAGTTATTCTCTTTTATGTATTCTTAAGGTCAGGGGAGTAGCAGAGGCAGAGCTGCTTTAACTTTCATATTTTCATTACTGCATCACGTAATAATGAATTATACTAAAATGAACAGTATGACTTTCTTTCTTTTCCTATTGCATATAATATATACTTCCAGTGAGGTGTTCCTTTGCCTTCTTCTAATCCATAGATTCTTTTCCTTTTCCTTTGTCCATGGCTATTTTTAATTATTTTGGGATGGGCAATTTTAATTATTGTCTTTTTTAAGGTCCACCTTTTACCTCCTGAATCCTTTACCTGCCTATGGTCAGCTCTCATTTCTCTTGGTGGCTCTTCACATTTCAGTTAGAAAGGCAAATTTGAAGGTATTATTGATTGATAGGATTTTTTTTTTTTTTTTCTCTGCTGAGTTTTTAGTTTGCTTGTTTCTTGTTTTTTGTCTACTGGAAGCCTAGTGGAAAAGTTGTGGGGAAAAAGGGAGCAGTGAAGTGAAGTAAGTAGAAGTGTTCCAGGATTAATCAAGGAAAAAAACAGAAAGGTATGGAATGATTCTACTGACCTTGCAAAGAGTTAGAGAGATTGACCTGATAGAAATGTGTCTGATCTCACAGGTGTGACCCCTAGGAATAAATAAAAATAAGAATTAAAAAAAGAAAAGAAAACTGAACAGACATACCAGTGACTGCACACTACAAGAGGAGGGAGTCTGCAGGTTAAGTCCAGGCAAGTTTCCAAAGAACAGCATCCAGAAGAATTAAATAGAATCCAGAGTTTCTACACTACCTTGTCTAAAACGTCTAGTTTTTAACCAAAGCTTACTAGACATGCAAAGAAACAGGAAAGTGTGACTCACATACAGGGAAAACAACAGCAAATAGAAACTGTCTTTGAGTGGATCCAGATTTTGGATATAGTAGAAAAATACTTCAAAGCAACGCTTATAATAGGTTCAAAGAATTAAAGGAAAAAAAATGTAATGACCGTGACTCAACAGAGACTCAATAGAGAGTTCAAAATTATTTTTAAAAGTCTATGCAAAATGTCATTGTAGGTTCATCATTTGTAACAAATGTACCACTCTGATGGGAGATATTGATAATGGAGAGGCTATGCATGTCTTTGGGCAGGGGGTATATAGAAAATCTCTGTAGCTTCCCGTCAATTTTGCTGTGAATCTAAAACAGCTGTAAAAAAAAATCTTAAAAAAAAGAGATGTGTATGATCTACTTGTTTATGTAAATCTGTTATTTGGCAGGTCAATTAAAAAAATCAGGTTAGTATGTATATAACATATTTATCATTTGAACCATTTATAAGCGTACAATTCAGTGACATTAAATACATTCATAATGTTGTGTAACTATCACTACTATCTATACCCAGAAAATTTTCATCATCCCCAGTATAAACTCTGTACCCATTAAATAATATCTTCTCATCCCCTCCTCCCCCCAGCCCCTGGTAATCTCTATTCTCCTTTCTGTTTCTATGAATTTACCTATTCTAGATACTTTGTATAATCACACAATATTTGTTCTCTGTCTGACATTTCACTAAGAATAATGCTTTCAAGGTCCATCCATGTTATAGCATATATCAAAATTTCATTTTTATGGCTGAATTGTATGTATATGCCATCTTAATTTATCTGTTATCCATTCTTTTGTTGATGGACACTTGGTTTGTTTCCACTTTTTGGGTATTGTGAATAGTGTTGCCATGAACGTTGGTATACAAATATTTATTCTAGTTCCTGCTTTTAATTCTTTTGGATATATACCTAGGAGTGGAATTGCTGGGTCATATGGTAGTTCTGTGTTTAACTTTTTGAGGAATTGCCAAACAGTTTTCCATAGCAGCTGCAACCATTTTACATTCCCCTCAGCAATGCACAGGAGTTCCAATTTCCACAAAATTGAAGGTACACAGTTATCTGAGTAGTTAACAAAGCATATATATCACCCTTAATGTACTTGAAATTGAATCTTTAATACAAACCCTCAAAGAAAGAAATCACTGAAAAAATGCAACAATTATCATAAGTAAGGATCTTGCTGTGCTATGCGGCTACTTCCCACTAGCTATGTATTTTACGTTTGGTAGTGTATATATGTCCATGCCACTCTCTCACTTTGTCACAGCTTACCCTTCCCCCTCCCCATATCCTCAAGTCCATGCTCTAGTAGGTCTGTGACTTTATTCCCGTCTTACCCCTTTTTTTTCCCTTAGATTCCATTTATATGTGTTAGCATACGGTATTTGTTTTTCTCTTTCTGACTTACTTCACTCTGTATGACAGACTCTAGGTCCATCCACCTCACTTGTAGCGCTCATACATGGCCTTCCTCCTTACTTATTGTCATTCTGTTCAGGTGCCCATCATGACAGCATCAGTGTAGCTGTTTACTGAGGTCGGTTGATGCAAACTGGCTGAGTCATTCTGCCTACTTGGTTGAATAGTGCCTCTTCTGTGACAGATACTCTCTGGCATTTACAGGAGATAAAAAGATTTTCAAATATTTTTCTATATATCCATCCACATTGCCTCGACCACAGAACCCTTTCTGCTATCTTAATATTTCTTTCATGCCCCTGATAAATCTAGCATGGCAGCTAAAATTGAACCTACTAATTGAGTTTTTGGTATTGTCATCTCCACTTGGATATACACAGCTCAGACTGATGAGTTAAATATGATGGGCGCTGCCAGTAATACATCTCTCTGATCCTCAGGGTAAGTGCACTAACTTTTTCCTTCCATCTCTGACTACAATAATGTTTTTACTATAATAACCTGGGTGACAGCTCCATTTTTCCTTCTCAAGATTGCTTTGGCTATTCGGGGTCTTTTGTGTTTCCATACAAATTGTGAAATTTTTTGTTTTAGTTCTGTGAAAAATGCCAGTGGTAGTTTGATAGGGATTACATTGAATCTGTAGATTGCTTTGGGTAGTAGAGTCATTTTCACAATGTTGATTCTTCCAATCCAAGAACATGGTATATCTCTCCATCTATTTGTATCATCTTTAATTTCTTTCATCAATGTCTTATAATTTTCTGCATACAGGTCTTTTGTCTCCTTAGGTAGGTTTATTCCTAGATATTTTATTCTTTTTGTTGCAATGGTAAATGGGAGTGTTTTCTTAATTTCGCTTTCAGATTTTTCATCATTAGTGTATAAGAATGCCAGAGATTTCTGTGCATTAATTTTGTATCCTGCTACTTTACCAAATTCATTGCTTAGCTCTAGTAGTTTTCTCGTAGCATCTTTAGGATTCTCTATGTATAGAATCATATCATCTGCAAACAGTGACAGCTTTACTTCTTCTTTTCTGATTTGGATTCCTTTTATTTCCTTTTCTTCTCTGATTGCTGTGGCTAAACTTCCAAAACTATGTTGAATAAGAGTGGTGAGAGTGGGCAGCCTTGTCTTGTTCCTGATCTTAGTGGAAATGCTTTCAGTTTTTCACCATTGAGGACGATGTTGGATGTGGGTTTGTCATATATGGCCTTTATTATGTTGAGGAAAGTTCCCTCTATGCCCACTTTCTGCAGGTTTTTTTTTTATCATAAATGGGTGTTGAACTTTGTCAAAAGCTTTCTCTGCATCTATTGAGATGATCATATGGTTTTTCTCCTTCAATTTGTTAATATGGTGTATCACGTTGATTGATTTGCATATATTGAAGAATCCTTACATTCCTGGAATAAACCCCGCTTGATCATGGTGTATGATCCTTTTAATGTGCTGTTGGATTCTGTTTGCTAGTATTTTGTTGAGGATTTTTGCATCTATGTTCATCAGTGATATTGGCCTGTAGTTTTCTTTCTTTGTGACATCTTTGTCTGGTTCTGGTATCAGTGTAATGGTGGCCTCGTAGAATGAGTTTGGGAGTGTTCCTCCCTCTGCTATATTTTGGAAGAGTTTGAGAAGGATAGGTGTTAGCTCTGCTCTAAATGTTTGATAGAATTTGCCTGTGAAGCCATCTGGTCCTGGGATTTTGTTGGTTGGAAGATTTTTCATCACAGTTTCAATTTCAGTGCTTGTGATTGGTCTGTTCATATTTTCTATTTCTTCCTGGTTCAGTCTCGGCACGTTGTGCCTTTCTAAGAATTTGTCGATTTCTTCCAGGTTGTCCATTTTATTGGCATAGAATTGCTTGTAGTAATCTCTCACGATCCTTTGTATTTCTGCAGTATTAGTTGTTACTTCTCCTTTTCCATTTCTAATTCTATTGATTTGAGTCTTCTCCCTTTTTTTCTTGATGAGTCTGTCTAATGGTTTATCAATTTTGTTTATCTTCTCAAAGAAGCAGCTTTTAGTTTTATTGATCTTTGCTGCCGTTTCCTTCCTTTCTTTTTCATTTATTTCTGATCTGATCTTTATGATTTCTTTCCTTATGCTAACTTTGGGGTGTTTTTGTTCTTCTTTCTCTAATTGCTTTAGGTGCAAGGTTAGGTTGTTTATTTGAGATGTTTACTGTTTCTTAAGGTAGGATTGTATTGCTATAAACTTCCCTCTTAGAACTGCTTTTGCTGCATCTCATAGGTTTTGGGTCATGGTGTCTCCATTGCCATTTGTTTCTAGGTATTTTTTGATTTCCTTTTTGATTTCTTCAGTGATCACTTCGTTATTAAGTAGTGTATTGTTTAGCCTCCATGTGTTTGTATTTTTTACAGATCTTTTCCTGTAATTGATATCTAGTCTCATAGCGTTGTGGTCTGAAAAGATACTTGATACGATTTCAATTTTCTTAAATTTACCAAGACTAGATTTGTGACCCAAGATATGATCTATCCTGGAGAATGTTCCATGAGCACTTGAGAAAAATGTGTATTCTTTTGTTTTTGGATAGAATGTTCTATAAATATCAATTAAGTCCATCTTGTTTAATGTATCGTTTAAAGCTTGTGTTTCCTTATTTTCATTTTGGATGATCTGTCCATTGGTGAAAGTGGGGTGTTGAAGTCCCCTACTATGATTGTGTTACTGTTGATTTCCCCTTTTATGGCTGTTAGTATTTGCCTTATGTATTGAGGTGCTCCTATGTTGGGTGCATAAATATTTACAATTGTTATATCTTCTTCTTGGATCGATTCCTTGATCATTATATAGTGTCCTTCTTTGTCTTTTGTAATAGTCTTTATTTTAAAGTCTGTTTTGTCTGATATGAGAATTGCTACTCCAGCTTTCTTCTGATTTCCATTTGTGTGGAATATCTTTTACCATCCCCTCACTTTCAGTCTGTATGTGTCTCTAGGTCTGAAGTGGGTCTCTTGTAGACAGCATATATATGGGTCTTGTTTTTGTATCCATTAAGCCAGTCTGTGTCTTTTGGTGGGAGCATTTAATCCATTTACACTTAAGGTAATTATCGATATGTATGTTCCTATTCCCATTTTCTTAATTGTGTTGGGTTTGTTATTGTAGGTCTTTTCCTCCTCTTGTGTTTCTTGCCTACGGAAGTTCCTTTAGAATTTGTTGTAAAGCTGGTTTGGTGGTGCTGAACTCTCTCAGCTTTTGCTTGTCTGTAAAGGTTTTAATTTCTCCATCAAGTCTGAATGAGATCCTTGCTGTGTAGAGTAATCTTGGTTGTAGGTTTTTCTCCTTCATCACTTTAAACATGTCCTGCCACTGGGGACAGATACCAAAAACAACAGGAACTACGAACCTGCAGCCTGCGAAAAGGAGACCCCAAACACAGTAAGATAAGCAAAATGAAATGCCTCCCTTCTGGCTTGCAGAGTTTCTGCTGAAAGATCAGCTGTTAACCTTATGGGGATTCCCTTGTGTGTTATTTGTTGTCTTTCCCTCGCTGCTTTTAATATGTTTTCTTTGTATTTAAGTTTTGATAGTTTGATTAATATGTGTCTTGGCATGTTTCTCCTTGGATTTATCCTGTATGGGACTCTCTGTGCTTCCTGGACTTGATTAACTATTTCCTTTCCCATATTAGGGAAGTTTTCAACTATAATCTCTTCAAATATTTTCTCAGTCCCTTTCTTATTCTCTTCTTCTTCTGGAACCCTTATAATTCGAATGTTGGTGTGTTTAATGCTGTCCCAGAGGTCTCTGAGAGTGTCCTCAGTTCTTTTCATTTTTTTGTCTTTATTCTGCTCTGTGGTAGTTATTTCCACTATTTTATCTTCCAGGTCACTTATCAGTTCTTCTGCCTCAGTTATTCTGCTATTGATCCCTTCTAGAGTATTTTTAATTTCATTTATTGTGTTGTTCATCATTGTTTGTTTCCTCTTTAGTTCTCCTATGTCCTTGTTAAATGTTTCTTGCATTTTCTCTATTCTATTTCAAAGATTTTGGATCATCTTTACTATCATTATTCTGAATTTTTTTTCAGGTAGACTGCCTATTTCCTCTTCATTTGTTAGGTCTGGTGGGTTTTTACCTTGCTCCTTCATCTGCTGTGTGTTTTTCTGTCTTTTCATTTTGCTTATCTTACTGTGTTTGGGGTCTCCTTTTCGCAGGCTGCAGGTTCGTAGTTCCCGTTTTCTTTGGTGTCTGTCCCCAGGGGCTAAGGTTGGTTCAGTGGATTGTGTAGGTTTCCTGGTGGAGGGGACTAGTGCCTATGTTCTGGTGGATGAGGCTGGATCTTGTCTTTCTGGTGGGCAGGTCCACGTCTGGTGGTGTGTTTTGGGGTGTCTGTGGCCTTTTTATGGTTTTAGGCAGCCTCTCTGCTAATGGGTGGGGTTGTGTTCCTGTCTTGCTAGTTGTTTGGCATAGGGTGTGCAGCAGTGTAGCTTGCTCATCGTTGAGTGAAGCTGGTTGTTGGTGTTGAGACGGAGATCTCTGGGAGATTTTCACCGTTTGATATTACGTGGAGCTGGGAGGTCTCCTGTGGACCAGTGTCCTGAAGCTGGCTGTCCCACCTCATTGGCACAACTCTGATGCCTGGCTGGAGCACCAAGAGACTGTCCTCCACACAGCTCAGGATAAAAGGGAGAATAAATAGAAAGAAAGAAAGGAAGGGAGGGAGGGAGGGAGGGAGGGAGATAAAAAAATAAAGTAAGATAAAATAAAATAAAGTTATTAAAATAAAAAATAATTATTAAGAAAAAAAATTTTGAAGAGTGAACAACAAAACAAACAAAACAACACAAACAAAACGGATGGACAGAACCCTAGGACAAATGGTGAAAGCAAAGCTATACAGACAAGATCTCACACAGAAGCATAACCATACACACACACACAAAGAGGAAAAGGGGAAAATATAATCTATCTTGCTCCCAAAGTCCTCCTCCTCAATTTGGGATGATTCGTTGTCTATTCATGTATTCCACAGATGCAGGGTACATCAAGTTGATTGTGGAGCTTTAATCCGCTGCTTTTGAGGCTTCTGGGAGAAATTTCCCTTTCTCTTCTTTGTTCTCACAGCTCCTAGGGTTCAGCTTTGAATCTGGCCCCGCCTCTACGTGTAGGTCACCAGAGGGCGTCTGTTCTTTGCTCAGACAGAACGGGGTTAAAGGAGCCGCTGATTCAGGGGCTCTGGCTCACTCAGGCCGGGGGGAGGGAGGGGTACGGATGCAGGGCGAGCCTGTGGCAGCAGAGGCCAGCGTGATGTTGCAGTAGCCTGAGGTGCACCGTGTGTTCTCCCGGGGAAGTTGTTCCTGGATCCCGGGACCCTGGCAGTGGCCGGGAGGCACAGGCTCCCAGGAGGGGAGATGTGGACAGTGACCTGTGCTCGCACACAGGCTTCTTGGTGGCTGCAGCAGCAGCCTTAGCGTCTCATGCCCGTCTCTGGGGTCCGCGCTGATAGCCGCGGCTCGCGCCCATCTCTGGAGCTCCTTTAAGCAGGGCTCTTAATACTCTCTCCTCACGCACCAGGAAACAAAGAGGCAAGAAAAGGTCTCGTCTCTTCGGCAGCTCCAGACTTTTCCCCAGACTCCCTCCCGGCTAGCTGTGGCGCACTAACCCCTTCAGGCTGAGTTCACGCCGCCAACCCTAGTCCTCTCCCTGGGATCTAAACTCCAGAGCCTAAGCCTCAGCTCTCAGCCCCCGCCCATCCTGGCAGGTGAGTAGACAAGTCTCTTGGGCTGGTGAGTGCCGGTCGGCACCGATCCTCTGTGCGGGAATCTCTCAGCTTTGCCCTCTGCACCCCTGTTGCTGTGCCCTCCTCCGTGGCTCTGAAGCTTCCCCCCTCCACCACCCGCAGTCTTTGCCCGCGAAGGGGCTTCTAGTGTGTGGAAACCTTTCTTCCTTCACACCTCCCTCCCACTAGTGCAGGTCCTGTCCCTATTCTTTTGTCTCTGTTTTTTCTTTTTTCTTTTGCCCTACCCAGGTACGTGGGGAGTTTCTTGCGTTTTGGGAAGTCTGGGGTCTTCTGCCAGCATTCAGTGGGTGTTCTGTAGGAGCAGTTCCATGTGTAGATGTATTTCTGATGTATCTGTGGGGAGGAAGATGATCTCTGCATCCTACTCTTCCACCATCTTCTCCTGAATCTAACTTTGGGTTTTGTTTGTTGTTCTTTTTCTACTTCCTTTAGATGTAAGGCTAGATTGATTTTTTGAGATTTTTCTTATTCCCTGAGGTAGGCTTGTATTGCTATAAACCTTCCTTTTAGAACTGTTTTTGCTGTTTCCCATAGATTTTGAATTGTTGTGTTTTCCATTTTCATATGTCTCCAGATATTTTTTGCTTTTCTCTTTGATTTCTTCAGTGACACATTGGTAGCATATTAAGTTTCTATGTGTTTGTGTTTTCTGCAATTTTTATTGTACTTGATTTTTAGTCTCATACCTTTGTGTTTAGAAAAGGTGCTTGATATGGTTTCAGTCATCTTAAATTTGTAGAGACTTGTTTTGTGGCCTAGCATGTGATTTATCCTAGAGAATGTTCCATATGCACTTGAAAAGAATGTGTATTCTCCTGCTTTTGGATGGAATGTTCTTTCTTTGACCTTTCTTTGACTTTGACTTTTTGCTTCTTCTTTGTCTCTTTCAGCCTGTTAGGTTTATTTATCATCAAATATTTTAATTTTAGTGCTAGGCCTTCTGGGACCTAGGGAAGCACTGCAGAGTTATGTTAAGACTTTTTATTGACATTAAATGCTTATATGGAATCAACAAAATGTATTGATTAAGGGCATACACTTTGGAATTAGAACTGGGTTCTAGCCCCAGCTCTGTTTTCTCTTGAGAAAGTTATTTAACCTTTCATAGCCTTGGTTTCTTCATCTGTAAATTAGGGCAATAATACTACCTTCGTTTGACAGGTTTTGTAAGAATTAAATGAAGGTAAAGTGTTTAGCATAGTGCCTATAGCATATGCACATTTGCACAAAATTGTGCAGTTGTTAAATTCTTCCTCTTTCCCTTTCCTCCTTGTTCTCATCTCTTATCTTTTTCTCTTTCCTCCTCTTCCTTCCCCTCTTTTTCTCCCTCCTCCCTCATTCTTTTTCTCCTCCATGAATTATCATTATTATTATTTACAAAATTGGTTTATTTTGTAGTCATCTTCTTCCCTGTTTGGGTAGTTTTTCTAGATTCAGAGATTAAGGGCAAGTAAATAACTTTGCATGTGTTAATGTTGCAGGTCACCATAATTAAATTGCCTCATGATGGAGATTTTATAATCCTAGGGCTTTTAAAATACGCACTTTCCAGCTACAAATAAATATTCCATTGATGAAAAATACTTTTTAAGGGACATCAGAATCGGTGGCTTATTCATACCATTCTTGTGTTCTCTTATGTAGTAAAGTAAGCCTATCTTAAACCTTATATATTTTTGTCTCTTATATCAAAGAAAGTTCTCAATTCTCTTTTGCTCTTTTGAAGAAATGAACCTTTATATAAATTTAGGAGGAATATTTCCTTAATAAATCAGGTATTCCAAATCTGCATTTTAAAATATAGACAGCTTTTAGGCAAGGGAAAGGAGAAGAAAGAATAAAGAAAATGAAGATGTTTTCTAGTAACATGGTCCCTTCATTCTATGCTATTCTTTGTAAAATATCTCTACTGAGATATAGCTGGTCCTTGGAACAATTTAACCTCTGACTCCTTGCTTGTCAGGATGGCCATTCATGCTGTCCCCTTTAGTTGACCAATGGCTAAGGAGCATAGAATTCTGCTGCACATGGATCTGGAGGCTTAATTTGATGAATCATATGGGTAGTCTTTATTCATTCAATCATTATTAATTCATTATCCAGTAAAGGCACAGCTTGGGTCATAGAAAAACAATTAAGAAATTGTTTCCTCTAGAATTCATAGTGAATTGAATGTGAGGGAAAACATGTCTATGTAATAAATATTTAAGACAAATTATGAAAGTATAAAATAAGAGTTTGTAGAGCAAAGAGTGATTTACTTAACTTGCTATTAAGAAAGATGTTTATTTTTTTATATTTGTTTTATTTTGATATAAGAAGACAAAGTAAATAATAGGATAACTGACTATAGATGATTACTTTATGACAAGATTCTCAGTTGACCTGTCACTTTGTCATTGCAGCTCTAGTAGGGGCTTTATATAGATGCTGTATATAGTCATCTCTCTGGACACAAGGCTTTTGTTTTCCAAGCATCTGGCTCCTCTGAAGGCTTCTTTTTTTTTTTTTTTTTTTTTTTTTGCAGTACAAGGGCCTCTCACTGTTGTGGCCTCTCCCGTTGCGGAGCACAGACTCTGGACGCGCAGGCTCAGCGGCCATGGCTTACGGGCCCAGCCGCTCCGCGGCACGTGGGATCTTCCTGGACTGGGGCACGAACCCATGTCCCCTGCATCGGCAGGCGGACTCTCAACCCCTGCGCCACCAGGGAAGCCCTGAAGGCTTCTTTAATATAATAACACTTACTAAAATTTTTCCTAGTTATAGATCTTATAGTAGGAACAAGCTTATCTCTAGGCCAGTGATCTCTAAATTATTTTGAATACATACCACAGTTGGTTAAAATATTTAGGATGTAGTTCTAATAGGTATACATATTTATCTATGATAATATACATTTATCATATATTAATGTATGACTTGCCTCTTAAACCATAAAAAAACATAGATAAAAAGGGAAGAGATAATGGTGAAATAAACTATTTAAAAATGTTTTGCTAATTGTGATGGGGTCCTAGTCTTATTATTTAGTATTTTTGAGACATAATATATACTTACAGTAAGGTTTATGATAGTAACTTACTGATAGTAAGATGTGATTTCATAGTTCAAATAATCTTTATAATTTCTACTTTTTAAAGTTATCGTCATCTGATTAGATTTATTAACTCTAATGAAGAGTTTGAAGTAGCAGTAAGAAAGGAACAGCTCTGCCATATACTTATTTATTTGTGATTATGTAATTAGAATTTCTTCAGTATAGACTCTTTGTGGGTATATATAGTTTCTTTGTGGGTGCTGTTGTTAACACTTCATGTTATGAAACTCCTCCTTTTCTATTAGGATACTGCATATCCTGACACATTACCATGTGATATACCATTTCACAGAGGGAGTGTTATTCTATGTACTAAATATTAGTTGTTTAATTATAAATAGAAGTGATAATATTGATACTATCTTTTTGCACCCCATTGGGATATTTTACTTAACTCACTTTGGACACCACTCTTCTAAGCATGCCTAGGTCAATATGTCTCATTTAAAGGTATTTATTATCTTTAGAGAGTTACTTCCTCTCCTATAACAGTGATTTTTTTTCTAAGTCTGTTGTTCCTCTACTCCTGAAGGCATTTATAAAATAAAATAATGTAGTGATAAAAAACAGATTTAAGGGGTTATGAGAATATCATTTCTTTTACACTTGAAGCAATCATACATGGTTGAGATTGCTTCTCTTTATGAGATGAAATTTTATTATAATATTATATTAATAACGAAAAGCTGTTTCTTCTTTCATTGATTATATTGGATATAGTTTCAAAAATGTAAAACCTAGAGTTTATTTTACAGATTATTTAAGTTTCTTTAAAGTGACAGTAGAGGGCACTGTGGCATTTCGTTTTTCAAAGTCTGTTTTAAAATTAGAAAGTTGTTGCCATTTTTATGTGTAATGCAGTGTATCTATTCAACTGATCTATTGAAAAGTGATGAAACTCTTTGTTCTTTGCTTTTTCAGTCTATGGGACTAAAAATTTTTTGTTGAGTGTTGGAAAACTTGAGGTGCGTTATCTTTCTGGGCTCTACATTTGCTTTTGTTTAGTGGGTAAAAGAAATTCTTTTAAAGATAGTGATTCTTGTAAATCTATTCACTGATCTTTTTTTTTTTAAGATTTAATTTTATTTACTTTGGCTATGTTGGGTCTTTGTTGCTGCGTGCGGGCTTTCTCTAGTTGTGGAAAGTGGTGTCTACTCTTTGTTGCATTGTGTGGGTTTATCTTTGCAGTGGCTTCTCTTATTGTGGAGCACGGGCTCTAGACGCGTGGGCTTCAGCAGTTGCAGCACATGGGCTCAGTAGTTGTGGCATGTGGGCTCTAGAGCACAGGGTCAGTAGTTGTGGCGCATGGGCTTAGTTGCTCCGCGGCATGTGGGATCTTCCCCGACCAGGGATCAAACCCGTGTCTCCTGCATTGGCAGGCGGATTCTTATCTACTGCGCCACCAGGGAAGTCCCGTATTCACTAATCTTTAAAGTATGCCTTATTAGTACTATGAGAAAAATAGCTTTCAGTGAATATTATGTTAGAAATTAATTAAACTTTCAAATATTAATTAAACTTTTGGAAGATGTTTTTGTAGGTTTTAGCATCTCTAGTCATATGTCAGATATAATTTTATTTCCCTACAGGCTGTCAAAGATAGCATACCCAGAGTGACAGATTACCCCTGTTTTACAGCATTCACTTCAGAAGCCAGTCAGTCCTAGTCTGACAGGAAGCCTACGTATTTATTTCTACAACCTTATTGAGAAAAGAAGAAAAAGCTTATTTCATAAAATTTGTTCAGGGAAATTATTTGAAAATTCCATTTATATGTTAAGAATATAATGAACATTAATTGGTTGTATAGATTTTAAAGAAGATAAACCCCAGTGATAGAGAACAGTATTTACAATACATTTTCAATGTGTTGTAAGTGTTGAAGAGGGAAAAAAATCTCAGCTCTTACTTTGGTCATTCTGTTATAAGCTAGTTGAAAAATTACATTTTTATTACATTTGCCTGTGATTCAGTAGTTATTCACCAGAACTTTCTTGGTATCTTATTACTAGTTCTATGAAGAAGGAAATTGAAAACCTCTGACACAGTCAGGATCACATAGCAAGACAATGATATTGTCAGTGACATATCTTAATAGTTATTCCCTAAACCTATACCCAATTTACCTGTTGATATTTATTCAGATATTAAATTTTCTTCCTTAGATCTATATAAATTGTAAAAGTAGTTTGATTTTTATTTTAAGATGAATGTTCATTATTTATAAATAATGATAAATAATAAGGTTCGATGTGTAGTTATCTGATCTGTTTTTTTCCTATCATCCATAATAGTTCATAGGAAGCAAGGAACTTTTAAAAAATTTTTTTCTGGCACAGTGAAAACATACACATTCAATAAGGGCAGTAATCTTTCTCTCTTTTATTGTCCCAAGTGCTTAATGTCTGGTACATAGTTAAGATGTACAGTAAATGTTTGAATAAAATTTTGTTGGATTTATAAATTATTTAATCCATTATTGACTTGAAATATTTAAGCCTTCAAGGATTAAGTTTGAATGTAGGGAGATTTTTTTTTCCTTTGGAAAAATATTTTATTTTTATTTAAAAATTTTACTTACTTTTTTGTTCAATTTTTTTAAACTAAAAAATACAAAAACAGTTCATCCATTTCTCCCCCCTCCATCCCCTGCCTCTGGCAGCCACCAATCTTTTCTCTGTATCTATGAGCTTAGGTTTTTTTGTTTTGTTACGTTTTTTTTTAAAGATTCCATATATAAAGAGAGATCATATGGTATTAATCTTTCTCTGTCTGACTTATTTCACTTAGCATAATGCCCTGGAGGTCCATCCATGTTGTCACAAATGGCAAGATTTCATTCTTTTTTTATGGCTGAATAATATTCCATTGTATATATATCACAATTTCTTTATCCATTCACCTACTGATGGACACTTTGTTTCCATATCTTGGCTATTATAAATAATTCTGCACTCAACATGGTAATGCAGATATCTTTTTGATTTAGTGTTTTCATTTTCTTTAGATAAATATCCAGAAGGGGAATTGCTGGATCATATAGTGGTTCTACTTTTATTTTTTTAAGGAATCTCCATACTGTTTTCCATAGTGGCTGCACCAATTTATATTTGCACCAACAGTGTAGGAGGGTTCCCTTATCTCCACACCTTCTCCAGCATTTATTGCTATTCTCCTTGACAGTAGCCATTCTAACAGATGTGAGGTGATATCTCATTGTGGTTTTGGTTTGCATTTCCCTGATGATTAATGATGTAGAGCATCTTTACATGTACCCGTTGGCCATCTGTATATCTTCTTTAGAAAAATGTCTGTTCAGATTTTATGCCCATTTTTCAATTGGATTGTTTTTTTTTTTTACTCTTGAGTTGTATGAGTTCTTTATATCCCCTTATGAGATATATGATTTTCAAATATTTTCTCCCAGTGTGTCGGTTGTCGTTTCATTTTGTTGATAGTTTCTGTTTCTGTGCAGAAGCTTTTTAGTTTGATGTAGTCCCACTTGTTTATTTCTGCTTTTGCTTTTGCTTTTGGTGTCAGATTAAAAAAATCATTACCAAGACCTAAGTCAAGGAGCTTACTGCCTATATTTTCTTCTAGGAGTTTTATGGTTTCCAGCCTTACACTCAAGTCTTTAAACCATTTTGAATTGATTTTTGTGTATGGTATAAGATAGTAGTCCATTTTCATTCATCTGTATGTCCAACCTTCCTAACACCATTTAGAAGAGACTGTCCTTTCCCCATTGTATATTCTTGGCTCCTTTGTTGTTAATTAATTGACCATACATGCATGGGTATATTTCTAGGCTCTGTGTTCTGTCCTGTTGATCTATGTCTGTTTTTATGTCAGTATAATACTGTTTAAATACTAGGGCTTTGTTAGTATAGTTTGAAATCAAGGCGCACGATGCCTCTAGCTTTATTTGTCTTTGTCAAGATTGCTTTGGCTGTTTGGTTTAATGGTTCCATACAAATTTAAGGAATTTTGGTCCTATTCCTGTGAAAAATGTCATTGGAATTTTGATAGGGTTTGCATTGAATCTGTAGATTGCTTTGGGTAGTATGGACATTTAAAAATGTTAATTCTTCCAATCCACGAGTACAGAATATCTTTCCATTTATTTGTGTGTTCTGCATTTCCTTTCATTAATGTCTTGTAGTTTTCAATATACAGATCTTTCACCTCCTTTGTTAAGTTTATTCCTAGGTATTTTATTCTTTTGGAAAAAGATTTTAAATTGAGGAGAGCAATTTCTCTGCACTTATTCACTAGTTTGGTAAGAGATGGTTTAACATTTGGATAGCTAGTCACCAGCATAGTACATGCAGACAATTGTGGAGTAGGAAAGTATGAGAAAAATTGCTGTTAATAACAAATAAGCAAAATTCTTAATTAATTAATAAGGGGGTTAATAAAGGGGACATGCTTTAAAATAAATGGGTAGTGATATTTTATGAGCATGTTAAAGCATAAACCAAAACAATTAGGTTTAGCTTAAATCACAGTTAACAATGTTTGTACATAAAGTGCTTAGCTGTTTTTTTTTTAAGTAAATATTTTCTTCAGTAAATATTTTTTCTCCCTATATGGTATTGCTTACCAGAAAGATCACAAATGATAACAAAGGAAGATCTGAGGGAATTCCCTAGTGGTCCAGTGGTTAGGACTTGGAGCTTTCACTGCCAGGGCCCAGGTTTGATCCCTGGTTGGGGGACTAAGGTCCTGCAAGCTGGACGTTGTGGCCAAAAGGAAACGAAACAACAAAAATGTCAAAGGAAGATCTGGGACTCTGAATTTCATTTATAATACAAACTAATTGCTTTAGTACTAGAGAGGAAGTGAAGGAGAGATCAGTATTTGATATGTAAGAAAATGAAAGGATAGGATAAGAAATTGTGTAGGAGGAGAAAGGAATTTCAAGGTCAAGGTAAGAGGGAATGCAAAGGTATTCCCTCATGTATTCAACAGTATTTATTGATAGCTTACTATGCTAGGTGCTGGGATATAAAAGTGAAGAAAGTAGGTCAAGTCCTTGGCTCTTAGGTAGCTTACATTGTAGAGAAGGAAACCCACCTTAACATAACATGATGTCAAATAGTGGTAAAATGCCTCTTTCTTACTAATTAGGTTGAACGTTCTTTTTTCATTGCATTTTTATATTTTTTAAAAAACCAGCTTTATTAAGATACGATTCACAGACCATGGCATTTATCCTACTAAAGTGTATAATTTAGAGGTTTTCTGTAATATTAGCAAAGTTGTGCAAACACCACCAGTATTACAATGATTTTAGTAGATTATCTTTGAGTATCTCTTTACAACATCTTTCTTTTAAGCTGCCTTCTTCTTTTGGTATTGCATCCTGTCCAGTAGGCTCCACTAATTATCAGTTGATCATTTTATCATTTCGATACAGTGCCCTGGAGAATAAATTGCTCAGCAGTCTGATCCAGTTAAATTTGGAGAGGGGTAGTTTTTGAGGCCACTCTGAGTTTTTTTCTGACTGCATGTGTGTTCTTCTTAGCTGTCTCTTTCCATGGTTCTTTCTGATGAACTAGCTGGCCTATGATTTAGCTGTTGCTCTTAATTAAGAAGAGTTATTGTTTTTGAGAGCACCCTTAGGCTTGAACTTCTCACACTCCATTTCAAATAAAGTCAGTTACTTTAGGGAGAGCTTCAGAGCTCTCTTATAGTCTGCCTCTCCTCCAACGTGGATTCTCTGAGTCACTGTTCTGGGCACAGGTCTAGTCAGTAGCCTCTGACTTGCTGCTTCTGGTGTTGAACTTCTGTCTTACGAGTGAACTGGGGTGAGAACAGTTGGGGTCCCAGCATTTTCAGCCTACTGCACTGTGGTACAGCTTCTGTTTTTTAAGTGGAGGCTGGGTGGAGGAAGGGAGACTGCTCTGTTGGCCACACTCACCAGGAATTTATTTTCTTCAGTTTGGAGTTGGAAGGATGAGAGATGCTGATGGTCTACCTTTCTCTGTGACATATGGTAAGTCTTGATTGAAAGCTGAGAGGAAGCTCTGTTCTCTTGGCCACACTTACCTGGAGTGGAGTTTCTGTCAACCTAAACTGGGGCAAGGTAGTAAATGGGTTATGGCTCAAATGCCACAAACTATCCCAATACCAAGTTTTCATAGATTTTCTTGAATAATGTTTCTTCATTTGAATATGCCCTTAGGACAATTTCCAGAGACTTTATTGTTTTAAGTTTTTTTAAAAAAGATTTATTTATTATTTATTTGTTTATTTTATTTAGTTTTGGCTGTGTTGGGTCTTAGTTGCAGCACGTGGGAACTTTGTTGAGGCATGTGGAATCTTTTGTTTGTGGCGTGCGGGCTCTTCGTTGTGGCGTGCGGGTTTCTCTCGTTGTGGTGCGTGGGCTTCTCTCTAGTTGTGGCGTGTGGGTTTACTCTTCTCTAGTTGTGGCACGCGGGTTCCAGAGTGCGTGGGCTCTGTGGTTTGTGGCACACAGGCCCTCTAGTTGAGGCACACGAGCGCAGCAGTTGTGGCATGTGGGCTTAGTTGCCCCGTGGCATGTGGGATCTTAGTTCCCTGACCAGGGATTGAACCCGCGTCCCCTGCATTGGAAGGCGGCTTCTTTACCACTTGTCCACCAGGGAAGTCCCTCCAGAGACTTTAAATGGTGGTTTTATAAAACAGTATTTGTCAGTTTTGCTTGTTTCACTGGAGTGTGGGTCTCTGAAGCAACTTTCCCTGTTATCCTGGAAGCAGAACTCTCCAAACTATTTAATTCTAAATCTTCCTAAAGATCAAACATGTCCTTCCAGTAAAGAAATTACTACTTAATTCTAAATCTTCCTAAAGATCAAACATGTCCTTCCAGTAAAGAAATTACTATCCCAGGTAACTTTTTTTCCCCCCATGAACAGAGGTTTTGGTCAGACATGAAACCCAGAGCTATCAATAGCTAAAGCAGTTCTTTGCACTATCCTAACTGTCATACTAAGGACCTTTATAATTACTATATATGTCATGAACTAAAGATGTTATTTTAACTGTTTATTTTACCTAGTTTTCTGCTACCCACAGAAATCTACAGCTTTCACTCAGCTTGTTTACTTGTTGGATTTTGCAGTTCTTTGGCCCTGCTGATATGTAGATGCTTCCTGCATAAGACATATGACATTTTTGCATTCTTTCATATTCTTAGAATCATATAATTTATAAATATGTAAGTTGATATCCAGTTAAATTCTGATTTTTAAAAAATGGCTTCATCTGATCTTAAATTACATTTTATAAAAGAATTTTACTGACATCTGATCATGCATTGCAGTCATATGCAGAGTTTCATATAAAAAATCAGAAACTTAGGGACTTCCCTGACAGTCCAGTGGTTGAGACTTTGCCTTCCAATGCAGGGGTTGTGGGTTCAATCCCTGGTTGGGGAGCTAAGATCCCACGTGCCTCGGGGCCAAGGGACCAGAACATAAAGCAGAAGCAGTGTTGTAACAAATTCAATAAAGACTTTAAAAAAAATGGTCTACATCAAAAAAATCTTTAAAAAAAATCAGAAACTTAAACTTTTAGAATTCTAATGTATCTCATTCTCTTCCTCCTCCTATTGAATGGGAAATCCTTTCTAATTGCAGCCCTTGATCTGTTTGTCAGTATACGTAGTTCCATCAGTCACTGCTCCGGTGTTTACTTATGTTTAAGTGGTCTTCTTGGGACCGCTGAAAGACTCTCCATTCCTATAAATCTCACATTCTTGAGAAGGAACCCATTGTAGGACTGAGTAGTCACACGGAATCATTTCAGACATCACTGGAAAACAAGTATATTGATTTTCCTTTGGTTAATCATCCACTCTGGGTTCATTGGTGGAGAGGGCAAGTGGGGTCATGTTGTACAATACATTTCTACCTTTGCGTAAGATATTGTCTAGATGATTTCTTCAGCAGGAGCAAAGGTTTGACAGTTTCTTGTAGAATGAGGTGGTAGATATAATTGAACCAATTTACTTGCACTGTGTTTTATTAATATAAGTATTTCTTACCTTAGGCTATAACTCAACATAAGTAAAATTGAGGAAACAGTTGATAGTGATCAGTTTTCTAGTAGTAAGTATGCTGTTGGGAATTCCCTTTAATATAACATTCACTTGTGTACTATTGTAATGGCATGTAACATCTGCCTATAATAGTGATCCATTGTGAAAATTTACTTCCATCATATACTGTATCTGGCCGTTTGTTGAATTTCATATTATAAACACACATATTAAATATAGGATATAATGGTAAACTATCCATGTATATTCCTTCAATACCTTTGGAAGGACACACAAGAAACTAAGCACTGGTTGTCCTTAGGGAAGAGAATGCACCAGACTGGAGGACTGAGATGGGAAGTATACCCTTTTATTCCGTCTGAATTTTGTAATAAGTATTTTTGAAACAATAGTAAAGCACTAAAAAGTAACTAAAACAAAAACAACAAAGTAAACAATAACAAAAGGGAAAACAAATGGATAGACTGGCGTTCTGTGGATATAATTCTAGCCAAAAATATTTTGGTGGCCCGTTTGGGTTTCTTCTCACAATTGGTAAGCTCTCCATGTTGACTGATGGCTAAGTTTGATTAGAACTCTCTTCTAGGTGGTAATTATATTCTAATATTTTATCATCATTTTGTTCTCTCCAACTTCAGATGATTTAGATCAATTGCCAGGTTTCTCTTTGACATGAGATCTGTTCTTGATTTGGAATGCAAATTATTAGAAGTGTTTCTTCATGAATAAAAAGACCATGGTGGTGACTTATGAGTATTCTTCCATTGAAGATAATTAAGGCAAGATTTTTTGAGGTACTTTGATCTATGTGGATGGTAAAAAATTTACTTGAGTCTTTTTTCAAATTCTCATATTGAAAATATGATTGATTAAATTCATTCTTGGTATCATTTTAAAGAATGCAGCTTTAGCAAATCTATATAATGAAGTGAGATTATGTTCAAATTTTAGGTTATTGGTATATAATTTTATTTTAAACATACAGGTTTTCATTTTTTTTCTGCCCTTTAGCCGACCTCAGAAAGTGTGTTTGTGTCCGTTTCTACCAGTGCATCCTCTACACATCTCTACCCACTTGTACATAATTCAGCATCCAGCAGAGGTAAGATGTTATAAAATACACAATTTCAGATAGAATATTAGGATACAAGAAGAAGCATACAGATGAACATACTCATCCCTTTCAGCTCTTCAGCATTTTTGAAAATAAATTGATGATAAATGCTCTCTTTGGGAAAAAAATAGTTTCTTTTATATATTTTATGATAGTATAGTATCATATGCTTTATAGACAGACAAAAAATGTGTTATTTCATAAAATGGTTTTATTTCATAGAAAGTACATTACTGAATTGTATAATGAATATTGAATATATAGAAGTTTAGAACTCCAACAATTTTGTATAGAGGAAAAAAAGATTTTGTGAGTAGAGAGCTAAGAAATTATTGCTTTTTAAATTCTGGTCATAGCTTGTATCCTTTGATGTCTTTTCTTGTTAAGGCAGAGATAATGCTCAGCATTTTAGTGTTATAAAATGAATGCGTAAAATAAATTTTTTACTTCTTTAAGTGAATAGAACAAATATGTATGTTTTACATGTATATATAAAAATAAATATATAAAAATATGTGTACGTGTTGTATAGAAAGACTTTTTAGTTAATAATTTCATATGTTGGTGAGAATTATGCATGTCCTAGTGTGTATGTATGTTAGTAACTCTTGATTAACTGCAGTAATGAAGAGAGGAGCGAAGGAGATCATAGAAAACCAGAAATTATCATCAATACCAAACTAGTTGATGCATGGTACAAAAATGGGTTTACTGTAAACTGAAGTTAAAACTCTTCCAGGCTTTTGAAGGAGGAATAATTTTTTCTTAAATTTCTGAGGTGTATACCACTTGAAGACTTTAACAAAGACAATAAAGTATATTAATCTGTCACTTTCCTTTTCCAAATGATGAAGCAATTATTCTTTTATTGCAAATTGTTAAATATTTCATTTGTTGGGCAGCCTTTTTTTCTTTTTCAGTGTTAACAACATGCTTTTGTCAGGATTGTGACACTTTAATCACTAGCATTATTTTACTGCGTTTAAACATACAACACGGTGCAGCTCAAATTTACATAAAATGATAGCTTACTGGCCATAACAGTTGTGGCTAAAACTTGACTTTTGATGTTGAGTGCTGTTTTCATTTTGCCATATACATAGTATGGGGCCTTTTCATTGTTGTATGGTTCCAGACATAAGATGGCTTTTAAAATGTAGGTGTTTTCATAGATTTGTGGCAGTTTTAATGTTTTCATATCTCTTATTTGTTCCTTTTTTTCTTCATTCCTCTCTTGTCCTCTACACCCCCCCCCCCACTTTCTCCTCCTTCTCTCCCTCCTTCCCTTCCTTCCTTCCTTCATAGTTAATTCACAGTTTAGATGATTCATCCATAATTGTGTGTGCTATAAATGTATTTTATGTATGTACAAGTACATACATATTGTTTTTCCTTAAAGTTCCAAGGAACTTTACAATCTCAATCTAAGTCAGTCATACTTGGCTGCCTTGTGCTTAATCTCAGCATACTGTTTTCAATAAAAGAATAGGCCAATTTGATGACTTCCCCTAAAAAATGATTGAAAACCATTTGGATAGGCTCTAGGAGGGGGCTTTGAGAAAAGAAGACTTGATGGAGTGAATGAAATGGAGGTGATATGATGGAGCATTTCAAAGAGTAGGTATATGCATATAGAAAATTACTTAAGGATAAAAACAAAACAGTTATCTCAAGAATAACAAAAATACTTTACAAGAAAGAAACGTTGTGTTAAATTGCTTGGCATTTTGTGAACTACGTATATGTAGGCATTAATGATGTAAATACTGTTTATTGATTTAACTAAAAATATTAGAAGATGTAAGGGTAAGGAGTGTTGTAAGAAAGCTAAATTTTCATTTATTACGAGAGGCTGTAGTTATAGAATGCTGTAGTTAAGAGTAAGGCTCAGGAGTTTAAATCCTTAACAGCTCTGTAAACTCTGTAACCCTGGGCAAGATAATTAACCTCTCTGTGCTTCAGTTTTGTCATTAGTGAAATGGACATAATAAAAAATATATTTCATTACTTGTTTGTGGTGCATAGTAAATGAATAATATATAAAATGCACTTAGAATTATATACGTTAAAGTTAGCTATTATAATAAATGGTAGTTTTTAGATAATATCTAAAATTGATAAGAAATAGCAAGACATTATAGAAATATGGACATAACTACTGGAAGAAATAGAAGAGTTAAAGTGATTGCCTCTAGGAAGTAGTATTGGGGAGTGTATCTGGGAACATTACAAATCTTTAGGCACCATTTAATTTGACTATTTTACATGTGTTACTTTGACAAAAGTTTGGAAAGTGATTTAATTATGTGTCGAAGTCTCAATAGTGATGGTAAGGAGGGAGGAAAACAGTATGAGACGCTGGAAAATGTCCTGAAACTTCCCTCTCACCTATCTCCTGCTAGTCCCATTCATCATAGGAGCTGCTCCAACTTGTTTTCAGGCTTCCTCAGAGTGCCAGCCTGCTACATGTTCTTTTTAGTTAAAATCCCAGCAAATTCTGACTCTTCTGTTTCCTTTTTGAACTTTATATTAGGTAGATCAGTTTAACTACTCTCAGCATCTGTAAATTTACCTTTTACATGCTATTTTAATCAATACTTCCAAGACCCAGGGGTGAAAGAGGTAAACACAAAAATGTCCCTGAGGGTATATCTATGTGTCTGTTTGTGGTTGTTGAATACTGTTACTACAATACTTTTGGTTTCTGTTTAAACGTAAATAATGTAATTATAAATTTATTTTTAATTACTTTTATAAATTCATATATAACTTTATTATTTTGTATATTTACTAAATAACTGATATTCCTAAAGGAAAGTAAGTAATATTTGATATTCCTTTAGAACATTGTCTTTTTTATAGACACAAGTTATTCACTGTGAGGATATGTATATGCAGGATTATATAAACTGGTAGAGCTAACATTGGGCTCTATGTAAGTAAACTGATTAGAGAGAGCCTCTGTCACTTATTTGATCAAGCATGACATTCCGAGATGGGCCATTGGAGAAGAGCCAGGCAGTGACTGAGCACTATAGACCAAAATAACCAAGAAAAGTATGAGGCTAAAGCAGAATAGCTAAGCACCTGACTTTACTAAGGATTAAGAATGGAATTCTTGTGGCAACCAGAAAGGTGGTTTTTAGTGTTGGAAGTTAGGACGTTGGAAAAAACCCACTGATTTATGGTGAACATTATCTATGATGATAGTTAATGCAATTTACAGAAATGGTCACCAGCTTTTTTCACACTAAAGTTATAATTTTTTTCTTTTTCCATACTTTATTCCTTGGAAGGAAGGCCATAAATCCAGCCCACACTCAAGTAGGAGGGAGAGATTAAACTCCACCTCCTGGAGAGGGGAGAGTTTATGTTTATTACTTGGAATTCTTCTATGAGGAAGATTTGTCACTTCTCTCCCATTTATTTATTCAATCATTTATTTATATCAGTCTAGACTCTGTATTTATTTTATACTTTGGGTTATAATCCAAATACTGTTATTTTGTTTCTCAAGTTGTTCCATTGGGTGCTCTTTAAGATTGGCTTCTGTGTCCCTTTGATATGCCCTATTGTTTTGTTTTTTTTTGAGCACTTCCTTGCTTTTGGGGCATAAATATCTAGGCAGTTATCTTCAAGTTGACATACTACAAAATGTAATTACTAGTGAAATAAAAAGTTTGTCAGAATAAATGAATTCAATTTAGTTAAACACAGATTTACATTTTTCATAATCTTTATTATTTAAAATAATGTTATCTTTTTTGATCAGTGAACATGTAAATACACCCAAATAAAAATATACACTTGTATTATATTTAATACTGATAAGTCAGAGAAACTGTACCTCTTTTTATTAAACTGTGGCCTGTAGTAAAAGACTTGTGAAAATTATACATAATGCTGTGAATCAGATGTTCATCAAAAAGTTTTAAAAGCGTGTTTATCTAATTAGAATCTACATTTTAATTAATTATTTAATTACAGGAAAACAAGGTGTTGCGGACAGTTCCTCTGCTAGCAGCATGTCTCCCCCAAGATAAGTGTAAAGTCAAGATTGGTCGTCGCTTCAGTGAGGAAAGGTAAATTAACTTTAAGGGCAATTTAAATGAATTCTTTTTTTACTTTAAAAATGGTTTCCTTCAAGTTACCTATTAGACCTAGAACATGGTACATTGGAAATGGTTAAAAAATTTAATTTCTGCCTTCTCTCTCAAAATAATACAAGATAAGCAAAACATAAACATAAACAAAAACAGACCAAAATGGAATAAACAAATTATAGCATTATCTAAATTCCATGGTATATATGTTGAGCCTAAAAGGCATGTATATTTCCTGTTTATTTCATTTTTGTTAAGATATTTTATTTCAAGATGTTAGTGTACTTGTATTAGATTTAGTTAATGTTTTTCTTTCTTTTTTTTTACAATTATATATGATATACATTTATATAAACATATATTCATTTCTAGCCCATGAAGGCTTTCCTAAGGTACATTGACTAGAACTATATTTAGTGTTCCAGTTATAGGCACATCCATATTTTAAAAAAATGATAGAATGCCTTCTCTTGTTGTGTTTAAAATATTTTTTTTTGATGAGGCCCAGTATGTGCAGCAGTTTGTTAGTTGGTATCTTCACAGACAGTTCTGTAATATTCTTGGATCTTATTTTACACTGTATTACAGAACCCATTATTATAAATATATATAATATACTGTATGTATATTGAAATTTTTCTACAAGTTGTTTCTTACCTTTGAAGCATATTTGTTGCTTTTCTACCTATTCAGAGCCTTCACAAATTACTTTGATCCTATCTACACAGTTAAATATATTTTTAGATTTCTTTTTCAGTTCACTTATGAAAATGCTAAGTAAGACTAGTGGCAGCACCAAGCCCAAGGAATTGACCAAACTTTTTCCTTCCTTTATTATTTTAGCTTTATATTATGAAAACATCATGTTAGAACTTTATAAAATCATTTTTTTCCTTTCTCTGAAACTATTGGTTAGGCATTCTTTTCTCATATAGATTTTTCTTTTGCACAGTTTGCATTGCCTTGTTCCCCAGAGGTGAGCTTTGCTCTGGGCTTGGTGCTGCTGTTGCAGATTCTGCCGTTTTGTTGGGAGTGGAAGCACCATCCAGAGCCCTTCACATGGGGAGCAACCACATAATTTACACTGTGACACTTCTTTCACACAGAGGCTCTTTATAATGATAGTTTCTTTATAATTCTTGGATAGATGTGGATATATAATCTGCCAGCTTGGATCTTGGTTATTTTATTGCAAAAATGGTGAGCATCTATGGTGGTAGAAGTGGAAACTATCTGGGTCATCCCTGACATTTGGCTATGTAACCCTTCCACAGATGTGCGTGGGGATGAGAAACTTGATATTTTTCTAAATAGCCTATCCCATTTTGAGCCTATGATATTAAGCTCAGTATTATTATTTTTTTAAATTTTTATTTATTTTTTTGCGGTACTCGGGCCTCTCACTGCTGTGGCCTCTCCCGTTGCGGAGCACAGGCTCCGGACGTGCAGGCTCAGTGGCCATGGCTCACGGGCCTAGCCGCTCCACGGCATGTGGGATCTTGCCCGACTGGGGCACGAACCCGTGTCTCCTGCATTGGCAGGCGGACTCTCAACCACTGCGCCACCAGGGAAGCCCTAAGCTCAGTATTTTTGATGGTACCAAATATAGTGCTTACTCAGTAGATTATTATTCACGTATGGATTTTAAACTAAAGCTGATTAAGATTATTGATTTAATATTAATCTGGTAATTGAATGATTTATTTATTTTTATAAATTTATTTTATTTATTTATTTATTTTTGGCTGCATTGGGTCTTTGTTGCTGCGTGCAGGCTTTCTCTAGTTGTGGTGAGTGGGGGCTACTCTTTGTTGAGGTGCGCAGGCTTCGCACTGCAGTGGCTTCTCTTGTTGTGGAGCATAGGCTCTAGGCGTGAGGGCTTCAGTAGTTGTGGCACGTGGGCTCAGTAGTTGTGGCTCGCGGGCTCTAGAGCGCAGGCTCAGTAGTTGTGGCGCACGGGCTTAGTTCTCCACAGCATGTGGGATCTTCCCTGACCAGGGCTCGAACCCATGTCCCCTGCAGTGGCAGGTGGATTCTTAACCACTGCACCACCAGGGAAGTCCTGAATGATTGATTTAGTTTTTTGTTAGAGTATGTGATGTAACCATGCGGGAATGATTAAGAGACTTATTACTTTTAGTATCCTTTGTAAATGGAATTTAAAAATACTTATTTTCAGTTTTTTGCCACTAGTATATAAGAAAACAGTTGGGCTTTGTATATTAACCCTGTATACTATGACTTTCTAAATTTATTTGTTAGTTGTAGAAATTGTTTTGTAGATTCCCTAGAACTTTCAATGTAAGTAGGATTATCTGCAGATAGGGTCATTTATATTTCTTCCTTTCTGATGTTTATGCCTTTTATTTCTTTTTCTTGCCTTATTGTAGTAACTGGGACCTTCAGTACAATGTGTATTATGAGTGGCAAAAGCCCCTATCTTTACCTTGATACCAATCTAAAAGGACGTTGTTAGAGCTGGTATTGGCTGTATATTTTTGTAGATGCTACTTATTATTATAGTTTGAAGATTATACCATTTATTGTCTTTAATTGACTTTTAACTTGTCTCCTTCCCCCTCAAGTTTGTTTTGTTGCTTGCAGACAGAGGCTGTGTCATTCTTTATTATATCTCTAGTGACAAAATGCTTTGACATGTATTTTTGAATGAAGTTCAATAAGAATAATAAAACTCCACCCCCCCGCCAGGCTAATAAAGACTTTTATTTTAAACTTTTAGAGATCCTGAACTTTCAACTGTTTGTCGGAAGTCTGATACATTAATATTATATCCAGGGGCTGAAGCTGCTAATTTGGAAGAATTTATATTAGATTCTCCTGTTTATCCTTCCACAATCATCATCATCGATGGTACATGGAGCCAGGCTAAGGACATTTTCTACAAGAATTCCTTGTTCCGACTGCCTAAACAGGTAAACTAGTATTTTAACATAGAGTAAATACAAATGTATGGTTATACATATATATATTTTCTGTGAGAGGACACACATATGCATTTATATATGAATTTGATGGTGTTTTGATATGCGAATGTATGTACAGAGGTATGTATATGCTTGTGTGTATGTTTTATATGTAAGCAGAAAATTTCAAATTTGTCCTTCTTTGTCAGTTCCTACCATCAAATTTCACCATAGTTTAGGTATTTAGCTGTATTAAAAGTTTCTCAGACATTTAATCAGAGCAGTGTAAGGATTATTTATTTCTATGTGTATTAATGTTTTTGTTAAGAAGTGTTATGTTTAAATATTTTTGGAATACTAAATTACTTTGTTCTTATTAGGCATGACTGAGTTTTTATGAAATACTTTTTTTTGTCATTCATGATTATAATCATATGGTTTATCCTTCAATTTGTTGATGTAATTGATGATGATACATTTCCTAATGTGGGACTGTTCTTGTATTATTAGAATGAACTCTACTGGGTCATATTGTACTGCCCTTTTGATATATTACAGAAGCTTATATTTTATTTAATGGCTTTAAATTATAATTTATATATCTTATGTACTTTTATTATAATATTTGGGTACTAAGATAATGGTAACTTCACCAAATAAATAGGAGAGATTTTAATATTTTTCTGTGGCTTGGAATAGTTTAAATAATAGTTAACCTAACTTCATTTAGGTGAACTTGAGGTGCTGCCATTTTGTTGTATATGTACAGGACGGTGGGCTGGGAAGCCTTTGTCAAGAATCTATAGTACCTATTTCAACTTCCCCCAAATGACTCTGTCCCTGAATTTGTTTTCCTTGGGGGAGGGCGGATGGATTGTACCATGAGTAAGAAGTATTAATTTTTTTAAAGACAAATTGACTTTGAAGATACAAAAAGTTCACTGCAAGAAATAAAAATTGTGAATGAAGAAAAAAAAATAATAGTTTTTCTCCTTAAAAATTACATGGAGCTCTATGGTGAAGCCACCTGATACTGGTCTCTTTAAAATGGTAACTTTAAAACCCTTCTTTCAAACTCTTTCATGAAAAATTATTCAAACTTTCTACTTCTATTTGCTTCATTTTTTAATAGTTTATCTTTTCTAGGGAATTATTCCTTTCCCTTGGGTTAACAGATTATTTGCCATATACCTATATATTCTTAAGTACTTATTTTAATTTCTTCTGGATGTTTCCCTTTTTTTTTCTAATCATACACACACACACACACACACACACACACACACACACACACTTTTCTCCCCCATGAACAGACTCAAGAGGGATTTCCTTGTTCATTGAGCTTTTAGAAGTATTAGCCTTTAGATTGTTTTAATGGCTATTAAACTTTATTCTTACTTCATCAATTTGAACTTTTAGCTTGATCAATTTATTTTACCTTTTTCAGCTAAATTATTTTTTTATGATTGTAAGATTTGTGCTATAAGTACTATGTTCCTTTATTAAGATTAGTGAGTTTCTTCTTTAATAATAAAGGGAAAGAAGACTGTAATGTTTCTTCTTAGTATAATTGTCATTGTATCCTATAGTTTTAGATTGATGTGTTTTTGTATCTATACCATTGATATAATTTGTAATTTGTTTTGATTTCTTTCTACCCATGGATTATCAGAGTTCTCAATTCTCAAGTGTTATAACATTTTTGTAGCTATTTTTATTTCTTATTTTGTTGGATCATGATAAAATAACTGCCAACAATATTGTGAATAATTTTATGATTTTTATCAGGGTAAGTACATGGCAAATTTTTGTGCATGTTCTATGAATATAAAAAATTTACCTTCTCTATTTAACAATGAAAGTGTTTACATTTTTTTAGTTTGTTATTGTGGTTTTACTTTATGCTGTTATTTTTGGCATGCCCGGGCTATTTTATATTGAAAAAGGTATATGGAAAGCTTCTGTTTGTGTGTTTTTAATGAAGTTATTCCTACATTTTCTTCTTTTTAAATTTATTTTATTTATTTATGTTTGGCTGTGTTGGGTCTTCGTTGCTGCACACGGGCTTTCTCTAATTGCGGTGAGCGGGGGGTACTCTTTTTTGCAGAGTGCAGGCTTCTCATTGCAGTGGCTTCTCTTGTTGCAGAGTGCGGGCTCTAGGCATAGGGGCTTCAGTAGGTGTAGCACGCAGGCTCAGTAGTTGTGGCTCGTGGGCTGTAGAGCGCAGGCTCAGTAGTTGTGGTCCCTGGACTTAGTTGCTCCACGGCATGTGGGATCTTCCCGGACCAGGGCTCGAACCCATGTCCCCTGCATTGGCAAGCAGATTCTTAACTACTGCACCACCAGGGAAGCCCCTTTTTTCCCTACATTTTCAATAGTTTTTGTGTTATGTATTTTTTTTTAACATTTTATTGGAGTATAATTGCTTTACAGTGCTGTGCTAGTTTCTGCTTTATAGCAAAATGAACCAGCTATACATATACATATTTTCCCATATCTCCTACCTCTTGTGTCTCCCTCCCAACTTCCCTATCCAAACCCTCTAGGTGGTCACAAAGCACCAAGCTGATCTCCCTGTACTATGCGGTTGCTTCCCACTAGCTATCTATTTTACATTTGGTAGTGTATATATGTCCATGCCACTCTCTCGCTTTGTCCCAGCTTACCCTTCCCACTCCCCGTGTTCTCAAGTCCATTCGCTACACCTGCATCCTTATTCCTGTCCTGCCTCTAGGTTCTTCAGAACCGTTTTTTTTTTTTAGATTCCATATATATGTGTTAGCATACGGCATTTATTTTTCTCTTTCTGACTTCACTCTGTATGACAGTCTCTAGGTCCATCCACCTCACTACAAATAACTCAATTTCATTTCTTTTTATGGTGGAGTAATATTCTATTGTATATATATGCCACATCTTCTTCTTTTTTTTTTTTTTTTGTGGTATGCGGGCCCTTCACTGTTGTGGCCTCTCCCGTTGCGGAGCACAGGCTCCGGATGTGCAGGCTTAGCGGCCATGGCTCACGGGCCCAGCCGCTCCGCAGCATGTGGGATCTTCCCGGACCGGGGCACGAACCCGTGTCCCCTGCATCAGCAGGCGGACTGTCAACCACTGTGCCACCAGGGAAGCCCCGCCACATCTTCTTTATCGATTCATCTGTCGATTGACACTTAGGCTGATTCCATGTCCTGGCTATTGAAAATAGAGTTGCAATGAACATTGTGATACATGACTCTTTTTGAATTATGGTTTTCTCAGGGTATATGCCTAGTAGTGGGATTGCTGGGTCATATGGTAGTTCTATTTTTAGTTTTTTAAGGAACCTCCATACTGTTCTCCATAGTGGCTGTATTGCTTTACATTCCCACCAACAGTGCAAGAGGGTTCCCTTTTCTCCACACCTTCTCCAGCATTTATTGTTTGTAGAATTTTTGATGATGGCCATTCTGACTGGTGTGAGGTGATACCTCATTGTAGTTTTGATTTGCATTTCTCTAATGATTAGTGATGTTGAGCATCCTTTCATGTGTTTGTTGGCAATCTGTATATCTTCTTTGGAGAAATGTTTATTTAGGTCTTCGGCCCATGTTTGGATTGGGTTGTTTGTTTTTTTGCTGTTGAGCTGCATGAGCTGCCTGTAAATTTTTGAGATTAATCCTTTGTCAGTTGCTTCATTTGCAAATATTTTCTCCCATTCTGAGGGTTGTCTTTGTCTTGTTTGTTTTCCTTTGCTGTGCAAAAGCTTTTAAGTTTCATTAGGTCCCATTTGTTTGTTTTTGTTTTTATTTCCATTTTTCTAGGAAGTGTTTGAAAAAGCGTCTTGCTGTGATAAATGTTACAGAGTGTACTGTCTATGTTTTCCTCTAAGAGTTTTATAGTGTCTGGACTTACATTTAGGTCTTTAATCCATTTGGAGTTGATTTTTGTGTATGGTGTTAGGGAGTGTTCTAATTTCATTCTTTTACATGTAGCTGGCCAGTTTTGCCAGCACCATTTATTGAAGAGGCTGTATATTCTCCGTTGTATATTCTTGTCTCCTTTATCAAAGATAAGGTGACCATTTGTATGTGGGTTTATCTCTGGGCTTTCTATCCTGTTCCATTGATCTATGTTTCTGTTTTTGTGCCAGTACCATACTGTCTTGATTACTGTAGCTTTGTAGTATAGTCTGAAGTCAGGGGACCTGATTCCTCCAGCTCCTTTTTTCTTTCTCAAGATTGCTTTGGCTATTCAGGGTCTTTTGTGTTTCCACACATATTGTGAAACTTTTTGTTCTAGTTCTGTAAAAATACCATTGGTATTTTGATAGGCATTGCATTGAATCTGTAGATTGCTTTGGGTAGTAAAGTCATTTTCATAATGTTGGTTCTTACAATCCAAAAGCATGGTATATCTCTCCATCTGTTTGTATCATCTTTAATTTCTTTCATCATTGTCTTATAGTTTTCTGCATACAGGTCTTCTGTCTCCTTAAGGCAGGTTTATTCCTAGGTATTTTATTCTTTTTGTTGCAGTGGTAAATGGGAGTGTTTCCTTAATTATTTTTTTTCAGCTTTTTCATCATTAGTGTACAGGAATGCCAGAGATTTCTGTGCATTAATTTTGTATCCTGCTACTTTACCAAATTCATTGATTAGCTGTAGTAGTTTTCTGGTAGCATCTTTAGGATTCTCTATGTATAGTATCATGTCATCTGCAAACAGTGACAGTTTTATTTCTTCTTTTCCAATTTGGATTCCTTTTATTTCTTTTTCTTCTCTGATTGCTGTGGCTAAAACTTCCAAAACTATGTTGAATGATAGTGGTGAGAGTGGACAGCCTTGTCTTGTTCCTGATCTTAGAGGAAATGGTTTCAGTTTTTTACCACTGAGAATGATGTTGGCTGTGGGTTTGTCATACGTGGCCTTTATTATGTTAAGGGAAGTTCCCTCTATCCCTACTTTGTGCAGGGTTTTTTTCATAAATGGGTGTTGAATTTTGTTGAAAAGTTTTTCTGCATCTACTGAGACGATCGTATGATTTTTCTTCTTCAATTTGTTAATATGGTTTATCACATTGATTAATTTGCATAAATTGAAGAATCCTTACATTCCTGGGATAAACCCCATTTGATCATAGTGTATGATCCTTTTACTGTGCTGTTGGATTCTGTTTGCTAGTATTTTGTTGAGGATTTTTGCATCTGTATTTATGAATGATATTGGTGTGTAATTTCCTTTTTTGGTGGTATCTTTGTCTGGTTTTGGTATCAGGGTGATGGTGGCCTAATAGAATGAGTTTGGGAGTGTTCCTTCCTCTGCAATGTTTTGGAAGAGTTTGAGAAGGATGAGTGTTAGCTCTTCTCTAAATGTTTCGTATAATTCACCTGTGAAGCCATCTGGTCCTGGGCTTTTGTTTGTTGGAAGATTGTTAATCACAATTTCAATTTCATTTCTTGTGAATGGGCTGTTTATATTTTCTATTTCTTCCTGGTTCAGTCTTTGGGAGATTGTACCTTTCTAAGAATTTGTCCATTTCTTCCAGGTTGCCCATTTTATTGGCATAGAGTTGCTTGTAGTAGCCTGTTATGATGCTTTGTATTTCTGTGGTGTCCATTGTAACTTCTCCATTTTCATTTCTGATTTTATTGATTTGAGTCATCTCCCTCTTTTTCTTGATGAGTCTGGCTAAAGGTTTATCAATTTTGTTTATCATCTGAAATAACCAGCTTTTAGTTTTACAGATCTTTGCTTTTGATTTCTTTGTTTCTATTTCATTTATTACTGCTCTGATCTTTATGATACTTTCTACTGATTTTGGGTTTTGTTTGTTCTTTTTCTCTAGTTCCTTTGGGTGTAAGGTTAGGTTGTTTATTTGAGATTTTTTTTTGTTTCTGGAGGTAGGATTGTATTGCTATAAACTTCCCTCTTAGAACTGCTTTTGCTGCATCCTATAGGTTTTGGATCGTTGTGTTTTCATTGTCATTTGTCTCTAGTTATTTTTTGGTTTCATCTTTGATTTCTTCAGTGATCTCTTAGTTATTTAGTAACGTATTGTTTAGCCTCCATGTGTTTGTGTTTTTTACATTTTTTTCCCTGTAATTGATTTCTAATCTTATAGCGCTGTGGTTGGAAAAGGTGCTTGTTATGATTTCAGTTTTCTTTAATTTACTGAGGCTTGATTTGTGACCCAAGATGTGATTTATCGTGGAGAATGTTCCCTGTGCACTTGAGAAGAAAGTGTAATCTGTTGTTTTTGGATGTAATGTCCTATAAATATCAATTAAATCTATCTGGTCTATTGTGTCATTTTTAAAGCTTGTGTTTCCTTATTAATTTTCTGTCTGGATGATCTGTCCATTGGTGTAAGTGAGGTGTTAAAGTCCTCCACTTTTATTGTGTTACTGTCAATTTCCTCTTTTATAGCTGTTAGCTATTTGCCTTATGTATTGAGGTTCTCCTGTGTTGGGTGCATATATGTTTAAATTGTTATATCTTCTTGGATTGATCCCTTGATCATTATGTAGTGTCCTTCCATGTCTCTTGTAACATTCTTTAAGGTCTTACTCCAGCTTTCTTTTGATTTCCATTTGCATGGAATATCTATTTCCATCCGTTCATTTTCAGTGTGTATGTGTCCCTAGGTCTGAAGTGGGTCTCTTGTAGACAGCATATATACGGGTCTTGTTTTTGTATCCATTCAGTGAGCCTGTGTCTTTTTTTTTTTTTTTTTTTCTGCGGTACGCGGGCCTCTCACTGTTGTGGCCTCTCCCATTGCGGAGCAATGGCTCCGGACGCGCAGGCTCAGCGACCATGGCTCACGGGCGCAGCCGCTCCGCGGCATGTGGGATCTTCCCGGACCGGGGCATGAACCCGTTTCCCCTGCATCGGCAGGCGGACTCTCAACCACGGCGCCAGCAGGGAAACCCGAGCCTGTGTCTTTTGGTTTCAGCATTTAATCCATTCACATTTAAGGTAATTTTCAATATGTATGTTCCTATTACCATTTTCTTAATTGTTTTGTTTTTGTAGGTCTTTTTCTTCTCTTGTGTTTCCCACTTAGAGAAGTTCCTTTAGCATTTGTTGTAGAACTGGTTTGGTGGTGGTGAATTCTCTTAGCTTTTGCTTGTCTGTGAAGCTTTTGATTTCTCTGTTGAATCTGAATGAGATCCTTGCTGGGTAGAGTAATCTTGGTTGCAGTTTCTTTCGTTTCATCACTTTAAACATACCATGACACTCCTTTTTGGCTTATAGAATTTCTGCTGAGAAATCGGCTGTTAACCTTATGTGAGTTCCCATGTATATTATTTGTCATTTTTTCCTTGTTGCTTTTAATAATTTTTCTTTGTGTTTAATTGTTTTCAGTTTGATTACTATGCGTCTCGGCGTGTGTCTCCTTGGGTTTATCCTACCTGAGACTCTGCACTTGGGTGGCTATTTCCTTTCCATGTTAGTGAAATTTTCAGCTATTATCTCTTCAAATATTTTCTTGGGCCCTTTCTCTCTTCTCCTTCTGGGACCCCTATAATGTGAATGTTGGTACGTTTAATGTTGTTCCAAAGGTCTCTTAGGCTGTCTTCATTTCTTTTCATTCTTTTTTCTTTATTCTGTTCTGCAGCAGTGAATTCCACTGTTCTGTCTTCCAGGACACTTATCTGTTTTTCTGCCTCAGTTATTCTGCTATTGATTCCTTCTAGTGTATTTTTCATTTCGGTTATTGTATTGTTCATCTGTGTTTGTTTGTTCTTTACTTCTTCTAGGTGTTTGTTAAACATTTCTTGCATCTTCTCCATCTTTGCCTCCATTCTTTTTCTGAGGTATTGGATCATCTTCACTATCATTATTCTGAATTCTTTTTCTGGAAAGTTTCCTATCTCCACTCTATTTAATTGTTTTTCTGGGGTTTTATCTCATTCCTTTGGTACATAGTCCTCTGCCTTTTCTTTTTGTCTATCTTTCTGTGAATGTGGTTTTTGTTCCACAGGCTGCAGGATTGTAGGTCTTCTTGCTTCTGCTTTGTGCCCTCTCTTTCAAGATTTAAAATGTACATACCTTTCAACCCCAAATTCACTTTTAGGAATCTAAAAATCTTTAGAAGTTCAATATAGGAATGACATCCTAAATATTCAGTACAAGAAATGGTTAAATGGATTATCATACTTATGTACTGTACTGATATAGAAAAGCATCCACAATATTACGTCAAGTACAAAAAAAAATAAGGTCCAGAATATAATGTGGCACCATTTTTTAGACACATTTGTGTAGGAATAAAATATTTTTGTTTGTTTTTTAGTTGGCCTACATTAAGGTTTTTGTCTGTGTTTAGAAAAATTCCTTAGAGATAATGAGATATATAAAGAGACAGTGAATCAAAGTCATACCTAAATCACTTCTGAATTTGGAAGTCATGGCACGTGAGGGGCAAAAGAGAAGAAAACGGGAGAACAGAAGAAGTGGACTTGCAGCGAAAGTGAGAGAGAGAGAGGGAGGAAGGGAGGGAAGGGGTGGTTGGTGGGGGAGAGAGAGTGAGAGAGAGAGAGAGAGAGAGGGAGGGAGGGAGGGAGGGAGAGAGAATATGGCAAAAGAGAAGACCTGGGAGTGTGTGGAGAAAGAACAGTGTTTTCAAAATTCAATTTTAAATAGTTCACCTTGTTACAACCCTCCCCCCGCCCCACAACTTCATGTACCCAGACATTCTTTAGAGTCTCTTTTATATACAGAAGAATACTTTGTGTGAGTGAAGTGTGTATGTGAATGCTTTGTGTGTGTGAATGCTTTGTGTGAACTACCCCAGATAAATTTTAGGAGAGGGGCAACATTCCACATCTGAATAGACAGGAAGCTGAGAAAAGAGAATCTCTATGGGAGATAAGTGTATAGCAGAATAGGGAGGTACAAACTTTAAGCTGCAGAATAAATGAGTCCAGGTATGAAATATACAGTGTGGGGAATACAGTTAATAACTGTGTAATATCTTTGCATGGTGACATATTGTAACTAGACTTATGGTGATCATTTTGAAATGTATAGAAAAATATCACTATGTTGTGTAACAAGAACTAACATAGTGTTGTAGGTCAATTATACTTCAAAACCAAACAGACATGCAAACTCAGAAAAAGAGATCACACTGTGGTTACCAGAGGTGAAGGGGTGGGGGGAGGGGGAATTGGAGGAAGGTGGTCAAAAGGTACAAACTTTCAGTTATAAGATAAATAAGTACTAGGGAGATAATGTATAACATGATGAGTATAGCTAACACTGCTGTATGATATACAGGAAAGTTGTTAAGAGAGTAAGTAAGTCCTAAGAGTTCTCATCACAAGGGGAAAATTCTTTTACTTTTTTCTTTTCTCCTTTTCTTTTTATTGTATGTATAAAAGAAGATGGATGCTAGCTGAACCTATTGTGGTAATTGTTTCACAATATATGTAGATCAAATCATCATATTGTGCACGTTAAACTTATACAGTGATGTATGTCAATTATTTCTCAATAAAGCTGAAAATTTACCTTCTGATTCTTTACTGATCAGGAATTCATTGTTTTTACCCAGTATCAACTGACCTTTACATTATTACTTTTCAAATGATGTAATGTGTATCCTTCAGAATAAATTTTTATCAAGATCAACTTTTAGGAGACTTCAAATGTACCAGTATAAAAGACTAAGATTAAAAATCAGTTTTCAAATAGTAATTTTACTTTGAGTTTATTTGCCATGATGCATATTTTAAAAGAATATCATTTAGTGCATTTTGTTTTACACAGATTCCTTTTAACTACTTTTAATTTAGTGTTTTCACAGGAACAGAAGATATGCCATTTTAGGCCAGTCTGGCCAGTGGTTTGTACAGCCTAATATATTGTTTTTGATAGTAAAGTGTGGCTGTTGTTCCAGTTGTCTATTGTTACATGTGCAGAAAGCAATTAACACAGCAGGTTTGAGACTGCTATCCTTAGAAACATTCTTTTTTTTTTTTTTTTGTGGTACACGGGCCTCTCACTGCTGCGGCCCCTCCCACCGCGGAGCACAGGCTCTGGACGTGCAGGCTCAGCGGCCATGGCTCATGGGCCCAGCCGCTCCGCGGCACGCGGGATCCTCCTGGACCGGGGCACGAACCCGCGTCCCCTGCGTCGTCAGGCCGACTCCCAACCGCTGCGCCACCAGGGAAGCCCCTTAGAAACATTCTTGCAAGAACGGCCTTTGGCATCTGAGAATGTGAATGGTAAACAGTTTGCTGCACAGATATAAACTTTCCCTAAAGGATGAGTGGCTCACTGTTGTACAAACAATGTGGTATATAATGAATACTTCCTTTTCTGTAGGAGTCTGAAATTTTGGTGCGTGCCAGGCAGAGGGTGTCTATGTAACTAATCTCCAATAAAGACCTTGGGCCCTGTGTCTCTAATGAGCTTCTCTGGTAGGCAGCACTTAACACAGGTTGTCACAGTTTAATGCTGGAGGATTTAAGTGCATCCTCTTCGACCTCACTGGGAGAGGACTCTTGGAAGCTTGAGCCTGATTTCATTTGGACATGTGTCTTTTCCCTTTGGTAATTTTGCTTTGTGTTCTTTTGCTGTAATAAGTCTTAGTCATACGTTGAACTAGATGCTGAGTTCTGTGAGTCCTAGTGAATCACTAGACCTGTGAGTAGTCTTGGGAACCCATGGCAAACTGCATAACAAAATTCTGCAAAACATAGTATCTTAAAACAGCCATATTATTGTATCTCATGATTTTGTTGGTCAAGAATTCAGTTTGACTTGTTGACAGAGGTCACTTGGTGATTGTCATCTAATAGTTGGTTTGGTCTGGTGGGTCCAGGAGCTTTCTCTATGAATCTGGCACTTTGGCAGCGATGGATGGAAGGCTGTGCTCAGCTGGGACTGTTGACTGGACTGCCTACATATGGCCTCTCCTGTATTACAGCCCTAAAATGCCAATTAAGAATCAGACTATCCTGAATAGACTGATCATTTATTTATTTTATACTGCTGAAATAGCTTATATTATTTTTAGCTGGAATAATTGGAGTTCTGAATTCCCTGTATTACCACATATTTTGTAATGTGTGGTTATTAATTCCTTTTGTTTTCCCCAAACTACCTTCCCTTTGAGTGTTAAGGTATATATCTTTTTGTTCTGCTGAATAATTCTGTGTTCATGTTATCTGTACTCTTTGTGATTTTATTAACATGTAACATCTTCTTTTGGCTTTCATATTTCTAAGAAGAGAATGTTTTTATTATATCCTCTTTAGAGAGTGACTATTCTAGTTATTTTTATCTTAACCGTTTCCAGGTTCATTTTTTCATTTGAAAATGAAAAATCTGACCTATATGCAATATGATAGGCTGAGATGCCCCATATATATATTTTTTTCCTCCAGAAGAACCATGGAGGCATGAATTGCCTTTGCAGAAAATATTATTACTTTTTATGGCTAGAAATTATTCTTACTTAAGTGGAAAATTTTCAAACCTGTGATTAGAAATATTTCTTTTTTACTCACTGGTTTGTAGTTCCTTGAGAGCCCTTGGAGCCTTTTTTTAAATGAATAACATGAAAAATTCTTGAAATCTTTCAGCGGCTTTTACAAATTTTAGCTCATAGTTTGATAGCTTCACATTTGAGTTCCTTCAGGACTCCTGAGTGAATGTTATTCAATCCTAATTTATTTGTATTCAACAATCATGTTTATTTTTTGGTATTAACAATAAATGACATCTCTGTTGGATAATATTGCATGTTAGAAAATTTTAGCATGCATTATATAATTTCATTCTTTAAGCAAATTGTTAGATGGTTTGAATAAGTATTTTTTAAAAATTGAATCATAATGTTTTATAGTAGCAGTTAATTTGGCATTCTGTATATGCCATGGATTGTAATAGTTCATATTTGTGAATATTATGTGGCTCTCATTTTAAGAAGTTGTCTCTTTTCATAGCTTACTCCAATTATTTACAATACTATTTTTTTCTGTTTTTGAGATTCAAATAAAAATAATCTCTAAATTAGAATGATAGACTTAGAAGGAAGCTCAAAACTCTGGGTACTAGGGACACGAGAGGTTTTTCATTATCCTCCTTGTAATTATTTTGAAAATTTTCTACATTGAGCAGGAAATTTCGAAGAGGAAAATAAAAATTGCTTGAAATCCTACTATCCATAAATAATCATAGTTAGCATTTTGGTCATTTCCTTTCTTCTCCATCTTCCTGTGGATTTGAATAGTATTGTTAATTATCTCACTTCATAGATGAGAAACCTGAGGCTTAGAGTGATTTTTTAAGTTTGAAAATAGAAGAACTAGAGTGAGAATGGAGATCTTACGACTCCAAATCCCACTGCTCATGGGCATCTGTTCAGTTTTAGGGGCACCACACTACCATCCTGGGTCCTGGTGTTTAGATGATTGTTGTTGTTGTTAATGTTGATCAAGGCAGGCAGGATATTATGCAGTCCACTTGCATCAGGGATGTTCTGAGATTGATATTTGGATACCTGAGGTGAACCCTGGACACTCATGATCACAGTGAGTCTCCCCTCTGCTTTAGTGCACTTAGAGTGCTCAGTTAGGTGATTGAATTTCAGCCTTGATTTCTGACTTATCATTCCATTTCCCCCAGTGGGACTGAACTCTGCCTTAAATCCCCACCTCCCTAGTTCTTGCTCCTAGAAACTGGACCACAGAAGCTCCACCCACTGACTGGAATCTTGTTCCAAAGATAGGATCATGGTGGTACCATCCACCTGACTCTTCTGACCTTGTCTCACTCACAAGTTAGAGTGCTTTTGGCTATTTGACCACCATTTCAGTGTCACTAAAGATATGGATGTTTGCACTGTTGGTCACTCTCTTTAGGGGGGCAGCCCTACAGTGTGGACTCACTCATATCTACTTTCTTCCTTTTTCTCACTAGCGTATATATATTGAAGTTGAAATAGTAGGGACTTTCAGGTTTTTTCCATCAGGGTATACTGCTTCCTTAGGATAATCCTAAACTATTAATTAGATATTGAATCTCTGCACTTACCATGTTTTCGTGTGTATATATATATATATATATATATATATATATATATCTTCTGAACTATTCCCAGTAAAATGAACTTGAGAATTTAGAATCCCTTTAAAGTAATAATTTTCAATCTAAAGTTTACGGGAGTGGTTAAAGACTGAGGTATATACATTTGTGAGTCATTTCCACTTAGGTGGCAAGTGAAACCAGGTTATGGATGATATTATCTAGAATGAGAATATGGAGTTAAAAACAAGTATTTAAGATTGGACCTTGAGAAACTTGAGTATTTAATAACCAGGAGAGAAGGTTGAAACCACAAAGGAGACAAAGAATGTGTAGCCAGATGGGTAGAAAGAAAACTAAAGGAATGTGGTGTCTTGAGAACAAAGGAAGAAGAGTGTTAGCAAAGTTGAATGCTCCTGAGAGATCAGTTAAGTGAGTACTGAGAAGTATCCATTAGTTTTAGTGACATGACGGTTATTGTTTATTTTAGTCAGAGTGTTACAGTGGAGTGATAGGATGGAAACCAGGCAGTCAGGCTTAAGTGGCAAGTAGAGGTGAAGAAATGGATCCAGTTTGTATAGAAAACTATCTTAAGTAGTTTGGTAAGAAGAGAAGTGAGGTAGAAACAAGGGAATTGTGAAGTTGGTGGAAGATGTTTTCGTTTATTATATATTTCAAGTAGGGGAGACTTAAGTATAATTAAAAAACAGTGGGAAAGATTTAGTTGAGAGGGAGAGGTCAAGTGTGTCACAGAAAGAAAGGATGTTTGATAGTATATTATGTTTCTGAGGAAGCAAAAAGGCTGCATAAAGCTGCTTTGAATGATCTTTTACAAGTCTTTTTGTGTTGCATGCTTTTATTTCTCTTCAGTAAATACCTAGGAGTGGAATTCCTGTGTCTTTTGTTTAACTTTATAAGGAATGGCCTGTTATCCAAAGTGGTTATACCATTTTACTTGCTCATCAGCATTGTATGAGAGTTTCAATTGTTCCACATTCTTGCCAACACTTGTTAGTGTTTTCAATTTTAGCTAATCTAAGGGCAGAGTAGTGGTATCTCATTGTGGTTTTGATTTGCATTTTCCTGGTGATTAATGATGTTGAGCATCTTTGCATGTTTTTAGTTGATCATCATATTTTTTATTTAGTGAAGTGTCCTTTCCTATTTTGGGGGGATTGATTGTTTTATTATTGAATTACAGGAGTTTTAAATATATTCTGCAGAATAGTTCTTTCTCAGACATATGTGTAGCAGATATTTTGTTCTGATCTATGTTTTGCCTTTGCATTTCTTAATGTTGATTTTGAAGACCAGAAGCTTTTAATTTCAATCAAGTCCAGTTTATCAGTTTTTTAAAAATGGTTTGTATATTTTACATCCTAAGAAATATTTGTCTAACCACAGGTTACAAAGATTTTCTCCTACTTTTTCTTTTAGAAGTCATATATTTTTATTTGAGTGATACATTTTTAGCTGATATTTTTGATTTAAGTTAATTTTTTGTGTGTGGTGTGAAGAAAGTAAAATTTCATTAAAAAGATATGGCTATGTAGTTGTTCCAGTACCGTTTGTGGGTAAGATTTGTCATTCCTCTAATGAATTACTGTGATTCATTTGTTGAAAATACCTTGACCATCTGTGGTTCTGTTTCTGTTCCACTTATGTATGTGTTTATCTTTAATGTCAATACCATTCTGCCTTGATTATTGTAGCTTTGTGGTAAGTCTTAAAATCACATAGTGTAAGCCAACCAACTCTATTCTTTTCCTTTTTAAAATTTTTTTTGTGAAAATTGTTTTGGATTTCCTTTGCATTTCTGTATACCTTTTAGCATCTGGTTTTTATTTTCCAATATAAAATAAGTGGGAGTGGGATTGTATTGAATCCCAAGTGAGGATGGGTAGAAAAAGTGAAATGACCTTTTCCAATCAGATTTACATTTTAGAATGGTCACTCTTCTGACAGAGTGCAGGAGTGCATTAAAAGAGAGTAGGATTGGAGACAGAACAACTTATAGTCCAGGTGATAAATGGTGAAGACTAGAAGAAAGACATTGGTGCAAGTACATACTTTTGAAACCTCTATCAGTTTTCTATTGCTGCCCTAACAAATTACCATGAATTTAGTGGCTTACAACAACACAAATTTATTATTTTATAGTTCTGAAGATCAGAAGTCTGGTACAGTTCCTGGACTAAAATCAAGGTGTAGATCTCCTATGTTTTTTTCTCCTGTGTTGCTTTCTGGAGGACCTTGGGGGAAATCTGTTTCCTGCTCCTTTGGGTTGTTGGAAGTATTCCATTCCTGTGCTTGTATGTCTGAGATCCCTGATTTTTTGATGGCTGTTGGCCAAACGCTGTTCCTAGCTTCTGGAGGCTGTCCACCTTCCTTGGTTAGTGGTACTCATCATCCATGTTCAAATCCAGCAATAGCAGGTTGAGATCCTCTCATGCATCCTTTTTTTCTTCTTCTTCTTTTTTTCCCTTCAGTCCTATCTCTCTGACCAGCTGGGAAAGGTTCTCTGATTTTAGAGGCTCATGTGATTAGATTGGACCCACCCATATAATTCAAGAGAGTCTTCCTATATCAAGAGCTGTAATTTAGTTACATTTACAAAAATGAAAACTGTATAAAAACTATACTCAGAAGTCTCACTCTTTTTCATATCCCTTCTTCCTCGTTTCCACATATTCTCCATGGGTAATAACTTTTACTAACTTCTTGTTTATTCTTATATTATAGCATTTTTCAAGAAGCAAGCAGATATATACATATATTCATAGTCTCATTTCTATGTTTTTTACACAAAACTCTCTTACTATACATATTCTTTTGCATGTTTTTTAACTTAACACCATTATCGTTGAAATCACTCCATATCAGTTTATAGAGATCTTCCTTATTCTTTTGCTTATAGTACCTGTACTCCTTATATCCTTTAAATAGATGAACTATACTTTATTCAACCAGTTTCCATAGAAAGGCATTTAGATTATTTCCAGTGTTTACTCTGACAAATAATGTTGTATATATGTTGTTTCATGATTGTGTAGGTGCTTCTTTGGGGTAAATTCCTCGACATGGGATTGGTAGATCAGAGGGTAAATACTTATGTAGTTTTATAAATATTATCAAATTCCTTTCCAACTATTTTCTCTCATTTTACGTACCTATCAGTAATGTTTGAGAGTGCCTGCTTCCGAACAGCCTTTTCAACAACTTTGTTGTCAGCCTTTTGAATTTTGTCAATTGGATAGGTGAGAAATGGTATCTCATTATAGTTTTAAAAAACTAACTTTACTGAGGAAGTAAAATGAATTATAGGAAGTAAAATGAATTTATTTAAAATATACAGTTGATGATTTTTGACAAATGCATAATCATGTAACCACCACAACAATCAAGATGTAGAATGTTTCCATCATCCCTTAGAGGTTCCTTGTCCTTTTTGCGCTCAATTTCTCCATCCTTCATCCCAGCCCCAGACAATCACTGATATGAATTCTGTCTCAATAGATTCCCTGCCCCCTGCCTTTTGGAATTTTAAATAAATGTAATCGTATAGTATGTACTGTTTTATGTCTGATGTCTTTTGATTAGCAAAATGCTCTTGAGAGTCATCCATGTAAGCATGTGCATAATTTATTCATTTTTTTTACTCAGTGGTATTTCATTGTATGGGTAATTGTTTATCTGTTTACTTATTGATAGATATTTGGGTCCTTTCCAGTCTTTACTATTATTAATAAAACTGCTGTGAAAATTCTTATACAGGTTTTTGTGTGGACATATATTTTCATTTCTCTTGGGTAGATACCTGGGAGTGAAATTGCCAGTAAGTGTATGTTTTACATTATAGGAAGCTATCAAACTGTTTTCTAAATATATATCATTTTATATTCCCACCAATAGTGTTTGAGAGCCAGTTGCTTCACATCCTTTATAACATTTGGTATAGCCTGTGTTTTTAGTTTTAGCCACTCTAATGGATGACTAGTGGTATGTAACTATGGTTTTAGTTTGACTGTTGACCATTTATGTATCTTCTTCTTATTAAGTTATCTTTTTATGAATGAGTTGTAAATATTCTGGATATCAGTATATTGTCAGATATATGCAGTGGATTTTCTTCCACACTGTGGTTTATCTCTTCATTTTCTAAATAATGCCTTTCACAGAGCAGAAGTTTATAATTTTGATGAAGTCCAACTTATAATTTTTTTCTTTTATGTTTCATATTTTTCATATCCTAAGAAATTACCTCCCTCCAAATCACAACTATTTCTTTTATGCTTTCTTCTAGAACATTTGTAGCTTTTTTAAAAAAATTATTTATTTTATTTTTTATTTTATTTTTGGCTGCAATGGATCTTTGTTGCTGTGTGTGGGTTTTCTCTAGTTGCAGTGAGCGGGGGCTACTCTTTGTTGCGGTGTGCGGGCTTCTTAACTGTGGTGGCCTCTCTTGTTGCAGAGCATGGGCTCTAGGCACACAGGCTTCAGTAGTTGTGTCTCGTGAGCTCTAGAGCACAGGCTCAGTGGCGCACGGGCTTAGTTGCTCTGCGGCATGTGGGATCTTCCCGGACCAGGGCTTGAACCTGTGTGCCCTGCTTTGGCAGGCAGATTCTTAACCACTGAGCCACTAGGGAAGCCCCATTTGTAGTTTTGCTTTTATGGTGGTCAATTTTGAGTTAATTTTGGTAAGTGTGACTTAAGGGTTGAGGTTTATTTTTTTCCCAGTGACTATCCACCATTTATTGAAAAAATTATCTTTTTTTTCATTGAATTACTTTAACATCTTTAAAAAAATCAATTGAATATGTATGGGTAGATCAATTTCTGGATGCTATATTCAGTTCCATTGATCTGTGCCTTTCCTTATAGTGATAATACTCTGTCCTGAATACTGTAGCTTTCTTTATAGACCACCTTGAAGTCTGGTATTATAAAGTCATTCAATTTTGTTCTTTTTAAAAATTGATTTGGCTAATTCTCAGTCATTTGCATTTTCATGTAAATTTTAGAATCTTCTTGTCAGTTTCTGCCAAAATGCCTGCTGTAATTTTGATTTGGATTACTGTAAATCTTTAGGTCAGTTTTGAGAAAATTGACATCTTAACACAATTGAGTCTGTCAGTCCATAAACGTGAACATGGTATATCTTTCTATTAATTTTTCTTCCTTAATTTGTTTTAACAAATTTGTGGCTTTCAGCATTTAGGTCTAGCACATATTTTGTTAAATCTGTCTCTAAGTGTTTCATGTTTTTTGATGCTATTATATTGACATTATATTTTTTTGATTTAATTTTCTAATTGTTTGTTGTAATATATTGGAATACAGTTCAGTTTTGTATATTGACCTTGTTTTTCAGAGACCTTTTAAAATTTGCTTCTTATTGGCAGTAGGTTTTTAATAGATTTCTTAGGTTTTTAAAAACTTACGTGATCACATGTAAGTCATTTTTAGATGGTGAGGTAGTAAAAAAGATGATTATGTTGTGGAAATTTTGTTAAAAACTTAGGAGAATACAAAAAATATAAGATTTTCACTTAAGGCACTGTACAGTAGCTCATAGGATGTAAGATCTTTCCCACAATAGCAAAGATCAGTTGATTCAAAATTTGAAAACTTGCATGTACTTTTATTTAGTTTATATGAGTCATGTGATAAAAGAGACGCAGTCCAATTAATACATTGGGTAAAAAATAATTTGGTAAGCTCAAATGTAGGAAGAAGGTGGCTTTGGGTAAGCCACTGCCAGGGTCTCATGATCCAGGGACAACCTCTCTGGGAGAACACACGGCATGCCTCAGGCTGTTGCAATGTCACACGGGTCTCTGCCACCACAGACGCACTCCGCAATCCAATTATAGCTACCTGTACTCCTCCCTCCCCCTGGCATAGGTGAGCCAGAGCCCCCTAATCAGCCGCTGCTTTAACCCCATTCTGTCTGGGTGGCAATAGATGCCTGAGGGCGACCTACACCCAGCAGTGGGGCCAAAACCAAAGCTGAAGCCCAGGAGCTTCATGCAGCCTCAGGAGCAGCAGATTACATCCCCACAATCGACTTGATGTAGCCTGCATCTGTGGAATACCTGAATAGACAATGAATCATCCCAAAATTGAGGCAGTGGACTTTGGGAGCAACTGTAGACTTGGGGTTTGTTGTCTGTGACTGATTTGTTTCTGATTTTGAAGTTTTTCTTAGTATAGTTTTTAGTGCCTGTTATCATTGGTGGATTTGTTTATTGGTTTGGTTGCTCTCCTATTTTTTTTATTATTAATTTTTAAAAATTTTAATAATTTTTAAAAAATTTATTATTATTTTATTTTATTTTATTTATTTTCTTCTTTTCTCCCTTTTCATCTGAGCCGTTTGGATGACAGGCTCTTGGTGCTCTGGCCTGGTGTCAGGCTTGAGCCTCTGAGGTGGGAGAGGCGAGTTCAGGACATTGGACCACCAGCGACCTCCTGGCCCCACGTAATATCAATTGGCGAGAGCTCTCCCAGAGATCTCTGTCTCAACACTAAGACCCAGCTCCACCCAATGACCAGCAGACTCCAGTGCTGGATGCCCCATGCCAAACAACTAGCAAGACAGGAACACAACCCCACCCATTAGCAGAGAGGCTGCCTAAAATCATACTAAGTTTACAGACACCCCAAAACACACCACCGGACGTGGCCCTGCCCACCAGAAAGACAAGATTCAGCCCCACCCACCAGAACACAGGCACCAGTCCCCTCCACCAGGAAGCCTACACAACCCACTGAACCAACCTTAGCCACTGGGGGCAGACACCAAAAATAATGTGAACTACGAACCTGCAGCCTGCAAAAAGGAGACCCCAAACACAGTAAGTTAAGCAAAATGGGAAGACAGAGAAACACACAGCAGATGAAGGAGCAAGGTAAAAATCCACCAGACCTAACAAATGAAGAGGAAATAGGCAATCTACCTGAAAAATAATTCAGAATAATGATAGTAAAGATGATACAAAATATTGGAAATAGAATGGAGAAAATACAAGAAACGTTTAAAAGGACCTAGAAGAACTAAAGAGCAAACAAATTGATGAACAACACAATAAATGAAATTAAAATTCTCTAGAAGGGATCAATAGCAGAATAACTGAGGCGGAAGAACGGATAAGTGACCTGGAAGATAAAAGAGTGGAAATAACTACCACAGAGCAGAACAAAGAAAAAAGAATGGAAAGAACTGAGGACAGTCTCAAGACCTCTGGGACAATATTAAATGCACCAACATTGGAACTATAGGGGTCCCAGAAGAAGAAGAGAGAAAGAAAGGGACTGAGAAAATATTTGAAGAGATTATAGTTGAAAACTTCCCTAATATGGGAAAAAATAGTCAATCAATTCCAGGAAGTGCAGAGAGTCCCATGTAGGATAAATCCAAGGAGAAACATGCCAAGACACATATTAATCAAACTATTAAAAATTAAAGAAAAAATATTAAAAGCAGCAAGGGAAAAGCAACAAATAACACACAAGGGAATCCCCATAAATTTAACAGCTGATCTTTCAGCAGAAACTCTGCAAGCCAGAAGGGAGTGGCAGGACATATTTAAAGTTATGAAAGGGAAAAACCTACAACCAAGATTACTCTACCCAGCAAGGATCTCATTCAGATATGACAAAGAAATTAAAACCTTTACAGACAAGCAAAAGCTAAGAGAATTCAGCACCACCAAACCAGCTTTACAACAAATGCTAAAGGAACTTCTCTAGGCAGGAAACACAAAGGAAGGAGAGACCTACAATAAGAAGCCCCAAACCATTAAGAAAATGGTAATAGGAACATACATATCAATGATTACCTTAAATGTAAATGGATTAAATGCTCCAACCAAAAAACATGGACTGGCTGAATGGATACAAAAACAAGATATGTATATATGCTGTCTACAAGAGACCCACTTCAGACCTAGGGACACATACAGACTGAAAGTGAGGATGGAAAGAGATATTCCATGTAAATGAAAATCAAAAGAAAGCTGGAGTAGCAGCCAACATCATTCTCAGTGGTGAAATACTGAAGCATTTCCACTAAGATCAGGAACAAGACAAGGTTGCGCACTCTCACCACTATTATTCAACATAGTTTTGGAAGTTTTAGCCACAGCAATCAGAGATGAAAAAGAAATAAAAGGAATCCAAATCGAAAAAGAAGTGAAGCTGTCACTGTTTGCAGGTGACATGTTACTATACATAGAGGATCCTAAAGATTGTACCAGAAAACCAGTAGTTTTCTACCAGAAAACTACGATAGCTAACTACTATAGCTAATAAATGAATTTGGTAAAGTAGCAGGATACAAAATTAATGCACAGAAATCCCTTGCATTTGTAGACGCTAATGATGAAAAATCAGAAAGAGAAATTAAGGACACACTCCCATTTACCACTGCAACAAAAGGAATAAAATACCTAGGAATCAGCCTACCTAAGGAGACAAAGACCTGTATGCAGAAATCTATAAGACACTGATGAAAGAAATTAAAGATGATACAAATAGATGGAGAGAGATACCATGTTCTTGGATTGGAAGAATCAACATTGTGAAAATGACTCTACTACCCAAAGCAATCTACAGATTCAATGCAATCCCTATCAAACTACCAATGGCATTTTTCACAGAACTATAACAAAAAATTTCACAATTTGTATGGAAACACAAAAGACCCTGAATAGCCAAAACAATCTTGAGAAAGAAAAATGGAGCTGGAGGAATCAGGCTCCCTGACTTCAGACTATACTACAAAGCTACAGTAATCAAGACAGTATGGTACTGGCACAACAATAGAAATATAGATCAATGGAACAGGATAGAAAGCCCAGAGATAAACCCACACACATATGGTCACTTTATCTTTGATAAAGGAGGCAAGAATATACAATGGAGAAAAGACAGCCTCTTCAATAAGTGGTGCTGGGAAAACTGGACAGCTACATGTAAAAGAATAAAATTAGAACACTCCTTAACACCATACACAAAAATCAACTCCAAATGGATTAAAGACCTAAATGTAAGGCCAGACACTATAAAACTCTTAGAGGAAAACATAGGCAGAACACTGTATGATGTACATCACAGAAAGATCATTTTTGACCCACCTCCTAGAAAAATGAAAATAAAAACAAAAATAAACAAATGGGACCTAATGAAACTTAAAAGCTTTTGCACAGGAAAGGAAACCATATAGAAGACGAAAAGCAGCCCTCAGAATGGGAGAAAATATTTGCAAACGAAGCAACTGACACAGGATTAATCTCCAAAATATACAAGCAGCTCATGCAGCTCAATATCAAAAAAACAAACAACCCAATCCAGAAATGGGCAGAAGAATAAATAGATATTTCTCCAAAGAAACTATACAGATTGCCAACAAATGCATGAAAGGGTGCTCAACATCACTAATCATTAGAGAAATGCAAATCCAAACTACAATGAGGTATCACCTCACACCAGTCAGAAAGGCTGTCATGAAAAAATCTACAAACAATAAATACTAGAGAGGGTGTGGAGAAAAGGGAACCCTCTTGCACTGTTGGTGGGAATTTAAATTAATACAGCCACTATGGAGAACAATATGGAGGTTCCTTAAAAAAACTAAAATTAGAACTACCGTATGACCCAGCAATCCCACTACTGGGCATATACCCTGAGAAAACCATATTTCAAAAAGAGACATTTACCACAATGTTCATTGTAGCACTATTTACAATAGCCAGGACATGGAAGCAACCTAAATGTCCATAGACAGATGAGTGGATAAAGATGTGGGACATATATACATGGAATATTAATCAGCAATACAAAGGAACAAAACTGAGTTATTTGTAAGGAGGTAAATGGACCCAGAGTCTGTCATACAGAGTGAAGTAAGTCAGAAAAAGAAACAGAAATACCGTATGCTAATGCACATATATGGAATCTAAAAAAGGCGGTACTGATGAACCTAGTGGCAGGAGCAGAATAAAGACGTAGACATAGAAAACGGACTTGAGGACACGGCGAGGGTGAAGCGGAAGCTGGGGCGAAGTGAGAGAGTAGCATTGATATATGTACACTACCAAATGTGAAATGCATGGGTAGTGTGAAGCTGCTGCATAGCACAGGGAGATCAGCTAGGTGCTTTGTGGTGACCTAGAGAGGTGGGATAGGGAGGGTAGGAGGGAGGCTCAAGAGGGAGGGGATATGGGGATATATGTATACATATAGCTGATTCACTTTGTTGTACAGCAAAAACTAACACAACATTGTAACACAATTATACTCCAGTAAAGATATAAAAAATTAGAAAAAGATGAACCAATTTTGTCAGTGTGTATGAAAATATTGAAGGCATGTGTTTATGTGGTACATGAATGTGTTATTGGAAAACTGAAGTATATTTTGAACAACTTAGATACATGAACTACTTTTTAAACTCTGATGAAATCTAAATACAGATTAAAAATTTATGTTTGATATTTAGCCCCTTAATTAAGATGTTATGTATATATAAAATATACAGTGGATTTCAAGGACATGGTTTTTTTTTTTTTTCCTGTACGCGGGCCTCTCACTGTTGTGGCCTCTCCCGTTGCGGAGCACAGGCTCCGGACGCGCAGGCTCAGCGGCCATGGCTCACGGGCCCAGCCGCTCTGCGGCATGTGGGATCCTCCCGGACCAGGGCACGAACCCGCGTCCCCCGCATTGGCAGGCGGACTCCCAACCACTGCACCACCAGGGAAGCCCAAGGACTTGGTTTTAAGAAAAGAATATAAAATCTCTTAATAACTTTTATAGTGATTATATGTTAAAATATTTTATTTTTGATCTTTTTGGTTAAATAAAATATATTATTAGATTTAATTTCACCTTTTCCCTTTTGTTCTAAAAATTCAGCTATTAGAAAATTTAAAATTACATATGTATCTTGCAATGTATTTTTATTAGACAACATTGAGCTAGATTATTTTATTGTCTTGCTTGCGTAACAGTTTGTGAGTGTCTTCTGGATGCTTGAGGTTAAGAGAAGTTTAAGATAAGAGCTGTTTGGTCTTAATTCAATCAGTAGTAATTCCTTGGTTATCCTGGTCACTTCAATGACTGTTATAAGGTTTGTAATGCATTTTATTTATTAAATATTAATGGTTTGATCCAACGGATCTTATTGGGTTGTGATATGTGAAAGTGGTAATGTGAAACGAATTTGTGTTTGTATATATTAATTACTGTAACTTCTTGTGAGCCATATTATGATACTGACAGCGTTTAAGCCTCTAATTGACTGCATTCTTTCAGAGGAGTACATTATTCAGAGATGTTTTGCACCCAGTTTAGGGTGGGATGTGAGTGGCAGTGGATGCACTGTAGACTTTCTTGCAACAGCTGTCACAGTTGGCAGAGGGAATGCTGGAGAAGCACGGCATTAAATTGGCCCAGTGGACACAATTATTTCAGAGAAAGAAGAGCTGTTTGCATAGCAGGCATGCTTGGACTAGTTGGGCAGCTGGTATGATTATGTGCCTCCCTTACAGGGCATGGTCGATAAAACTGCCTCTGTTTATGAAGTGATGTGGATGCTGTAGTTGGAACAGATGGCTAAAAAATACTTGACCTTCTAATACTTTGATATACTAATAATGAAAATAATTTTTTAAAAAAGAATCAGGAGAATTCTTATAGATTCGGGAAACAACCTGAATACAAATGGAAAAATGTAGCCAAATTTAGTCAGAAAAAAGAAGACATACTAAAATATCTCTTTTATTGCATCTAGAGGTTACTAATGAAATCTCATTTTTGATAAAATTGTTATATAAATATGTTAGAATGTCACCCTGCAAAATTTCACACTTAGCCCTCCATGTATTTTTGTTCTGTTCTTTTACCTGATTAATAATAATGCACTATATACATTTTAAAAAACACTTTCTGCCTCTGCCTTCATTAGACATCTGAATTAAAGAAGGTAATTCATGTAATTAAAGCACAAAACTTGTGAAACTAGGATTTTGCCTTTTGGTGACTTGCTGTAATTTATATCCTAAGGATTGCATTCTATCTAAAAAGTAAGGTCCACCAGTTTTCAAAGATACATAGATCCCAGAGAAATGGAAATAAAAACAAAAATAAGCAAATAGGAGCTAATGAAACTTAAAAGCTTTTGCACAGCAAAGGAAACCTAAACAAGACCAAAAGACAACCCTCAGAATGGGAGAAAATATTTGCAAATGAAGCAGCTGACAAAGGATTAATCTCCAAAATTTACAAGCAGCTCATGCAGCTCAATATCAGAAAACAAAAAAACCCAATCAGAAAATGGGCAGAAGACCTAGACATTTCTCCAAAGAAGATATACAGATTGCCAACAAACACATGAAAGGATGCTCAACATCATTAATCATTAGAGAAATGCAAATCAAAACTACAATGAGATATCATCTCACACTGGTCAGATGGCCATCATCAAAAAATCTACAAACAATAAATGCTGGAGAGGGTGTGGAGAAAAGGGAACCCTCTTGCACTGTTGGTGGGAATGTAAATTGATACAGCCACTATGGAGAACAGTATGGAGTTTCCTTAAAAAACTAAAAATAGAACTACCATACGACCCAGCAATCCCACTACTGGGCATATACCCTGAGAAAACCAAAATTCAAAAAGAGTCATGTACCAAAATGTTCATTGCAGCTCTATTTACAATAGCCCGGAGATGGAAACAACCTAAGTGTCCATCATCGGATGAATGGATAAAGAAGAAGTGGCACATATATACAAAGGAATATTACTCAGCCATAAAAAGAAATGAAATTGAGTTATTTGTAGTGAGGTGGATGGACCTAGAGTCTGTCATACAGAGTGAAGTAAGTCAGAAAGAGAAAAACAAATACCATATGCTAACACATATATATGGACTCTAAGAAAAAAAAAGAAAGAAAAGGTCATGAAGAACCTAGGGGCAACATGGGAATAAAGACACAGACCTACTAGAGCATGGACTTGAGGATATGGGGAGGGGGAAGGGTAAGCTGGGACAAAGTGAGAGAGTGGCATGGACATATATACACTACCAAACGTAAAATAGATAGCTAGTGGGAAGCAGCCGCATAGCACAGGGGGATCAGCTCGGTGCTTTGTGACCACCTAGATGGGTGGGATAGGGAGGGTGGGAGAGAAGGAGACACAAGAGGGAAGAGATGTGGGAACATATGTATATGTATAACTGATTCAATTTGTTATAAAGCAGAAACTAACACACCATTGTAAAGCAATTATACTCCAATAAAGATGTTACAAAAAAGATACATAGAAAAAATTTTTAAATTAATTAATTTATTTTTGGCTTCGGTGGGTCTTCTTTGCTGTGCATGAGCTTTCTCTAGTTGAGGCGAGTGGGGGCTGCTCTTCGTTGGGTTGTGCAGGCTTCTCATTGCGGTGGCTTTTCTTGTTGTGGAGCTCGGGCTCTAGGCGTGTGGGCTCAGCAGTTGTGGTGCACGGGCTTAGTTGCTCTGCAGCATCTTCCCGGACCAGGGCTCGAACCCGTGTCCCCTGAATTGGCAGGCAGATTCTTAACCACTGCGCCACCAGTGAAGTCCGATACACAGAAATTTAAATGAATTAATTCAAAATCTAAGAACTTCAGAGTTTATAAAATATGAATTACTGAAGAGTATATACAAGATTATCTGCCTAGAACTTTATTGTACCTTATTTAATGGAATGTGTAGGACTGGCCTCATGGCCTAATGAGTATCAGCCCAGGCCCTGATGTCAGACTGCCTTGCTTTATACCTGGCTCCACAACTTACTTGCTGTTTGACATGGCAAGTTACCTCTGCTCTTAGATTCTTCATTTGGAAAATAGAAATAATGATAGCATTTACTTAATAGATTATTGTGACATTCAAATGTGATAATACAGGCAAAGTATTTAGCATAGCTCCTGGCTCATAGTGTGTACCTACTAAGTATTATTTACTTCTAATGTATATAATGTCGTTGGCTAACTGAGGCTTGCCTAATTCATTTACTTTTTTCTTAGTTAATAAATTGTACTTTACTTCATATTACCAAATAGTAACAGAATGTAGTATATATTTCTGAAGCTAGAGGGTCTTGAGTTTCAATAGAAAACTGAGTAAAGTTCTTCATTCTTTCCTGAAAAACTGTATTTTTTAAGGGATACATTTTAGTCTCAGAAAGCAATGACTTAATCTTTTTCTTGCATCACAATAATTAAATAATTGTTGAAAAGACCATAAGTATCATTCAGTTTTTTTGAATTTAATTTTTAATAAAAGTGAGATATTCACATGGCTGAAAATTTAAAAGATATGAAAGAATATAGAGTGAAAAGTCTTCTTCTTGCCTCTATACCCCATGTACCCATTTCCCGTTCCCAGACATAACCAATATGTCAGGTTCTTATGTATTTTTCCAGATTATTTTATTTATATACAGTTAAATCCCCCCTTTCCTAGATATGTGGTAGATACCTGCTCCTCTGTTCCTTGCCTTTTTCATTTAACAATTTATTTTGGGACCTGTCTGTATCTGTATGTAAAGAGGTTCCTTATTCATTTTTAGCTGCCTTGTATCTCATGTATGGATGTACTGTAATTTATTGCTTGATGTTAAATTATTCTTCCTTTGTCATTTGTTTTTCCTATTCATTTTTCTCCTTAATTTTCTGGTGATATCTTTGTATGGATCCTGTGTTTGTTTCTTTTTTCTTTTTTTGCTTACTCATTTTTATTTGAGGCCTGTTAATGCAAGGAGGTACCTGTGAGAGAAGGACCAGAGCCCCGGGAGGAGTTTTCTTTGTTATCTTAGGTTTGTTCAAGATTTCACCCAAAGCACCATCTGTAAGAGAACAAATTGACTTGGACTTTCATCAGAATAAAAACTTCTGCTTTTTAAAAGTCATTGTTAAGAGAATGAAAAGAAAAGCCACAGACTGAGATAAATTATTTGTAAAGAATAGGTTGAAGAAAAGACTTGTATTCATAATATGTAAAGAACTTTCAGTTTTCAGTAATAGGAAAACAAACATCTCATTAAAAAAATGGATGGGCTAAAGTTTTGAACACTTTTACCAAGGAAGATAGATGAATGGCAAATATGCACATGAACAGATGCTTAATATCATTAGTCATTAGAGAAATACGAATAAAACCACGATGAGATACTATTACACACCTATTAAAATGGCTAAAATTAAAAAAGACTGTTCACACCATGTATTGGCAGAGCTGTAGAGTAACTGAAACTCTCATACACTCCTAGTGGCAATGTAAAATGATGCAGCCACTTTAGACAATAGTTTGTCAGTTTCTTAAAAAGTTAAACATGCGCATAACATGGTCCAGTCATTCCACTCCTGGGTATTTATGCAAGAGAAATGAAAGTAAGTGTCCATGCAAAAACTTCTTCATGGAGTGAGAAGTGTACATTTCTTTTAAATTTTAGTGCTTCTGGAAAATTTTTATTAGCAATATTCTATATATGGTTCAACAGAGATGGGGAATGTTCATTATAGTTTCCATGTTTCTCTTTGCCTGTTCGTTTCTCATTTGATAGCTGCAAAGTTGTATCTACAGAAGAAGAACCCTTGTAAATTTACAAAAATCTGATGTCTATCTTGAACTATACTATTCTGTCTCTTCTACTCATTAGGTACAAAAATATAAATATTTGTCGAACTCATAGCACCACCATTTTCAAGTGTCATTTTTGCCAGCTGTTTATTTTTTGAAGTAATTTTACCCTCTAAGATGAGTAGTGTTTGATTTTCCTCTATTTTTTGAGAGAATTGTTGATGTTCTAGAAAAATGAGTTTCAAATAATGTTGGAAGTCATTAGAAGGAAATGATATTTTCAATTGATAATACTCTTATAAACCATGTTATTTCTTAGGTTCATGAACTTTCAAAATCTCAAATCTCATTTTTTCAAGTAAGCAATGGAGGTTTAAAAAAAAATCTTAGATCATGGTATTTAGAGTCATAGGAATCTGGTAAAAAAGAAAGCAAAGATAGCATTTGGATCATGTTCTTGTAAGATTCATGTCACTTAATAGATATGTTAAAGATTGGTATTTAGACCTTCACTGTTTGCTTTTTCTGTGTGAATTTGAACATATGATAAATACAAGGTAGTGTTCTTGTTAAATGTTTTGTTGGAGAAATAAAATGTATATTCCAAAATAGATGTATATTAGAATGCATTCAAAATCTGATATAAAACATTAAAACTGTGAGATTAATTCTGTTGTACAAAGTTACTAATCAGGATGATCAGATCATTTGCATGTAATGTTTTGCTGATAGCATCAGAATTTTAAGGTGATTGAAATGATTTTCAGTGTGCTTCAGTAAGCCATATGAAAATACCAAAAAGCATACTTACCTTAGTTGTTAAGGAAAATCCCAAAGCAAAATACTTACTTAAATTAGAGAGTTTAGGTCTTGGTTCATATATAAGTTTGAATGCATTTTAGTACTTGATATTTGCCAGTAGTGTGAGTTTATAGAGGTCTCAAAGCCTAACAAATATATGAGAATTGAAATAATATGGGAATGGAAAAAAAACTGAGATGTATTTTTAAAAAAGAAACAAGGAAAATAATAACAAGTTAGTTGTGTCTGGAACCTAATGAAAAAACCAATTCCAGTTGAAAATTAGGCAGTGTGTTTTTAAGAGATTTTTAAAAAGTCAGAAGAGAATCCCAACTGTTACCACTTGATTATGATGAGTGTTTTTGAGTTAATGAACTTTTAAAACAGTTTGTTTCTGAAGTTTAGGAACCTAAAATTCTATTATAAGACATATTCTAATTTTAGAGATGTTGAAATGTGGAGAGAAAATGCGTGTCTAAGAATCAGTAAAATACAAGGTTATTGTTTACAAGCACAACAAGGTAGAAGAACTTGTCTAAAGTTATAAAAAGTGGTTAACAGTCTAGATGTGAATCGAGTTCTAGTCTGGCTTTAGAATTCTTTCAGCCACTAAAATACAGTGCCTCACCTATAGAAATCTTTGTCAATACCTAAGATATACAAAAAAAAACACCCCAAACCAAAAAACTGTACTTCATGGCATTCCATTGAATAGATGTGCTGCAGTTTATATAACCATTTCCCTACTGCTGTATATTTAGTTTGTGTCCAGCTCTTTGCTGTTATATAAGCAGTGCTACAGTAAACATCCTAATACATGTGTATACATGTGTATTTATCTGGTGGATAACAGGAGGTAAAATGGCTGTGTCAAAGAGTATTCATGTTTCAAATTTTGATAGAAACTATAAAGCTGCCATATCGGCTTTGGCCATTGGGATTTCTTTCAGATTGGTTCCTGTGTCTTTCTGAAATGCTTCAGCCTTTTTTCCCCTCTCTCTCAAGTACTTCCTTACCTTCTGTCACTATAATGTACTCCAGGCTCATCTTCTATTTTTCCTGCCCCAGTCCTAAAATTTCTCCAGCTCAGCCATTTCTCCAGTGATCCCTGGTTCCTTCCATTGACAAATTATATTTAGAGGGCTTCCCTGGTGGCGCAGTGGTTGAGAGTCCGCCTGCCAATGCAGGGGACACGGGTTCGTGCCCTGGTCCGGGAGGATCCCACATGCCGCGGAGCGGCTGGGCCCGTGAGCCATGGCCGCTGAGCCTGCGCGTCCGGAGCCTGTGCTCCGCAATGGGAGAGGCCACAGCAGTGAGAGGCCCGCGTACCACACACACACACACAAAAATTATATTTAGAAACTAATCTGTGGGCTATAGGTATGCTTGCTGCTACTGGGGTGTCACTTTGATAGGGCCTCTCAGTTGACAGCCCTAGAAAATGTATGTGTACATACATCTCTAATTATTTCCACATCTAGCTATTCTGTATCTGCATACATACTAAAGCAAATGAGTTTGTACTGGTGTCTCCAACTGTAATCCAGCACCACAGGGTTCATTCCAGCCTTTCTCCCTTGCTTATTTGTAAATTTGTTCTCTGACCTTGAGGAACCTCCTTTCCATTACTACAGTTTGTCTATTTGTTCAACCTGAATTCAGTGCATGTAAACTAGTTTCAGAGTTATTAACTTCCGTCCCCATAAGAAAACACACCAACAAGACTACTATGTTTATGTACAGTTCTTTTCATCTTCAGCTCAATAGTAGCAAGTTAAAATACCGTTTTCCAAAGTTACTTAGGTCAGTTTTATTTTTTCTCGTCATCTTCAGGGATATTATTTTATATCACTTTTAATCATTTTTTAAATTAATTTTTTAAACATCTTTATTGAGGTATAATTGCTTTACATTGTTGTGTTAGTTGCTCTTGTATAACAAAGTGAATCAGCTATACATATACATATATCCCCATATCTCCTCACTCTTCCGTCTCCCTCCCACCCTCCCTATCCCACCCATCTAGGTGGTCACAAAGCACCGAGCTGATCTCCCTGTGCTATGCGACTGCTTCCCACTAGCTATCTGTTTTACATTTTGTAGTGTATATATGTCCATGCCACTCTCTCACTTTGTCCCAGCTTACCCTTCCCCCTCCCCGTGTCCTCAAGTCCATTCTCTACATCTGCCTCTTTATTCCTGTCCTGCCTCTAGGTTCTTCAGAACCATTTTTTTTTTTTTTTTAGATTCCATGTATATGTGTTAGCATACGGTATTTGTTTGTCTCTTTCTGACTTCACTCTGTATGACATACTCTAGGTCCATCCAATTCACTACAGATAACTCAATTTAGTTTCTTTTTATGGCTGAGAAATATTCCATTGTATATATGTGCTGCATTTTCTTTATCCATTCATCCGATGATGGACACTTAGGTTGTTTCCATGTCTTGGCTATTGTAAATAGAGCTGCAGTGAACATTGTGGTACGTGACTCTTTTTGAATTATGGTTTTCTCAGGGTATATGCCTAGTAGTGGGATTGCTGGGTCATATGGTAGTTCTGTTTTTAGTTGTTTTTTTTTTTTTTGCGGTATGCGAGCCTCTCACTGTTGTGGCCTCTTCCGTTGCGGAGCACAGGCTCCGGACGCGCAGGCTCAGCGGCCATGGCTCACGGGCCCAGCCGCTCCGTGGCATGTGGGATCCTCCCGGACCGGGGCATGAACCCGTGTCCCCTGCATCGGCAGGTGGACCCCCAACCACTGCGCCACCAGGGAAGCCCCTATTTTTAGTTTTTTAAGGAACCTCCATATTGTTCTCCATAGTGGCTGTATCAATTTACATTCCCACCAACAGTGCAAGAGGGTTCCCTTTTCTCCACACCCTCTCCAGCATTTATTGTTTGTAGATTTTTTGATGATGGCCATTCTGACCAGTGTGAAGTGATACCTCACTGTAGTATTGATGTGAATTTCTCTAAGGATTAGTGATGTTGAGCATTCTTTCATGTGTTTGTTGGCAATCTGTATATCCTCTTTGGAGAAATGTCTATTTAGGTCTTCTGCCCATTTTTGGATTGGTGTTTTTGTGATATTGAGCTGCATGAGCTGCTTGTATATTTTGGAGATTAATCCTTTGTCAGTTGCTTCATTTGCAAATATTTTCTCCCATTCTGAGGTTGTCTTTTGGTCCTGTTTATGGTTTCCTTTGCTGTGCAAAAGCTTTTAAGTTTCATTAGGTCCCATTTGTTTATTTTTGTTTTTATTTCCATATCTCTAGGAGGTGGGCCCAAAAGGATCTTGCTGTGATTTATGTCATAGAGTGTTCTGCCTATTTTTTCCTCTAAGAGCTTTATAGTGTCTGGCCTTACATTTAGGTCTTTAACCCATTTTGAGTTTTTTTTGAGTATGGTGTTAGGGAGTTTTCTAATTTCACTCTTTTACATGTAGCTATCCAGTTTCCCCAGCACCGCTTTTGAAGAGGCTGTCTTTTTACCATTGTATATTCTTGCCTGCTTTGTCAAAGATAAGGTGAACATATGTGCATGGGTTTATCTCCGAGCTTTCTATCCTGTTCCATTGATCTATATTTCTATTTTAGTGCCAGTACCATACTGTCTTGATTACTGTAGCTTTGTAGTATAGTCTGAAGTCAGGGACCCTGATTCCTCCAGCTCCATTTTTCTTTCTCAAGATTGCTTTGGCTATTCGGAGTCGTTTGTATTTCCATACAAATTGTGAAATTTTTTGTTCTAGTTCTGTGAAAAATGCTATTGGTATTTTGATAGGGATTGAATTAAATTTGTAGATTGCTTTGGGTAGTAGAGTCATTTTCACAGTGTTGATTCTTCCAATCCAAGAACATGGTATATCTCTCCATCTGTTTGTATCATCTATAATTTCTTTCATCAGTGTCTTACAGTTTTCTGCATACAGGTCTTTTGTCTCCTTAGGTAGGTTTATTCCTAGGATTTTATTCTTTTTGTTGCAATTGTAAGTGGGAGTGTTTTCTTAATTTCTCTTTTAGATTTTTCATCGTTAGTGTATAGGAATGCAAGAGATTTCTGTGCATTAACTTTGTATCACTTTTAATCATTGATTATTAAAATTATGGGGGTGCATAAAATAATGATATATTGTATGGTAACCTGACATATTGGCAGAAAAATAAATAGATAAGGAACCTTTTGTGGCTTTTATTTCAAATAATATTTTAACATAGATCCATGATAAAAAAGATTTCAAGGAAATATGGATATTCATTTTGTTTTTCCAAGTAGTTTTCTTTAAAATGGAATTATTTTCTCATACATATTATCTTTAATACCTTTAAAAGTTCAGATACAACCAATTGTAATAATTTTTTTTCTAAGATAGGAAAATAATGTAATTAGATAAGATTATTATTTCATTGGTTTATAGAACTATAAGGATTAAAGAATCTATTCTGTTTATTTATTTGTTCATTTTACCTTATTTAGTCTTTGCTAGCCTATCATGAATGAGGGAATATTATTAGTAAAAGCTAAGGGTAAGAAAAACAAGTTAGAAGAATAATGAAGTTACACAGTGTTCTGTTTGTTCATATTTTTAATTAATGGGAAGTCATTTCCTAATCCAGCTACGGAATTTTGTTTAGCTTCATTGTTCTATCGTTTTGAAAATCTCATAGTGTTCCTGCTAAAGGTTTATTAAAAAGTGAGCCAAATCTAAATAAGTCACAGTAGTTCATTCATCAATCTCTTAACCAAAATCTAATTTTTTTACTTTATATATATTTCTGTTTATTTAAAGTGGTATTTTCAACAGCAAATAAAAATTTGTGTATGAAATATAAACTCTGGAATATCATTGAATATCAGTGTGTGAAACAGGTTTGTCCTTTCTTTTACTTGTTTAGTAGTTTTACTTAAAAAAATTCTGTTTCTGTCATGCTAACTCATTTTTAAGCGAATCTCCTTCCTGAAGTTGCATTTTAATATTTACTGAACTGTTGTTAGGGGACCAGATTCCTTATCCTTTTCTTACTTTTAAAAGTAGCTCCCGTTATAGAGACAGGAAACATATTTGGAGCTGTGCAGTATTTTGTGATTCAGAGTACTTACAGAGAGCTGTGCTACTGTATAAAATTTTTCTTTTTTCATAACTATCACTAAGTATCTGAGTACAGAAACTGCTTTTCTATTTACTGTCTTCTTCATAAATCTTAGGTACTTTTCTTTCAGTTAATGAGATCCTATTCCAGGGTACTTTCCTTAGTGGTGAGGAAAAAGGGATAGAAGGAATTAGAAGGTAAAGCTCCTCCTTTCTGCCCTGGGAGGGGAGTGTGACTGGTTGGCTTGTCTGCTTGTTTACTTGCATATGTATTTATAAAGCAAAATTATATTCAGCACCTCTTATGTGCCAGGCCCTTTCTTAGGTACCATAAACACAAGTATGAGGAAAAAGCAAGGTTTCTTTTCTCTAGTTGCACAGTTGAATTGGAGGAGATAAATACATAAATATAATTACAGTACAGTGTGTCAAGAACTTGATAGTAGGTATTTTGGAAGAAGAGAAATATCATGTGTCCTGGCAGGGGAAGTTATGGAATGTTTCCTGTAGAAGAGGTGTTAACCCACCTAAGGAATGTGTTGAGTCACCCAGAGAGAGCAGGAAAGAGAAGGAAGGACGCTTCTGTAAAGGGGAAAGTGGGAGCACAGTCTCAAGAGAAAAAGCATCATGTATGTAAGGATGATCAGGATCCTTAGAAAATAAGGTGCAAGTAGTTAAGGGCAAGAAAGTGAGTAAGATAGGGCCTAGATTGGGGATGAGTATTTAATGCCATCCTTGGTATTAATGCCTGGCATTATATAATGGAAAGATCCTTTCCATTTTTTACTGTGTTAAAATACATATGACATAATATTTACCATTATAACCATTTTAAGTGTACATTTTCAAATGTTCAACTATCTTATTATTTTATTTTATTTTTAATTAATTAATTTATTTTTTTGTGGTACACGGCCCTCTCACTGTTATGGCCTCTCCCGTTGCGGAGCACAGGCTCCGGACGCACAGGCTCAGCGGCCATCGCTCACGGGCCTAGCCGCTCCGTGGCATGTGGGATCTTCCCGGACCAGGGCACGAACCCTTGTCCCCTCCATCGGCAGGCAGACTCTCAACCACTGCACCACCAGGGAAGCCCATATCTTATTATTTTAGATGGCAGAAGAAGATCTCATTTTGAAATATACAAAGCTCTGTGATTCCCTTAAGATCAAAGTGAAAGTTTACACAGTGTTTCCATTACATGTTGCCACAATAATTCTGTGTAACAACCAACCAGAAGCATTTTAGTAGCACATAATCTTAGTAGTATAAAGTAAGTTTATTGCTTACAGAGTCAGGTGGGTGTTGGCTAGGCAACTCTGCTGGTCTTGGCTGGGCTCACTCTTATAACTGGTGTAGACTGGCTGTTGGATGGTCACCGACATGATTAAGCTCTTCCACTTCTCATTCTACTGTAGGTTATCCCAGTCATACTCTCATGATGATGGCAGATGTGTAAAAGGAAGCAAGCGAGTATAATTGTATGAGCACTTTTCAAGTGCTCAGTCTAGGGCTGCGTATTCCCCACTATAGAGGAAAGACCTTTCTGTGTACTCTGCTCAATAACCTATGAATCATGAGATTTTCTAGTCTGGCTGGTGGGAACAGGCCCATACCCAACCCTGTGTGTCTGCAGGTACCATTGTCACTTTTCTTTTTAGATGACTTTGGTGTCTAATATTCCTTAAACATAGTATGAAAAGCAATAACCATAAAGTAAAAGGTTGATAAATGATATTTCATTGATTTTAAGAACGTCTAGTCATTAAAAGACATTAGTAGAGTTAAAAATGTACTTTACTGTTAGAAGATGTTTGTAATACATAATATAAAAAATAGTACAAATCACTAAGAAAGAGGCAGAAAACCCAATATTATAAAAATTGGAGCCAACACATACACATAGGTTTTACTTAAGTGAAAAAAAAAAAGCTTAAAGCTCACACACACACACCAATTGGAAAAGTCACTCACCTAGTTAGGGTCAGAGTAGAGACTACTATTGAGGTAACTTAAATTTTTAAAAACTTTTGTTTTACTTGTAGCTTAGTCAACTTTCTGGCTTTTGAAATTACAAATTGCACAGCATAGATGTGCAAGTTTGAACGTTATCAGCATTAAAAATGTTATTAACTCTATATTTGTAAAGCAGTTTACAGAGTGATTTACCATACTCATGTTCATTTGATCTTTCTCATATCTGTACCAAGCCACAACAGATATTATAGAAAACTAAGACTCACAGAAGTTATGTGGCTTGGCCAGAGTCATAAAGATGTATTTGGTGACCCTAGCATTACAACTCTTACCTTCTCGTGCCCAATCTAATGCCTTTTCTACTTCACATGGATATCTTTCCAAAAACATTCATAAACCTCTTATGTTCAAGATAATGTCAGATTCTTAGGATGTTGAGATACAAGTCAGCCCACCTTCAATGGTGTGACAGGCGAGTAGTAGAAATTACTAAACCAAGATTCCTCCAGAATCCTAGGCTGGTGTTGAAATTGAGGTCATTCATAGTAGCAATCACCTTTGTTTCACTGGTTCCTGCTCCTGCCTCATAGGGTCTGACCACGGTCACCAGTAAATCCTCCACCATTGGCGATTGCTGAAAATACTCAAATGGTGTTCTACGTGAGCTCTGGAAACAGTGTAATCAGCTACCCAGATGTAATTCTTCCTTACAACTCTGAAGTTCTGTTTCTGGACCAAGCTTGTGTCTATTTTCTTTCCTTTTGGGTAGTTTATTGTTTTTTCTTCAGAGGTCTCTAAGCTTCTTATATACACGTATTTCTTTTGGGTCTTTTAAAGATGTCCCATTTAAGATACGCATCCACATTTCTTCTTTTGTAAGTAGATGAAAGGAAAAATACAAAATATCCACAATGAGAAACGCTTTATTCCCATCAGATTAACAAACATTTAAAAATGTCTGATGATATCAAACGTTGGAGATGAAATGGAACAAGTGGAACTCTTATTCACTGCTGAAGGGTGTATTAAATATTACTACTTTGGAACACAGTTTGCCATTATTTCATGAGGAAAGCATAACCCAATACTTTGATATCAGTTTTACTCCTAGATACGTACTCTGGTGAAACACCTGCACTTCTGTACTAGGACACACAAATTTTTATTAGTTTGCCTATAATAGCAAACAACTCTAAACAGCTCAAATGTTTCAGTGAATATGTAAACTGTGGCAAATTCACATACAGGGATACTGTAAGACAGAAATGAAAATGAATGAACTGCAGCTATAGGAATAAATATGGATGGATGAATCCTGAAATATAATGTTGTTAAAAAGACAAGTCACAGAAGAATATAAACCTTTTTTATAAAGTTCAAAAAGGCAAACTTGAACAATGTGTTATTTAGGATACCCAGAACTAAGAGAATAATAAAAAATTAAGACTAGTGGTTATCTTGGAGGAGGTCAAGTTTATTAGGAGAGCTTTCACTGTTTTACTAAGGATATTCTTTTTGTTTCATTTTTTAAACTGAGGTATAGTTGATTTACAGTATTATGTAATTTCAGGTATATATCATAGTCACAATTTTAAAATATCATACTCCATATATAGTTATTATAAAATATTGACTATATTCTCTTTGTTGTACAATATATCCTTGTAGCTTTATTTATTTTATACATAGTAGTTTGTATCTTTTACCATACCCCTATCTTGTCCCTCTCTCCTTCCTGCTTCCCACTGGTAACCACTAGTTTGTTCTCTTTATCTGTGAGTCTGTTTCTTTTTCGTTGTATTCACTAGTTTGTTTTATTTTTTAGATTCCACATATAAGTAATATCCCACAGTATTTGTCTCTCTCTGTTTGACTTAACTTCACTAAGCATAATACCTTCCAAGTCCATCCATGTTATTGCAAATGGCAAAATTTCCTTCTTTTTTATGGCTGAGTAGTATTGCGTGTGTGTGTGTGTGTGTGTGTGTGTGTGTGTGTGTGTGTATACCATATATATATAATCTCACATCTTCTTTATCCATTCACCTGTTGATGGGCACTTAGGTTGCATTCATATCTAGACTATTGTAAATAGTGCAGCTATGAACATCGGAGTGCATGTATCTTTTTGAACTAATGTTTTTGTTTTCTTCGGCTGTATACCCAGGAGTAGAATTGCTGGATCATACAGTAATTCTGTTTTTAGTTTTTTGAGGAACCTCCATACCATTTTCCACAGTGGCTGCACTAAGGACATTCTTAAATGAAATTAGATGTATAGATGGATCTATCTATCTATCTATCTGTCTGTCTATTTCTCTGTATTTCTGTGAGTGTGTGGAGCATACTGGGAAGGGTATCCTGAGAGTGTTAATCATTTTGGTTATTTCTATTGTATTTCTTAAATAGTTACTAAAAGATTCAGGGATGCCAGTTTTAGTCATTCTTCATGACTCAAATATTGCATATTTTCTTTTGTAGATATTAAAAATTTTATAATTATGTATTAAAAACTAAGGTGTTAGAAGAAATAATACTGTATGGTAGTCATTTTTTCTTGGTGGTGACATTTCAGGGTACTCTCACTTTTTATATTATGCATTTCTAAATCTTATAGGTCTTTTATAATTGACATGAAATTTTAATATCTAGAAAAGACGTAGATGACTATTGAAAGTAAAAGCACAAATTCAAAGTTTTTTCTAATATTTTGCTAATGAGATGTTAACCTTGAGTTATATGCTAGTCTACAAAGCTGTCATGTTGGACTTAATACTAAGGATATTTGTTTTTGAAAATCACCAAGCCCAGCATTTACTCTCACTTGAGACTCTCAGATAAGCATATTTATCTTTCACCAGAATTTTAATAAGTCCAAATTTGGGTCAGTGTTTTCTGCACTGATATAAAGTATATCTAAATTTAAAACTAAAGCTGATGTTTGAGTGGTCAAAAGACCACTAATATGTTACATTGTTACAGATACAGTACTTAAGTATCCACTTGTATGCAATACTATTAAACAATTCCAAAACCATTCATTATAAATAAAAGTTTATTTTATAAGTTTTTCAACAAATATCCTCTGCATGGTACTTCATCTTTTTATAATTTCTTTTAGCACCTGTAACTAAATGTAAATATGTTATTATGAGAAGTTGGGGCAAAAGATTATAAACATTTTTATTTTAAGGGAAGAAAATAGAAATGATGTGGTTACTAAAAGTGAGTCTCTGCAATTATTTGAAAATCTTTTAAAAAATTCCAACTTTATACAGAATGTTAAATGTCTTAGAAACATATGAATGATATAATGTAATTGACCATGAAACACTGGCTTCCCATGGTATCAAGTTTATACATATTCTTGAGTTGACAATTTAGAAGCTTTTGGTATCTCCATTTTTATGGTAGAATAATTATGCATGTGTTTATGTACATATATATGTGATTAGACAAATATAATTATAGAAAAAGTTTTTGTGACTTACTTTCCTTATATGATTTTATAATTTAAAAAATTGCATGACATTTATTCCCTTTAGAATTTTTTCTCCAAATAGGTGCTCTAAAAATGTCACTTTGAATTAAAGCATAGTGTTTGGAAAAGATAACTTATTTATGTTCTTGATGTAGATTTCAATAACATGCTGAGTTTTGCTCTGGTTGAATTTTTCCAGTATCTCAAAAGAAATTGCTGAAAATATTTAGATGTAAAGTTTTCAGATTTTGCATTATAGAAAACAATGTTAGAATTGCATAGAATAAAAGAAGGTAATCCCTTTAAAATTCCTACAAGAGGATTTGATGTGCACCTTATATATATACATATATATATATTTTCATTAAACAATTCATATTTGCTTCACAAAGTCCAATTTTTTTTTTACAAATTTCTCAGCTTAAAAGGAATTGCATTTCTTTTCCTGTAGTATGAACAACTGGCTAAATTTCTAGTTCTTAAAGGATTTGTGTGATGTCAGTGGGCTCTCCCTGCTTAATAAACTTACTAGGCCTCTCACCTTCTGAGATGGCCCGAACTCTGTCTGTGGAGGATGTTTCTCCCTTGGCCGCTCTCACTTTCCAAGGTGACCCCATGCCCTGGGGCCACTCTTGCCTTTTGAGACGGTCTGCATTGTGTCTATGGAATGTGTATTTCTAAATAAATCCACGTCTTACCTAAAAAACAAAAAACAAAAAATTAAAACACAACTTACTGAAGTCCCTCAAAAGAGATAAATTATGACTAATAATATTTGTTTCCCATTTCCACCTTTTCTATATAAAATTTAATAATTGACTAAAGCAGTTGTTTATCAACTTTGTAAGTTTATTTTACTTATTTATTTTTTTGGCCTATGCTGTGCAGCTTGCGGGTTTTTAGTTCCTCGACCAGGGATCGAACGCAGGCCCTGGCAGTGAAAGCGCCAAGTCCTAACCACTGGACCACCCAGGGAATTCCCTCAACTTCATAAGTTTAAATTCAGACAGAGAACCCTAATGTCTTTATACAAATCCTTTCTCCACCTCTCATTTCCACATCTCCTTGCCCAGCAAAGTTACCAAAAACCCATAAATTTAAGTATTTAACTGCTGGGTTTGAATTCATAGCTATAGTTTTTTTCTTTTCTAATGATTATCATCAGCGTTCATTCATTCAACCAGTATTTATTGAATACCAGCCACTATGGGCACTGTTATTGACACTAGAATTCAGTAAGTTGTAAGTAAAATAATCCATGCCTTAATGGAGCTTACTTTGTGTGGAAATAGCCACTTAGGTCAGTATATAATTACAAATTAAATTCTGTGAATGGCATATAGGGGGTGCTTTAAAACGGCAACTTGATTGAAGTTGGGAATTCATGAAGACCTCTTTAGCATTTGAGAACTGAAACATAGTAATAGTTAGCCAGGCAAAGAAAAGGTAAATACTTTTTTATACTTTGTCTGGCTATGTAGTGAGGGAGGTGGGGAAAGAGTGTTCTTCATGAAATGGATAGTTTACAGACCATGGTAAGGATTTTGCCTAGTGGCAAGCTAAGGATTTTAATATGAGTAATAATGTGATCAGTTTGTTTTTTAGAAATTCACTTGGTTGATACATATAGAAGGATTTATAAGAAGATTGAAGTGGAAGCAAGATGTCCAGATAGGCATTTGCAGAGATTCAGTCTAGAAAGGATATTGACTTGGAATTGAGTACTGTTGTTGGAAAGAATGTTATTAAAAAATAAAAGTCATGCTAATAGTTACAAAGACTTATGTGTTTGTGTCTCTGGCTGAGACTGTTAACCTTGTCTAGTAGAAAAAGAACTAATTAATACAGATAGATGGAATTAGGCTGTAGATATTGCCAATAAATTAAATACATGCAAATAGCTTTTATATGGATTAAGGAATTGATGGGAATCTTAATAAAATAATAGTAAGCTAAAGTACAGAACCTTTCATTAAGCAGATGGTGAAAAGCAACATAACAGTAAACCACAATTTGTTAAATATTGTATATCATCATAGTGATACTTTTATTGTAATTAATGCTTTCCATAAGAAGCGTGGAATTAACATGCCAATGTTTTATCTGTTTATTTATTTATTTATGAGGATGATCTGTCTTTTATTTATTTATTTTTAAACTTTTAAAAATGTACAGAGGTATTGAATTTATTTATTTATTTATTTATTTTTGCGGTACGCGGGACTCTCGCTGTTGTGGCCTCTCCCGTTGCGGAGCACAGGCTCCGGACACGCAGGCTCGGCAGCCATGGCTCACGGGCCCAGCCGCTCCGCGGCATATGGGTTCTTCCCGGACCGGGGCACGAACCCGTGTCCCCTGCATCGGCAGGCGGACTCCCAACCACCGCGCCACCAGGGAAGCCCTGAATTTTTTTTTTATACATCTTTATTGGAGTATAATTGCTTTACAATGGTGTGTTAGTTTCTGCTGTATAACAAAGTGAATCAGCTATACATATACATATATCCCCATTTCTCCTCCCTCTTGCGTTTCCCTCCCACCCTCCCTATCCCACCCCTCTAGGTGACCACAAAGCACCGAGCTGATCTCCCTGTGCCACGTGGCTGCTTCCCACTAGCTATCTGTTTTACATTTGGTAGTGTATATATGTCCATGCCACTCTCTCACTTTGTTCCAGCTTACCCTTCCCCCTCCCCATGTCCTCAAGTCCATTCTCTACATCTGCCTCTTTATTCCCGTTCTGCCTCTAGGTTCTTCAGAACCTATTTTTTAGATTCCATATATATGTGTTAGCATACAGTATTTGTCTTTCTCTTTCTGACTTACGTCATTCTGTATGACAGACACTAGATCTATCCACCTCATTACAAATAGCTCAATTTCGTTTCTTTTTATGGCTGAGTAATATTCCATTGTATATATGTGCCACATCTTCTTTATCCATTCATCCAGTGATGGACACTTAGGTTGTTTCCATCTCTGGGCTATTGTAAATAGAGCTGCAATGAACATTTTGGTACATGACTCTTTTTGAATTATGGTTTTCTCAAGGTATATGCCCAGTAGTGGGATTGCTGGGTCATATGGTAGTTCTACTTTTAGTTTTTTAAGGAACCTCCATACTGTTCTCCATAGTGGCTGTATCACTTTACACCAAAGTGCAAGAGGGTTCCCTTTTCTCCACACACTCATCAGCATTTATTGTTTGTAGATTTTTTGATAATGGCCGTTCTGACTGGTGTGAGGTGATACCTCATTGTAGTTTGGATTTGCATTTCTCTAATGATTAGTGATGTTGAGCATCCTTTCATGTGTTTGTTGGCAATTTGTATATCTTCTTGGAGAAATGTCTGTTTAGGTCTTCTGCCCTTTTTTGGATTGGGTTTTTTGTTTTTTTGATATGAGCTGCATGAGCTGCTTGTATATTTTGGAGATTAATCCTTTGTCAGTTGCTTCATTTGCAAATATTTTCTCCCATTCTGAGGTTGTCTTTTCGTCTTGTTTATGGTTTCCTTTGCTGTGAAAACTTTTGTTTCGTTAGGTCCCATTTGTTTACTTTTGTTTTTATTTCTGTATCTCTAGGAGGTGGGTCAAAAAGGATCTTGCTGTTATTTATGTCATACAGCGTTCTGCCTATGTCTTCCTCTAAGAGTTTTATAGTGTCTGGTCTTACATTTAGGTCTTTAATCCATTTTGCGTTTATTTTTCTGTATGGTGTTATGGAATGTTCTAATTTCATTCTTTTACATGTAGCTGTCTAGTTTTCCCAGTACCACTTTTGAAGAGGCTGTCTCTTCTCCATTGTATATTCTTGCCTCCTTTGTCAAAGATAAGGTGACCATATGTGCATGGGTTTACACCTGGGCTTTCTATCCTGTTCCATTGATCTATATTTCTGTTTTTGTGCCACATACTGTCTTGATTACTGTAGCTTTGTAGTATAGTCTGAAGTCAGGGAGCCTGATTCCTCCAGCTCCATTTTTCTTTCTCAAGATTGCTTTGTCACTTTGGGGTCTTTTGTGTTTCCATATAAATTGTGAAATTTTTTGTTCTAGTTCTGTGAAAAATGCTATTGGTAGTTTGATAGGGATTGCATTGAATCTGTAGATTGCTTTGGGTAGTAGAGTCATTTTCACAGTGTTGATTCTTCTAATCTAAGAACATGGTATATCTCTCCATCTATTTGTATCATCTTTAATTTCTTTCATCAGCGTCTTATAGTTTTCTGCATACAGGTCTTTTGTCTCCTTAGGTAGGTTTATTCCTAGGTATTTTATTCTTTTCGTTGCAATGGTAAATGGGAGTGTTTCCTAAATTTCTCTTTCAGATTTTTCATCATTAGTGTACAGGAATGCCAGAGATTTCTGTGCATTAATTTTGTATCCTGCTACTTTACCAAATTCATTGATTAGCTCTAGTAGTTTTCTGGTAGCATCTTTAGGATTCTCTATATATAGTATCATGTCATATGCAAACAGTGACAGCTTTACTTGTTTTCCTATTTGGATTCCATTATTTCTTTTTTGTCTCTGACTGCTGTGGCTAACACTTCCAAAACTATGTTGAATAATAGTGGTGAGAGTGGGCAACCTTGTCTTGTTTCTGATCTTAGTGAAAATGGTTTCAGTTTTTCAACATTGAGGACGATGTTGACTGGGTGTTTGCCATATATGGCCTTTATTATATTGAAGTAAGTTCCCTCTGTGCCTACTTTTGGGAGGGTTTTTATCATAAATGGGTGTTGAGTTTTCTCAAAAGCTTTTTCTGCATTTATTGAGATTATCATATGGTTTTTACCCTTCAGTTTGTTAATTGCGTGTATCACATTGATAGATTTGCGTATATTGAAGAATCCTTTTATTCCTGGGATAAACCCCACTTTATCATGGTGTATGATCCTTTTAATGTGCTGTTGGATTCTGTTTGCTTGTATTTTGTTGAGGATTTTTGATTCTATGTTTATCAGTGATACTGGCCTGTAGTTTTCTTTCTTTGTGGCATCTTTGGTTTTGGTATCAGGGTGATGGTGGCCTCATAGAATGAGTTTGGGAGTGTTCCTCCCTCTGCTATACTTTGGAAGAGTTTGAGAAGGATGGGTGTTAGCTCTTCTCTAAATGTTTGATAGAATTCGTCTGTGAAGCCATCTGGTCCTGGGCTTTTGTTTGTTGGAAGACTTTTAATCACAGTTTCAATTTCTCTGCTTGTGATTGGTCTGTTTATATTTTCTATTTTTTCTTGGTTCAGTCTCAGAAGCTTGTGCTTTTCTAAGCCTTTGTCCATTTCTTCCAGGTTGTCCATTTTATTGGCATATAGTTGCTTCTAATAATCTCTCATGATCCTTTCTATATCTGCAGTGTCACTTGTTACTTCTCCTTTTTCATTTCTAATTCTATTGGTTTGAGTCTTCTCCCTTTTTTTCTTGATGAGTCTGGCTAATGGTTTATCAGTTTTGTTTATCTTCTCAAAGAACCAGCTTTTAGTTTTATTGATCTTTGCTTCAATAAGCAGTCATTTCCTTCATTTCTTTTTCATTTATTTCTGATCTGATCTTTATGATTTCTCCCCTTCTGCTAACTTTGGGTTTTTTTTGTTCTTCATTCTCTAATTGCTTTAGATATAAGGGTTGTTTATTTGACATGTTTCTTGTTTCTTGAGGTAGGATTGTATTTCTATAAACTTCCCTCTTAGATCTGCTTTTGCTGCATCCCATAGGTTTTGGGTCATCGTGTTTTCCTTGTCATTTGTTTCTAGGTACTTTTTGATTTCCTCTTTGATTTCTTCAGTGTTCTCTTGGCTATTTAGACATGTATTGTTTAGCCTCCATGTGTTTGTATTGTTTATACATTTTTTCCTGTAATTGATATCTAGTCTCATAGTGTTGTGGTTGGAAAAGAAACTTGATACAGTTTCAATTTTCTTAAGTTTACCAAGGCTTGATTTGTGACCCAAGATATGATCTGTCCTGGAGAATGTTCCATGAGCACTTGAGAAGAAAGTGTATTCTGTTGTTTTTGGATGGCATGTCCTATAAATATCAGTTAAGTCCATCTTGTTTAATGTATCATTTAAAGCTTGTGTTTCCTTATTTATTTTTATTTTCGATGATCTGTCCATTGGATGAAAGTGGGGTGTTAAAGTCCCCTACTATGATTGTGTTACTGTTGATTTCCCTTTTTATGGCTGTTAGCATTTACCTTATGTATTGAGGTGCTCCTGTGTTGGGTGCATAAATATTTACACTTGTTATATCTTCTTCTTAGATTGATCCCTTGATCATTATATAGTGTCCTTCTTTGTCTCTTGTAATAGTCTTTATTTTAAAGTCTATTTTGTTTGATATGAGAATTGCTACTCCAGCTTTCTTTTGATTTCCATTTGCATGGAATATCTTTATCCATCCCCTCTATTTCAGTCTGTATGTGTCCCTAGGTCTGAAGTGGGTCTCTTGTAGACAGCATATATATGGGTCTTGTTTTTGTATCCATTCAGCCAGTCTGTGTCTTTTGGTTGTAGTGTTTAATCCATTTACTTTTAAGGTAGTTATCAATATATATGTTCCTGTTACCATTTTCTTAATTGTTTTGGGTTTGTTGTTGTAGGTCTTTTCCTTCTCTTGTGTTTCCTGCCTAGAGAAGTTCCGTTAGCATTTGTTGTAGAGCTGGTTTGGTGGTGCTGAATTCTCTTAGCTTTTGCTTGTCTGTAAAGGTTTTAATTTCTTCGTTGAAGCTGAATGAGATCCTTGCTGGGTAGAGTAATCTTGGTTGTAGGTTTTCCCTTTCATAACTGTAAATATGTCCTGCCACTCCCTCTGGCTTGCAGAATTTCTGCTGAAAGTTCAGCTGTTAACTTTATGGGGATTCCCTTGTACGTTATTTGTTGTTTTCCCCATGCTGCTTTTAATATTTTTTCTTTGCATTTAATTTTTGCTAGTTTGATTAATATGTGTCTTGGCATGTTCCTCCTTGGATTTATCCTGTATGGGACTCTCTGTGCTTCTTGGTCTTGATTGACTATTTCTCTTCCCATATTAAGGAAGTTTTCAACTATAATCTCTTCATATATTTTATCAGTCCCTTTTTCTTTCTCTTCTTCTTCTGGGACCTTTATAGTTCGAATGTTGGTGTGTTTAATGTTGTCCCAGAGGTCTCTGAGAGTGTCCTCAATTCTTTTCATCCTTTTTTCTTTATTCTGCTCTGCAGTATTTATTTCCACTATTTTATCTTCCAGGTCACTTATCCATTCTTCTGCCTCAGTTATTCTGCTACTGATTTCTTCTAGAGAATTTTAAATTTCATTTATTGTGCTGTTCATCATTGTTTTTATTCCCTTTAGTTCTTCTAGATTGTTTTTAAGCATTTCTCCATTGTATTGCGAAGATTTTGGATCATTTTTACTGTCATTACTCTGAATTATTTTTCAGATCGACTGCCTATTTCCTCTTCATTTGTTTGGTCTGGTGCATTTTTACCTTGCTCTTTCATCTGCTGTGTGTTTCCCTGTCTTCTCACTTTGCTTAACTTACAGTGTTTGGGTCTCCTTTATGCAGACTGCAAGTTCGTAGTTCCCGTTTTTTTTTGGTGTCTGCCTCCAATGGGTAAGGTTGGTTCAGTGGTTTGTTTAGGCTTCCTGGTAGAGAGGAGTGGTGCCTGTGTTCTGGCGGATGAGGCTGGATCTTCTCTTTCTGATGGGCAGGTCCACATCTGGTGGTGTGTTTTGGGGTGTCTGTCACCTCATAATGATTTTAGGCAGCCTCTCTGCTAATCGGTGGGGTTGTGTTCCTCTCTTGATAGTTGTTTGCATAGGGTGTCCAGCAATGTAGCTTGCTGGTTGTTGAGTGGAGCTGGTCTTAGCATTGAGATGGAGATCTCTGGGAGAGCTTTCGCCGTTTGATGTTACGTCGGCCCCAGAGGTCTCTGTTTGACCAATGTCCCGAACTCAGCTCTCCCACCTCAGAGGCTCAGGCCTGACACCCGTCCAGAGCACCAAGACCCTGTCAGCCACTCGGCTGCTAGTGTTGGAGGGTCTCTTGTGGAGGTGGGCGGTGGCTGTGGCTCACCGTGGAGACTAGGACACTGGCAGCAGAAGTTCTGCAAAGTACTCCTTGGCATGAGCCCTCCCAGAGTCCACCATTAGCCCCACCGAAGAGCCCATGCCAGTGTTTTGATTAACCATCTAATAGAATTTTCCTTTAAGTCATTTGAAAAGTGAACGATAAGCTTTGGGGAAATTAAGTTTTAATTTGAAATCAGATCTTTTCCTACTGAATAGAAAAGAAATTCCTGTAATTTTTAAAGAATTCTTTACCTTGTGTTCTTTTCCCATATTATTTTTACTCTTCATTGCAGTTATCAGTCTTTCATCCCTTTTTTTGGGTGGTAATTTTTCAGCCTTATTTGTGTCACTAAAAACTAATTCACTTGTCAAATTCAGTATCTGACATTTATGCACATATTCTTCATGCTACAAAGTTGACAGAATTATGTTATATTTCAGAGGGGAATATATTATATCATTAATGGCTATTACGCAGGGTACTTTATGTTGTCCAAATTGTGTTTGAATGGATTTATTTAAGAAAGGCCAATTCACTTTTTGGATTTCACTAGCTCTATTAAATAGTCTAAGAAAATAATTAACAGACATGGAGGCATCATGCACTCTGATTTCAAACTGTACTACAAAGCTGTAGTAATGGAAATAATATCGTGCTGGCACGAAAACAGACACATAGATCAAAGGAACAGAATAGACAAACCAGAAATAAACCCACACTTATATGGTCAATTAATCTATGACAAAGGGAGCAAAAATATACAATGGGGGTAAAGACAAACTCTTCAGTAAGTGATGTTGGGAAAACTGGACAGCTATGTGCAAAAGAACGAAACTTAAGCCACTGTCTTACACCATCTATAAAAAATAAAGTCAAGTGGATTAAAGTCTAAATGTAGGACCTGAAAGCATAAAACTCCTAAAAGAAAGCATAGGCAGTATGCTCTTTGACATAGGTCTCAACAATATTTTTTTGGATCTGTCTCCTTAAGCAAGAGCAACAAAAGCAAAAGTAAACAAGTGGGACTACATCAAACTGAAAACCTTTTGCATAGTGAAGGTAACTATCAACTGAATGAAAAAGCCCCTTACTGAATGGGAGAAGACATTTTCAAATGACAAGTTCAATAAGGGGTTAATACACAAAATAGGTTAAAAAAAACTCATACAACTCAATATCAAAAAACCCAAACAATTTAATTTAAAAATGGGCAGAAGACATAAATAGATATTTTTTCAAAGAAGACGTACAAATAGCTAACAGGCACATGAAAAGATGCTCAACTCCTCTAGTCATCAGCGAAATGCAATCCAAACCAAAATGAAATCATTACCTCACACCTTTCAGAGTGGCTGTTATCAAGAAGACAAGTAATAAAAAGCGTTGGCAAGCATGTGGAGAAAAGGGCACCCTGGTACAATGTTGATAGGAATGTACATTGGTACGGATGCTATGGAAAACAAAAAATTAAAAAATGGAACTGCCGTATGGCTCAGCAGTTTCACTTCTGGGTATTTAACTGAAAATAACAAAAGCACTAATTAAAGAAGATATATGCATACCAGTGTTCATTGTAACATTATTTACAATAGCCAAGATATGGAAGCAATCTAATTGTCTGTGAAAAGATGAATGGATAAAGAATATGTGGTATATATACACAATGGAATATTACTTAACCATAAAACGAACAAAATCTTGCCATTTGTGACAAAATGGATGGACCTAGAGGGTATTATGCTAAGTGAAATAAGACAGAGAAAGACCAATACTGTGTGATATCACTTTTTTATTTTTATTTTCGGCCACTCTGTGTGGCTAGCGGGATCTTAGTTCCCCAAGCAGGGATTGAACCTGGGCCATGGCAGTGAAAGTGCTGAGTCCTAACCACTGGACCGCCAGGGAATTCCCCTGTGTGAATCTAAAAAACAAAACAAACATAATAAAATAGAAACAGACTCATAGATAGAACTAACTGGTGATTGCCAGGGGAGAGGTGGGTAAAGGGATAGGCAAAATAAGTGAAGAAGATTAAGAGGTACAAACTTCCAGCTATGAAATAACAAAGTTATGGAGATATAATGTACAACATAGGGAATATTGTCAATAATATTGTGATAACTTTGTATGGTGACAGATGTTAACTATCCTTATCCTGGTGATCATTTTGGTGTAAAATGATCAAAGGTAAAAAAAGATATAAAAATATCGAATCACTATGTTGTACACCTGAAACTATTTAACATTGTAAGTTAATTATACTTCAGTTAAAAAAATTGTGATATTCTGCAACTCATAATTTCTTATCATTTAAGTATTCTGTACTCTGTATTCTTCAAAGGAACATAGCACCCTATTGTTAGCCAATTCTTTTTTATGTCCGTCTGCCAGTTTTACTGTCATAAAATCAATTAAACATTACAGATAAGTTACACATGTGCAGAGGTAGAAGAAGATGAGAAAATATATTGAAAATATTAGGCAGATAAAAGAGTCATGCAAGGTCATTCAAGAAATGAAAAAAATTCATTTTAAAAGTATTTTCAAAAATCATTATAAATTCTTGGTCTGTCTCTTCTGTTACATAGTGTTGTTTGGGAATGTTTTAAAGAAATATCAAAGATTTAGATACAAGATTCAGTACTTTGGGAATTATTGCACATTTTAATGATGCTTAGATCATGTACTTAAAGGGCAAAAGAGTAAAATATGAATATTTTCCTTGTATATAAATTATATCTTTAATGAAAATATTTCTGCCTTTTTCAGGATTCTTACTGTTAGGAATATTTTATTTATCTGGCAATGTAACTTGTTCTCTGTTATTCAGTGAAACTCCTTTCTGGTTCTTTCTCCTGCTTCTAAGACTGCTTTTTCTCTACCTGTTCAATAGCTTTTCTTCTTCCATCCTGTAAAATTTGACATTCTTCTAGCTCTAAGTTTTATCTTATCCCACACTCTTGGTCCGGCTACTCATCTGGCTTTATTGCGATAAAGCTGAGTTGCTTCACACTTATTCATTAGATTGTGAAGAAAGCATTGTAAATCATCACTAGCACTATCCTGGTTAACATCAGTAGCATCAGTACCACCCTCATCAACATCTTTGCCTGTATTGCCTGCTTACTGTATGTTAGGCATTGCTGAGCACTTCACATATATTAGCATCTTAAAGCACAATCATTCTTTTTTTTTTGCGGTACGCGGGCCTCTCACTGTTGTGGCCTCTCCCGTTGCGGAGCACAAACTCCGGACGCGCAGGCTCAGCGGCCATGACTCACGAGCCCAGCCGCTCCGCGGCATGTGGGATCCTCCCTGACCGGGGCACGAACCCGCGCCCCCTGCATCGGCAGGCGGACTCTCAACCACTGCGGCCCCAGGGAAGCCCGAGCACAATCATTCTTTAAGGTTGTTAATGTTTTAGGCTCTGAGAGTTTAAATCTTGTTTGAGGTCATACTACTATTATGTAGAGTTAATAATTTCCTTTCTTATGCTTTTAGTTACTGTGCTTTTCTGTCTCCCAATTCATGCACATTATTTTAATTCAAGGTTATAGAAAAGTGTTGTTAATAAAGTAAAAGAGTGTACAATTTAACTCAGTAAATTTTAAAATAAAAATTTTATGTGACAAATTGAACTTATGAAGTAATTGTTTAATGTGTGCTTTATTTCACACCTAGGCTAATTTATGATTTATTTTCCAATAGCTGTTTATAAAGCCATGACAGCTTTTGAAATGAGTAGAAATGATAATTGTTAAATGAAATTTATCTTTGGTGAGAAAATGTTTCACTAGCAAGACATTATAAAATTGGTTATTACTTAGGTGAGACTAGTAAATCAATTTCTAATATCCTAAATCAGTTTCTGTTCTAAGTTTCCTAATAAAGGATATAAATTGATGTAAGCCCAGTATGAATAAATGCATACATGTAGACATGCTTAGTTTGGACAATTTCAATTTCAGGAGATATCACAAAAGTTAGTTTCTATAGCATTATTCAACAGAGACTTGTCTCCATTAAGTATTGCTGAGAAAAATAGCAGCAGAAAGTAATGCCAAGACATGTAATCTATAGTCACATTCTTCTTTCTGGCTTGTTTAATGGTGTAATGTTTTGTTAATTTACTGAAATCACTCTGAAGTTATTGTAGGCAATAATGTTTTTTTGTTTTTTAAATTTTTTTTTGGCTGTGTTGGGTCTTCGTTGCTGCGTGTGGTCTTTCTCTAGTTGCAGCGAGTGGGGGCTACTCTGTTGCGGTGCGCGGGCTTCTCATTGCGGTGGCTTCTCTTGTTGTGCAGCACGGGCTCTAGGTGCATGGGCTTCAGTAGTTGTGGGAATGTGGGCTCAGTAGTTGTGGTTCGCGGGCTCCAGAGCACAGGCTCAGTAGTTGTGGCACATGGATTTAGTTGCTCCACGGCATGTGGGATCTTCCCGGACCAGGGCTCGAACCCGTGTCCTCTGCATTGGCAGGCAGATTCTTAACCACTGCGCCACCAGGGGTGGTAGCCAATAATCTTAAGGGATTTTTGTTTTCATGCCTCTATTCTTTTTTTTTTAAAGAGGAAGCTTAAAAACTCAGATAAAACTTTTTTTATTTAAGAGAAATTATTATATTTCAATATTATTTTAAACTTTAATTCTGTCATTCTAAACTTTTTAAAAGAATAATTATGCCTGGGAACATGGAGATTACTATTTGACTTATAAAGATAACTTCCAATTCTGTGATCTCATGAATCTATGTGTTTTTACTTTCCTTCTCTAGATATTTCCATACCCATAGTTCTCAGTGACTTCAGATATGCACTACTTGGAGTTATGTGGTAGATTAAATATTTTTATTAGTAGGAAAAAACACTAGTCAAGATATTTGATTAAATATGTCACTCAACAGAATTTTAATTTTGTATCATTATTTAGATTTGCTTAAATTTGAAATTTGTAAGTGCATAATTTTTATGCTTCTGAATTGTATGTTTGCATTTTTAACATCAAAGTTTTTGTGTGTTGGAAAAGCAATGTGTAACTTTAATTATCATTTTAATGTGTAAGAAAGTACTAAATTTTAAACCCAATGTGTTCTACAAGTTCTTTGGTAATTTTGGAATTGTGCTTTACCATAGAAACTGTTATGAAATGAAGTTTCTCAGGTCAACTCAGAAAAAAAAAATTTAAACAATAATGTGTTTTGGAAGTAGCAGAATATTATCATTTTATCTATAACTAATGCCCCCTTTAACCTTATTTTTATCAAATTTTCTGAGTTTCAACATTAATCCTGGAATCTTAACTTTCTATAAAAACTTTACAGGCTTCATAGTGTGGGAAGATGGGAGCAAGACATAGATATTGATATTTGTGAGAAACTTTCATTCTTGAGAAGACTCCTCCCCCTTTATCATTTTTTTTTTACACTGTGTTCATAAGAACCCTAAAATTATTCAGGAGTCCCTCAGCCTTGCTTTCCAGCAGAATAACTTTGTTTTATTTGTTTAATATGTTGGGATTTGCCTAAGAATTCATCCATTTAATTATTAGCCTAGTTATGAAGAGCTCAAGCTCTCAAAGAAGACTATAAATTCATTTATCTGCTTTACCATGATTGATTTTGGAACCTTGGGTAAGTTACTTCACCTCTCTGTACTTTGGTTTCCTCATCTGTAAAATGGAGATAATAGTACTTCATAGGTTCTTTGCGAGAATTAAATGAGACAATATATGTACATTTTCTAGAATAGCACTTACTGTCCAAGTGCATGAGACTTTGCATATAAGTGGTTAAGTCTGTTCAAACTGGCAAATGTCTGATGCCAAAGCTGGGCTCTTACCACTATTAGATCATAGTGTTGAACTAAACCGAGGAAATTAAAGGAATGAAGTGGATTGAGGGATTGGGGCTAGAAGAAAAGATTTAGTACCTCTCCTTCAAAGGGCAGCTCATAAGCTCAGATACTGATTCTTGTTTGTGAAAGATCATAGAAAAAAGGGCGCTTCAGAAAGGAGGGTTTTCATGTGTGTCTTCCACTGGTAAGGAATTCAGAATGTTAGTAAAAAGAATTTTTTTAGCTTGTTCTAGACTAGGGTTGTTTCAGAAAGACTGCAAAATAGAATTGATTTTCCTAGAAACCTTTAAGGAAGCTGATCAACTGATTAGAATGTCTTGTGACTCCTAATAATTAAGTGAATAGCACAATAGTTTTATGTAATAATGAAACTTGTCTTAAAAGAGCCTGAGAACAGATAACACGTAATCACCATCAAATTATAAAAATACAGCATTTGTTGGGTGTGTGTGTGTGTGGAGATGATTAAAATTTTAATTTTGAGGTCTTTTTTAGTTTATTTTTCTTGACAGAAGAATTATTATAGTAAATATTATAAAAAATTATTAAATTATTTAAAAAATATTATAAAAAATTATTAAATAAAAATTATTATAGTAAATTATAGTAAATTATTTTAAAGACATATGTTATGCAAACATAAGCCATGGCATGTTAATCCTTTGGATATTTTTTTGAGTCCTAAAGGTCATTACTAAACCACTGAACATGCTATGACTTCCACACTATTAATGACACAAATCACAAAAATAGCTAAAGGTCTATCTAGGAAGGAGACATTTGGAAAAACCCTTTTAAAAAGCATCTGAACAGTGATCATAGCTGTCAAACTGTTATCTGGTATACTTATATATTAAATATATTTAATATTTAATGGAAGAAAATAAAGGAAGGCATTAACAACAAAAGAATTTTAAGGAATTCGAATTTTAGCCAATCCAGAGAATCAGTGGAAAAGTTCTGAAGCTCAGTCTAGAAGTAAAATTTGGATGAGTTGGCTCTTTCTAAAATGGGAGTTATATTATAGGCTTACAACCTATACCAGTAGAATTCTAAACCAACCAATGATACTCCTGTTCCTAAAGAAGTCACATTAAGAGCACTCAGACAACTTCTACCCATGGAGAACCAACTTCCAAGAAGATCAAAATTATTGAAGCATTCTTTGCATCAGCATGGCTTCCAAAAATTGGAAGTGAAGATTGTATATAATAATTATACATAATATATTAATAATAATGATATATAATTAATGTAGCATTAAAATTACATATACATTATATGATCTTGGGATTGATCACTAAGAAATAGGTTTTAATACCATCAGGTCCAGCTATCTGATTTTTATCAAGTGAGCAGAAACTGAGAAACTAAATGACTGAAATTAAGTGATTAATTATTGTCAACTTTGATATAATAATATTGGTCTTTCAGTAGTTCCTCTTTCTACATACCATACTTTCATCATATGTTAATTTTTTTTATTTTTTATAATAGTTAATTTTGCTTTGGATTTTCTTAAACACTTATTCATGAAGATGAGGCAGTTTCTGAAAAATTATGATGCTTGTGACTTCTCAAGAAGATGGATCAACAGGGTTTCTTTTTAGTCTTGCTCATTTACTCACTGAATTAAGTGTGTGATGAAGGTGATATAGCACGTAAGCATAAAAGGAGGTGCTGTGAGATCACATTAGCATGCTTTAATAACATGTATCCTAATAATATGACAGATCTTAGTTATATATATTCTTTTAATATATCCAGTTACTAGGTAACTCCCAGAGAGACAATTTGTGAAGGATATTCTGAAGTCTTTTAACAAATGATATATTTCAAATTCTGTTTTCATACAGCCATGTGAGCCACAGTAAGAAATAAAACACCCTCCCGAAATAACAAATTTCTTTTAAAAATCAAATTAATTCCAATAAACAAAATCCACTGTGAATTTTGCATGTTTTCCAAAGGTTTTGTTTTAATCAGATGCTTGTTATAAATTCCTCCAGTGATGACTTGGAATTAAGTATTGAAAGCAGTAGTTGTCTGTACTCTGTTCTACTAGTTGACCTGATGAAATATCAAAGCTTTTAGTAATTACAATTAATCAACATCATGAATTATTCTTACAGTTATTTAAACATAGGCTTTCTTTTATCATTATACATGTTTCTCAACCATTTTCTTCCATCTCTTTCTCTCCCTGCATCTATTTTTCATCTTGTCCATTGGTAGAAATGCAGAGTAATTTTAATATGATATCTAAAATATAATTAGTCAAATATGCCTTAAAGAATATATTCCAAAATCATATATAGGGCAATACATTCTATAGTGAATCTTTTATGATGCCCACTTTGTTTCCCTCTCTCTCTCTCCCTCCCCCTTCTCCCCTCATCTCTTTTTGAGGAAGGAAAGGAAACAAGTTGTAGAGGATAATTTTTTGAACAAAAAGCAATCAGTGGAAAAACCATATTTCCCATCACATATCCTTAAATGTGATTTTGGTCAGAGTGTGGGCTTTATGAGTGTAAGATTACTTGAGTTTCATTTAATTAAAGTAGGAATCAAAGGGCCAAAATGCTGACATTCAGTTTTCTATTGCCTTTCTCATGTCTGACTCTATCTCAGCTAAAATATTATCTCTATGGAGAAAAGTTACCTGTAGTATGCTACTTTTATCTGAAAAGAGGATATGTGTGTGTGTGTGTGTGTGTGTGTGTGTGTGTGTGTGTGTGTGTTGGTATGTGTGTGTATCTCTGTGTGTTTATATAGATTTACACCCACACAGATATATGCTTATCAGTTTAAGAAATAATGGAGGAATAAACCAGAAAATAAAATATCCCTATCGTCAGTTCTCCAAAGTGATTAAACCATTTTCACTTCCACTTCAATGTATGAGAGTTTCATTTACTCTATCCTCATTTGGTGGTGGTAGTCTTTTCGATGTTAACTGCTCTAATGAGTGAAATGTTATCTCCTTATGATTTTATTTTATTTTATTTTAATTTATTTATTTTTGATTGTGTTGGGTCTTCGTTGCTGCACATGGGCTTTCTCTAGTTGCGGTGAGCGGGGGCTACTCTTCATTGCGGTGTGAGGGCTTCTCATTGCGGTGGCTTCTCTTGTTGCAGAGCATGGGCTCTAGGTGCACGGGCTTCAGTAGCTGTGGCTCACGGACTCTAGAGCACAGGCTCAGTAGTTGTGGCGCACGGGCTTAGTTGCTCCGTGGCATGTGGGATCTTCCCAGACCAGGGCTCGAACCCATGTCCCCTGCATTGGCAGGTGGATTCTCAACCACTGCGCCACCAGGGAAGCCCCTCATTGTGATTTTAATTTACATTAAATCATGTTGAGCCCTTTTACATGTACCTATTTGCTACTTGTATATCTTCTTTTGTGAAGTGTCTGTTCACTCTTTTTGCCCACTGGGAGGGGGTTATTAGTCTTTTTATTTTTGATTTGTAGGAATTTGTATATATTTTGAATACATTTTCTTTGTCAGATGTGTAACCTATCCTCTTGCTTCTATTTAACAAAACAATAATAAAAGGATATTATGTATAGAAGATATTGATACATTTAATATTTATAAACTGTCAATTTTGGAAGGAAATTAATTAGTATTTAAAATACAGACCTTAGGGGCTTCCCTGGTGGCACAGTGGTTGAGAGTCTGCCTGCCGATGGAGGGGACATGGGTTCGTGCCCTGGTCCAGGAAGATCCCACATGCCGCGAAGCGGCTGGGCCTGTGAGCCATGGCCGCTGAGCCTGCGCGTCCAGAGCCTGTGCTCCGCAACGGGAGAGGCCACAACAGTGAGAGGCCCCCGTACCGCAAAAATAAAATAAAATAAAATAAAAAACAGACCTTATAGTTTTAAACTTAAAAGAAAAGTTACATTCTATTCTGTTTTTGATTTCAGGTGCAATTAAAAACCAGCATTTCTAGTCAGTATGTAATTCGGGCGCAACCAACTAATAGGTGCCTTTCTACACTGGAGTGTGCAGCTGTTGCTCTTTCTATCTTGGAGAAAAATAATTACATACAAGAGGTATGTCTTTGGAAAGTTACATAGTTTTTGAAAGTAGGAGTTTTTTGTCTAGAAAATTTAAAATGCATAACTTGTTAAATTTGTAACTTAAGTGACAAGTAGACTGTATCTGTGATAGAAATTTGTGCACTTTTATAACCTTCCTTTCCCCTCTGGTGTTTCTCTGTTAGTTTAACGTTCCAGATTGCATTATTTAAATATTCATTCTAAGCTGTGCAAACAGCATTTGTAATATGCTAAATCGTTTTTAAGTAGCATAACATTAAATATAGTTTTTTGGGGCTAGATATGTCTTTCAGTAGTCTGTATTTCTGTTTTAGTCTTTTGTGTTCTCTTGTACTAGACTTTTTTCTTTTTATTTAAAAGAACATTTTACAGCAAGCTTTTTTACATTGGTGCTTTTATTCAAGGAGATATACCAACTTCCTATTTATCTTATTAACCTTGCTTAGGGTGTAAAAAGATATAATTTTTCTTGAGAAAAAAGCCTACAGAATATGAAAAGGTTATAACCTGCAATCAACATTTTATTTAATTTCCATGAAAGCCTGATGATTTCATATATAATTCATAATCATTAGTAAATAATAATGTTTCAGTGAGCTCACCAACATCTCAACCTTTTAGAACATGTAAGAAACTTTCCATTTATGACAAGAGAAAAAAATAGCAAACTAAATGGAGTTTTATAACTCCCTCCTCTAACACACACACACACACACACACACACACACACACGCACAAAATATGCTCTTTCCTGCCTTCTTTCTGTCTTTCTCATTATACACCATGGTTTCTATTATAAAAGTGTGCCTTAGCCATGAGAGAAATTCCAATAATGGATAAAAGCTTAGGTCAGAGTAACTGGATAAGTGGATTAGTTATCAAGAAAAAGAACAAAAGACCTCCAAAGCAAGGGGAGTTAAAGAATGCCAGAAGCATTGAATTGCCCTTTTCCTCTCCCCTACCCTAAGCCATGGTATGTGTCAGAGTTGGAGACTTTTTTCTTTTGAAAGAAGTAGGCTTTCATGAGTAGGCTATTTTTGTGTGTATCTGTGTGAGTAGACTTAGTTTTGGGTCTAGGCAATTTCTCTTTCTCTCTTTTGAGGGAAAAAATGCGTGAGGGATCCTAAATCCTTCCTCCAAATAACCAGGGAGTGTTCTCAGACCTTTTTTTCTCCCCTCTGACTTTAGCACCTACTCCCATGTACCTTCCATCAATATAACACTTAATATACCCCTATACTTGTCTCTCTGTTTTGTTTATTAACCATCATCTGTGTATGTTCTTCAGCAGAAAACAACATTATTTTTAGGTGTCTTAAAGGAAAGATGGAAGCCAAGGCTGTTGTTTAAGCTTGCTTTCTGTACAGTCTCTGTATTTTCCTTTTTGTTGATGTAAAATCCTAGGATCAGCCAACATCAGACATAGGCCTCATTAAAAGTTTAAATCTTGAGGGAAAAATATAATGGTCTTTGGCTATAAATTTAAAATTTCGTTCCTCTTCTTCTTTTGGTTTATAAAAAGAATCTTCTATGGATTTATATTTATTATTCCCACAATTGGAATTGGATCTTTACTGCATTCCTAAACAGAAGCTTTAATGTTGGTAACGGTGGTGTTTTAGTAGTAGTAGTTATAGTATAATAGGGCTAGGGTTTGGCATAGGGTTTGTACTACTACTACAAATGCTGCTACTGCTCCCCCCTTTCCAGCTTTATAAGATATATTATTCTGATATTAATTAATGTACTGTCACAGCAGGAAACCTGTCTTATGTTTTTAGTATAATATCTTACAACAGGCAGGGTTTAAGAGACAGAAGGGTATAAGGATCTATCATCTCTTCAGCTTTTGGAGCTTTTATTTTTTTCTGTGGATCAAGTTGAACATAAAATCCCAAAGCAAAAGTGAGGTCCTGGAGTTCTCATTCTTTTTGCTTTGGTCACCAGGAGTGGTTATACTATAGTGACTAGGAGTAGAAGAAGGATGTTTGATAATCAGACGTGTGATTTGGGAGGTGCTGATAAGATGGTCGCAGGAACATGAGCAGAAAAAAAGCATATGAAACATCCCAAGTTGCTTATTATTACATCTGGCAAACAATTAGCTTTCTTAGTGGGGGAACACCAAGTCCAGCTTGTTTAAATCCAGCTACAATAAAAAAATTAGTACATTCTTCTGAACATCTGCTCTGAAATAGGTGTTTTCTTTCCTTCCTGGGGAGGAAAGCTATAACATGACTTTTCCCCCCAATAACCTTTTATTAGGGGCATCCTAATAAAACCTTAAGATGATGGGGAGAGTAGTAATTTTTCAGCTGGCTTCATTCTGTAGAGGTAGGGCTCCTCAAAATAAAGAACTTGGCATAGAATGGCCTTCTTAGTCTGTTGATTCATTCTCTTCCTTTATTCTTGAGCAGTTTTCAGTCACTTGGAGATAGCATGATATGAGTTTTGAAGCAAGTTTGAGTTAAAACTTTATCACTTATCATCAGCAGTTTTTGCCGAAAGACAATTCATGTAATCTCTTTGTTTTTGTTTTCTTATCTGCAATATACAAAAAATAGTTACCTCATAATATTGTTATGAGAATCGAATGGGATAATGTATGTTAATTGCCTGGCACCGGGCTCTCAAGAAGAGTTCACCTTTTTGCCTTTCCTCGCCTCTGATTCTTGTCTATAGATTGACAGAAAAATTGAACTGAAAGTTGATGATTTTCATTTTGCCATTATAATATGTACCAGGGTTACTCATACCTTGGAAGCCTTATGAACTTTTGTAACTAGAAGTGGCAAAGCTTTGTGCTGTAACCTAAATGTCTTAGCTCTACTCATCACCAGTAGTTGTTAATAACGGTCTTTTGAAACTGTCACGTTGCATCTATAGACAGAGGATTTACAGAACACTGATTTTCCCCCAAATAAACTTTTAGAAACTAATTTTGTAGGTAGAGGATTTTCTTTGTTCTTCTGAACCAGTAAACCTCTCATATAGTTTCACATTGCCCCAAATATAATGTTATGAATGTAGAGAGAAACATTATCATTTATTATCAATCAAGTTATATGCTAAGCACTTTAAATGTATCATGTGAGTGCACCATAATAATAACCTTATAAGATGGACATAATATTCCTCACTTTACAGATGAAGAAAATGAGGCAAAGAGAGTTTAACTTATCTGGGGACACATAGCTAGTAAGTGATTGCATCAGTCACTTAAACCCCCCAAATCAGAATGGCATAACACACTGTCTGTACAGTGGGATTGCCAGGGGGACCGCTGCTAATTATAGTCACTTAGGGATCCAGGCTGATGGATGCACCATCTAGACACATCACTCTACTTTTATTAAGGAAGGAATAAAGAGAGGTGGGGAATCATACACCACTTTTAAAGCATCTGCCCAGAGGTGACACACAGTATTTGTGCTCACATTTCATTAACCAAGTCAAGTTATATGGCCATGCCTAACTTCAGAGGGGCTAGAAAATGCAGTCTGATCATGTATCATGAAAGAGGACTGATGTATTTGTGAACAGCCCTAGTGACTACCACAGATCTATCTCCAAAATTCATTGTCTTAATTACTCAGAAAATTGATAGAATCTTATCTTCAGGAAGTAAAAGTTGGAGGCCCTTAATCAGAGGAGTATTAATACTCTTCTATCTATGAAGAATCTAATAAATGTCATAAAATAGCAATTGTCTCAGTCTGTATATGGTCCAAGGTATGTTTCCTAGGTATGATGTTTCAGGATTCAATCACTTCCTTATGTTGACTCTGTAAAGTAATTATAGTCATTTCTGTATTTCTTCTCTTGTTTGAAGAATTGAAGATACAAAAAGAAATTATGAGAACATACCTAAGAGACTCTCTACAATAATGTCAGGCAGAGCTTTTCCAAGACGTCTGTCTTTTTCTTACTGGTGTGTCTCAGTTAGGAGTTACATTTAGTTGCATGTAACAGAGCCCTTACTGCAGTGGTTGAGCCATATATGAGCGTATTTTTCTCCTGTAATAAGAAATGCTGAAGTTAGTGGTCTAGGGCTGGGGATGCAGCTGAAGAGGACATCAGAGACCCAGATTTCTTCTGTCTTTCTGTCCATCACTGTATGTATTTGGCTTTAATCTTCATGTTTATTGTCCTGTAGTCACATAGTGGTCATCCCACATGTGGCAATCACGTTCCAGGCAAGAAGAAAAGGCAAAAGCCTATGCCTGCCAGGTCTGTCCCAACCCAAGGCCTTCCACTTACATCTTGTTGGATAAACTGTCATTAGTCAATGTAGTATTACTAGCTGGACACATTGCCACCTTGAATAAAATTTTAGATTTTTTTTAATAAGGAAGAAAAGAATGGATATGGAGAGCAACTACCAGTGACTGCCACATATTTGTAAGAGTTCATTGTAAATTAAAGCTGTTAAGCCCTTTGCTGCCACTTTTGTTGTATATGTGGGGGAATACATTTTCACGTAGACATTGTGAAATTTTTGTAGTTAAATCTATCTTTGTTCCTTTTATTTTCTTTTTAAACAATCTGCACCATCAAGTGTGTTATTTAAAAGTGTTAGATCAGGGAACTCAGGCCCAGGGAAAGACTCTGACTCAAATATGTTTAAAACACTAGCTTAATGTTTTGTTTTTTTTCCCTAATTTTTGAATTTGAATAACTTTAAGAAGGACATATGCTCAGTTGTTTGACAACCTCCACCATTCTCTGTTACCTTATAGGTCCACCTAGGTCACATGTTTATGTTATATGTCTGGCCCTATAGGTATTTGAGTTCAGACAGGTATGTATACAGTTACAGTTATTTCGAATGCACCCACACCTGGTTATCTAACTTGTATGTGGGCCATGGAGTAGTGTGAGAGAGTTAGTAAACTTACCCATTGCTGCCATCATCCGTTTGTTAGCAAGTAGAGGGAAGCTTGTGTTAGTCTGTGATTGAACTGAATTAACTAATTTGTACCTAAATGTCTCTTTTAGTCTGCTGTTACAGATTAGTTATTATAATGGCCACAATTTTTGTAGTGTTTGAATATATTAAAGTATAAAAATAAATTTAGACTTTATCACCTATATGGAAAATTAGTATTTGTGTCTTACTGGAATTCCTTAGTGGTATGTAAGGTATGAATTTAAATCAATTATTTATTTAGAAGTTATATATTTGAGTGCCTACTGCTTTTCATAGTTAAAAGCTAATAATAAAATAATAATCCCTGTTTCTAAAGAAAAAATTTAGATAGAATATCATGATTTGTCACACTTTTTTTAGTATCTTTTTTTTTTATCTTAACAGACTTTGCTTCGCCCTCTTCAAGCTTTATGCTCTTTCCAGCTTCAGCATGGTGCTCAAATTCGCCTCAGCAAGGAACACCTTCTGAAAAATGGATTATATCCTAAGCCGATGCCAAAGAACAAACGCAAACTCAGGAAAATGGAACTATTAATGAACAGCATTAAAATTTAGTACAGTTGCTCTTATGGTGCTAGTTTTGTTGTCTTCAGCTGACAATAATGAGTTAACTTTTTATACATTTTAAGTCTGTGGGTTTTTGTCTAAAGAATGAGAGTTACATACTAAACTTACCCAGAAGAAGAAAGTAATCCAAATAGCCAAAAAACAAACAAACAAAATTCAGTGATTCAGTGAAAAGCAAGATTTCGTACTGTATTTGTTTTTAAAATGTGCCTCTAATACATTTTTTCAAGTCAGTAATTTGAAATGTGATTAATTGTTGAGCTGGGTTAGAAGTACTTATTAATAAAAGGGAATGGAAGGAAATTGATGTGCCTGACTGGTTCAGTATTGTTTCTGTTAGTATTTATAGATAATTAGGTGTAGACCTATAACAGAGGATAATCTTGCACATGAACATTATAGTTTGAAATAAGTAACAAAAGAAAATAATAATCAAGTAATCTAGGTTGAATTTATTTATTTCATAAATAAGTATTCTTTAGGGACTAAAATTGAATTCAGCCAATGTGATTTAAGTGTGCGATTAATTGCCCATATTTTTAAAGTTAAAGTTTAATTAGAAAAAGTATATTCACTGTCTAACATTATTTTCAGGTGTACAACATAATGATTTGGTATTTGTATACGTTGCAAAATGATCACTACAATAAGTCTAGTTAAAATCTGTCATCTTACATAATTAGAACAAAATTTTTTCTTGTGATGAGAAGTTTTAAGATATACTCTCTTAGCAACTTTAAAATATACAATACAGTATTACTAACTATAGTCACCATGCTGTATATTACATTCCCGTGACTTACTTGTTTAAAAACGGCCCTTTTGACCCTCTTCACCCATTTCACTCCCACCCTCACCTCCACCCCTGCCTCTGGTAAACACCAGTCTATTTTCTTTATCTTAGAGCTTGTCTGTCTATAAGCTTTTTTTTTTTTTTTCCAGATTCCACATTTAAGTGATACCATTTCTTTGTCTGACTTACTTCAATTAGCATAATGCCCTAAAGGTCCATCCATGTTGTTGCAAATGGCAAGATTTCATTATTTTTTTATGGATGAATAATACTCCTTTATATATATATATATATATATATATATATATATATATATATATATATATGTGCGCGTGTGCGTGCATGTGTGTATCACATTTTCTTTATCCATTCATCCATTGATGGGATGCTTAGGTTGTTTCCATATCTTGGCTGTTGTAAATAATGCTGTAATGAACATGGTGGTGCAGATATCTTTTCGAGTTAGTGTTTTCTTTGGATAAATACCCAGAAGTGGAGTCACTGAATCATATAGTAATTCTGTTTTCAATTTTTGAGGAACCTCCATGCTGCCTTCCATAGTGGCTGCATCAATTTATATTTCTACCAGCAGTGCACAAGGGTTCCCTTTTCTCCACATCCTTGCCAGCATTTGTTATTTATTGTCTTTTTGATGACAGCCATTCTGACAGGTGTGAGGTGGTGACTCATTTTGGTTTTGATTTGCATTTCCCTGATGATTAGTGATGCTGAGCATCTTCTCATGTACCTGTTGGCCATCTATATGTCTTCTTTGGAAAGATGTCTATTCAGATCCTCTGCCCATTTTTAAATTGGATTGTTTGTTTTTTTGATATTTAATTGTAATAGTTCTTTATATATTTTGGATAGTAACCCCTTATTAGATATATGATTTGCAAATATTTTCTCTCATTAAGTAGGATGCTTTTTCATTTTGTTGATGGTTTCCTTTGCTGTGCAGAAGTTCTTCAGTTTGATATACTCCCACTTGTTTATTTTTGCATTTATTGCCTGCCTTTGCTTCTGGTGTCAGATTCAAAAAAGCATTGCCAAGACCTAGGTCATAGAGCTTACTGCTTATGTTTTCTTCTGGGAGTTTTACGGTTTTAGGTCTTACATTTTAGTTCTTAAATCCATTTTGAGTTGATCTTTGTGTATGGTGTAAGATAGTGGTCCAGTTTCCTTCTTTTGCGTGTGGCTACATGTGGCTGTTCAGTTTTCCCAACATCATTTATTGAAGAGACTGTCTTTTCTCCATTGTATATTCTTGCCTCCTTTGTGGTAGATTAGTTGACCATATAAGTGTGGGTTTGTTTCTTGGCTGTTTGTTTCATTGATCTATGTGTTTGTTTTTGTGCTAGTACCATACTGTTTGATTACTGTAGCTTTGTAATATAGTTTGAAATCAGGACGCATGATACCTCCAGCTTTGTTCTTCTTTCTCAAGATTGCTTTGGCTATTCATGGTCTTTTTTGGTTTCATACACATTTTAGGATTATTTGTTCTATTTCTGTGAAAAATGCTATTGGAATTTTGATAGATATAGCATTGAATCTGTAGATTGCCTTTCATAGAGCCCTAATTTTTAAACAGGTGCATGTAATTTTGAAATAGCACACATTTTCATTTGTATGCAATCTGGATAAGTTTAGATTTCTCAGTATTCATTGAACAAGTTTATTCACTGTGATAAACTACTTATATTGAAGTTTTCACATGGAAATAACTGTAGAATATAAGACAGCTATAATTTCGAAAACAAATATAAATATTTTTAGTGGACAAAAACTTTCAATTTGAGAGAATAAATTTTTCCCACTCCCTTGGGAAAATATTTAAGGAGATTTCTATATAGAATAAGAGACATACATGTAGTATATATTTATATCTAACTTACATCTACTGCAGTTATGTACACATTTCAGCAAGAAGAGGGGACTTTGTTTTTTCTTTATTTATGACTTCTAGAGTTTCCTGTATGTAGTTTTAAATTGTAAGGAAAAACTAAACATTAGATTTAAAAGTAAGCTTTATACACACACACACACACACACACACATACACACACACATTTAATTTTTTCTAGTATACAGAGCTTTTTTAGTCACTTACTCTCTTTAAGCATTTTTAAATACATTTTAAAAACTATTATTAATATTTTTAGTTACTAAAATTTTTCAAAATGTGTAGTATTATGTGAGGATTTAACTTAATCTGGTTTTTAAAAGTCGTTACTTTTTTATTATATTAGTTGACTTTTAACTTCAGATGCTTTGTATCTGGTTGAGTTGCCTGGCTTAATTCTAGGTTTTGTGGATTTGTAGCTGTAGAGTATACATATAGGCTTTACATGTATACTCTACACTTTGATGTGGGGTAGATTGTTTTGTGAATTGTTATTTAAACCATGTAACTCAGAGAGTATTCCTTTATATATAAGGTGACCATGTGTTTAGTCAGCCTTTTTGTGGTGCGTTAAAAAATCACTGTGTAGTGAGTGATGGTATTTTGAGAATTTTATGCACATGTGAGTATAAAGGGTTGAGAACTACAGTATATGAAACAAGTCACAGTGCTTGGAAACTTTCTATAGCTTGGATTATAAGATTTCTCATGTGGAACATGAGAGTACGTTAAGAAAAATTATTTTCCTCCACTTTAAGACTCCAAACCAACTTTGCTTAGCTGTGACCATTACAGTGTTACGGTCTTCTCCCTAAGATTTTGGAAGGACCAAGTTCCTCACCACCACCACTGTTAGTGAATTATGTAGAAGAGCACTTCTGTATAGCTTTCTTCATCACATATCCCCATTTATTGCCCTAAATTTCCTGTTTAAAAATGTGGTCATGCTAATAGAGAATCCTTTCCATTGAATGATACTGAATTTCAGGAAGGTAAGTTGTTGATCATGGATACAACTTCATTGGTGTAGAAGTAAATGTTATTGATGCTCTAAGTAAAAAATTAGCTTTGACTTGGTGAACTCAAAAGTTTTATATAACTGGATTTTTGCTGTGTAGATTTATTCCTTAAAAATAGGTATGAGTGGATATTTTTATAGATAAGTAGACTGTGTTTTAGATGTAATGAAACTTTGCATCTAATTCTGTCCTATAGCATAGAATAAATCACTGCCCCTTAATTTTTCTGACTAAATTTTTATTTACTGGCTTTGCTTAGCATATTCTCCCTCCTTTCTCTTTTTTTCAGCTTTATGGAGGTATCATTGACAAATAAAATTTTAAGATATTTAAAGTGTACAACATGATGATTTGATACACATTGTGAAAGGTTTCTTCCCTATGAAGTAATTAACACATCCTTCACCTCACATATTTACTTTTTTTTTGGTGATAACATTTAAGTTCTCTTAGCAAATTTCAGTTATACAATTCAGTGTTAATCAACAATAGTCACCATATCCTCTCTCCTTTCTTTTCACACTTGCTTCTTCTTTCCTAGGCTCTTCCTTTCCCTCTCTCATTCCCCTCATTGTCCTCTATCCTTTTCTACTATCCTTAGCCTGTGTGCTAGTTTGTAGAAAAATTTTTTACAAATTATTCATGTATTCTTACATAAGTATTTTTCTTTACAGAAGATCCTGTAGTGGTCTTAATAGATTGTAATTTTATGTTTAAAATTTGTGCAGGAAATCAGTGCTCCATGACTTACTCTGTGCAGATGACTTGGCTCCTTTAGTCTATTTAAAAAAACATATTAGACAAACAAGTAATTGTTTATTAGTCTTTAATAATTGTTCACTTGAACTAACAACATAAGAATTATTTTTTAAAGAAATTTTTTAGTGTAAGGAATTAAAAAAACTGAAATAGATAGCCTTTGAATAAGAAATTATAATTTACTGTTATTGTTATTTAAAAGTATTAAGGAATTAAGGCATTAAAACATTTTAGAAAGTACAACTGCCTCAAGATTATTTTCACAGATGTACTCTTCATTGATTTTGTATGCTAAAAGCATTTATCCATTTCTGTCTCTAAATTTGTTATTTACAAGGTAAAAAATCTCTTATTATATTTTTGGTATATATTTAATTTTATGGGAAACATAATTGATATGAAAAAGGCAGTAATTTACAATGTGAAAAAATCATCAGATTTTATAAATCTGAGTTTTTTTGGCTTTATTAAATAATTTTATATCTAAAGTTGCTTCTTTCTTAATAGAATCAATGAAGAAACAGTTAAAAATGTATATAAAAAACCTTGATTTTGGATCTAAAATGTAAGCTTGCCTTTTCACGTCTCTGGATTATCTACAATTATAGAAATGAAACCAACGTTTTAACATCACATTTAATAGTTATTGTTTAGTAACTCTCAGAACTCTTGCAAATTCAAATTCTATGGGGCAGACAATGACAGATACTCTTACCCATGGCATATAGTTTTCTATAAAAGAAAAATGTCCATTTAGTGAATAAGGGAAAAGTAAAGATTAGTAGAAATAATGAGTACCTTTCAGGCAAAATACATTAACAAATTGGCTCTTCCTTTAATTCATAAAGTGTTCATTCAGTAGGTTAAAGTAGGGAAAACGGATTATGATGTCACTTTTTCTTTTTAATTTAATTGGAGTATAGTTGATTTACAATGTATTAGTTTCAGATGTACAGCAAAGTGATTCAGTTACACATATACATCTATTTATTCTTTTTCAGATTCTTTTCTCATATAGGTTATCACACAATATTGAGTAGAGTTCCCTGTGCTATACAGTAGATCCTTGTTGGTTATCTATCTTATATATAGTAGTGTGTGACATGTTCATCCCAAGCTCCTGATTTATCCCTCTCCACCTGCTGCATTTCCCCTTTGGTAACTATAAGTTTGTTTTTGATATCTGTAAGTCTGTTTCTGTTTTGTAAATAAGTTCATTTGTATCAGTTTTCAATTTAGATTCCACATACGAGTGATATCATATGATATTTGTCTTTCTCTGACTTACTTCACTTAGTATGATAATCTCTAGGTCCATCCATGTTGCTGCAGATGACATTATTTCATTCTTTTTTATGGCTGGGTAATATTCCATTGTATATATGTACAACATCTTTATCCATTCCTCTGTTGATGGACATTTAGGTAGCTTCCACGTCTTTGCTATTGTAAATAGTGCTGCAGTGAACATTGGGGTGCATGTATCTTTTCAAATTATGGTTTTCTGCAGATATATGCCCAGGAGTGGGATTGCTGAATCATATGGTAGTTCTATTTTTAGTTTTTTAAGGAACATCTATACTGTTCTTCATAGTGGGTGTACCATTTTACATTCCCTCCAACAGTGTAGGATGGTTCCCTTTTCTCCACACCTTCTCCAGCATTTATTGTTTGTAGACTTTTTGATCATGGCTATTCTGACCAGTATGAGGTGAAACCTCATTGTAGTTTTGATTTGTATTTCTCTAATAATTAGTGATGTTGAGCATCTTTTCATGTGCCTTTTGGCCATCTGTATGTCTTCTTTGGAGAAATTGGACTTCTTTCTCATCTTTGCAAGATCTTACTGTGATTCTGTCCAGGAAACAAAATTATGTCCCTTCCTTTCTTCTAATATCTATGAGCAGATTCAACATATAAAGCAAGGCTTCTGATTTCCTGATCTGAAAGGTACCTTTTTGATAAAGGACTCCTGCATTCTAACAATTAGATAGTTAACTTATTCATATCTTTGGATGGTTTTATTTGCTCATAAAGGTCCTGGAAACTTCTGTATGGAAAAGAATTTGGTAAATTCAATAATGTCAGTATACCAATGTAAATGATCTCCTTTATTTTCAGATCATTGGTGATGAGAAGTATAGATTAAATGGGGATTGTAGGCCTGGGATTAGGCCATTGAATTTTTTTTTTTTTTTGGCCACACCGCGTGGCTTGTGGGATCTTAGTTCCCCGACCAGGGATTGAACCTGGGCCCTTGGCAGTGAGAGCGCGGAGTCCTAACCACTGGACTGCCAGGGAATTTATGATGTCACTTTTTGATTTTTAATTTATGGGAATTGATTTCATTACTTTTAAGAGTACCGGTCTTTTTAGCTTAAAATTTACTAATGTCTATGTTTATGGGGTATAGTAATAGTTTTTACTTAGAACTAAACATTTGTGATTTGTAATATCTAATATTCAGTAAATTATTAATACAATATTAAACTTAATTTCCATCTGAAAAGAAATAGTTAAATTACTAATGACAATATTTACTTTGTATAATGCTTCTACTAATTTTTGTTGTAAGTTATTTGAATTATTTTAAAAAATAGAATTGTTTATGTTTTGTGGTGTTTCTCAGTAACATTATTATTAAAATATCATAAATATTTAATTTGAAATATATGAATGATTCCTAGTATTTAGCATCAAAGAACAAAGTCTGTTAGGTAATATATCTCTCCATGCATCTACCATTATTTTGGATAATTGGACATGATGTTACTAGTGAAATAGGCTTGGGTATCCATAAAATACCAGGTTTCAGTATATAGTAAAAGTGTCTGTGAGGTCTGTCTTTTATGTCTATTAGTAGATAGATCTTGGTCTACTTAGTGTTTCTCAGTAATCATTCCAATAAACCATTTATTTGGTAGATATTTTTATTTAGCTCTTAGTATGTGTCAGGCACTATTTTAGGTACTAGAGAATACAGTGATGTTGAAGACCGAATCCTTGTGTTCAAGAACTTGAAGTTTGGTGGTTGGAGACAGATGTAATAAAATAATTTCAGGTATTGATAACTGTTATGGGAAAGGGTCCTGTAGCAGAGTATGAGAGTCCAATCATAGTAGTTGGGAAAGGCTTTGTTGGAAGAGGTGACTTTTCAGTTTTGTGCTAAATGATGAGAAGGATGCAGCACGTAAATAATCTTAAGGAAATTTTCAGAGAAATAGTAGTTCAGAGGGATCAAAGGACAGGAATTTTTTTTTTTTGAGATACGTGATATTAAGGATAGCTGTCTGGGTAGATTGGTAGACTTGCTGAAGAAAAAATTTGACATGTTTTTTATCTGATTATATTTTTTCAGTGAAGAAAGTGGTTAAGTTATCAACTAAGTATGAAGGGGGATATTGAGATATATTTATGGAGAGAGAGGACGAGGACATGAAGTATTTACCTGGAGAGTGGGTTTACTGGGGCAAGGACTAGGATTATTTGGCATTGTTGTGTGCCCCTTTCAGATATATGAGTATAAATTTGAAGCAGATCTGTTTAGCATGTTTATGTGAGTTGTGTATGTGGGCATGCTCCATATTCTGTTGTGGTGCCTAGTCCTAGAGTAAGCAGATAATTGGATTGGGGTGCTGTTCAGTGAGCACAAGAGAAGGAGAGAGGGTAAGGGATTGGGGGTACTGTGTAATAATACTAGACCGTAGAATCTGGACTTATAAGGAGAGAAGGGCATCTGGACCATGGATAGTGAAAAATTGGTATGGTCATTGGTTGAGAATCTTAGTGAGGTCATAGAATTATTGGAATGGGTATTCTAGATAAATAAGCTGGAAGGTGAGGGTCAGAGAACAGGAAGTTTGAAATTGAGATTTCAAAGGTGGTACAGTTATTACTGATAACAGTTTCCAATGTGTGATGTTAGAAATGATGCTAAAGTTTGGTAGAGGACTAGATGTTTAGAGCTAGGTAAAGAATTAAGAGGCTGTGGAATTGGATGGCCAAGTTTTGGGGTGTGGAAGTCCCCAAGAATATTAAGAGTAATGGTGGAAAGTAGGTGCTGAATTCATCAGCAAATGAGGGGAAGCGACCGGGAGTTAATAGATAATGCCAACAAGGAGGGTAAGGGGTAATAGAGTCTGGTAATGCATTTCAGAGGTGCTAGAGGTTTTTAATGAAGAAGGAGGAAAGACCAAATGAGTTGGATGGAAAGTGACAATGGCCATCAAAGAGAACTATACTGTCTCCAGGCTCTGAGGTATGAGGGATATGAGAGGAAAAGCAGCCTCTGCTTGGGAGAGCCACAGGGAAAGCAATGTTCTCATTTATATAATAAATGGCTCACAAAACTTGGAGAAACATTTTACTTACTAGATTACCAGTTTATTATTAAAGACTGGAACTCAAGAATAGCCAGATGGAAGAGATTGCATAGGGCAAGGTATGTGGGAAGGGTCTTGGAGCTTCCATGTCCTCTCTAGGCTCGTCACTGTCCCTGAATCTCCATGTTTTCACCAACCTGGAAGCTCTCTGAACCCTGTCCTTTTGGATTTTTATGGAAGCTTCATTATATAGGTATGATTGATTAAATCAATGACCATTGGCTATTGATTCAGCCTCCAGCCCTCTGCTCTCCATGGTCTTTCTAATTATGGCTTATTTCACTTAGAGTTATGACCTCCAGAATCATCCATGTTGTTGCAAATGGCGGAATTTCCTTTTTTTAAAACCACTGAATAATATTCCATTTTATGTACACCACATTTTCTTTATCCATTCATCCATTGAAGGACATTTAGGTTATTACCATATTTTGGCTATTGTGAATAATCCTGCAGTAACATGGGGGGACTGAAATTTCCAACCCTCCAGTCATGTGGTTGGTTCTCCTGGCAACAAGCCCCCATCCTCAGGTGCTTTCCAAAAGTCACCTTGTTAACATAAACTCATGTGTGTTTGAAAGGGGGTTGTTATGAACGTCAAGACACCTTTATTGCTCTTATCACTTAGGAAATTCCAAGGGGTTTAGGAGCTCTGTGCCAGAAATGGGGAAGAAGAAATATATATTTCTTGTTATAAATCACAGTATCACAGTTTGTAAGGATGGGAAGAGTAGAAAATGGGATTATTAGAGATGCCTAGTGGTGAGTCTGTAGGATGATAGATAATCTGGGAAGTTTGTATTTCTTTTTTTTTAAATTTTTAAATTTTTAAAAATTTTTTATTCAAACAGGGGAAGTTTGTATTTCTAATTGAAATGACTGGACATGTAAAGTATGATGGGATTCATCCTGAGGTCAGAACATGCAGTAAATCTTTAAATCCTAAAAATGATTTTTTATCATTATAGAGGAATAATTGACAAATATAACTATATATTTAAAGTGTACAGTACAATGTGATGAGTTGATTTACATATACATTGTAAAATGATTACCAAGATCGAGATAAATAACATATCCATCACCTCACATAGTTTACGTCAGTAACTCTTTTGTGTGTGTATGTGGTGAGAATGCTTAGGATCTAATGTACAACATAGTGACTTGATATTTGCGTATACTGCAAAATTATCACCACAGTAAGTCTAGTTAATAGCCGTAACCATACATAGTTACAATTTTTTTGCTTGTTATGAGAACTTTTAAGATTTACTTTCTTAGTGACTTTCAAATATACAAATATTATTAACTGTAGTCACCATGCTATATATTAGACCCTCAGAACTTATTCTTCTTATAACTGAAAACTTGTACCCATTGCCCTATATCACCTTATTTCCCCCTACTCCTAGCCCCTGGCAACCACCATTCTATGTTCCAATGAAGTCAGCTTTTTTTTTTTTTTTTTTTTAAAGATTCCACACGTAAGTGATACTATTTAGTATTTGTCTTTCTCTTTCTGGCTTATTTTACTTAGCATAGTGCCCTCCAGATACATCCATGTTGTTGCAAATGGCAGGATTTACTTCTTTTTTACGGCTGAATAATACTCCATTGTGATGTGTGTGTGTAACATTTTCTTTTATCTGTTGATCCATTGAAGTACTTTTAGGTGGTTTTCATATCTTGGCTATTGTGAAAGATGCTGCAACAACATGGGGGTGCAGATTTCTCTTAAAGATTCTGATCTCACTTCCTTCAGATAAATACCCAGAAGTGGGATTGCTGGATCATATGGTGGTTCTATTTTTTATTTTTTGAGGAAACTCCATAATGTTTTCCATAGTGGCTGTACCATTTTACATTCTTACCTGCAGTGTATAAGGGTTCCCTTTTCTCAACATTCTTGACAACATTTGTTACCTCTCATGTTCTTGATGATAGCTATTCTAATAGGTATGAGGTGCTATCTCATTGTGGTTTTTAAAATTTTTTATTTTTTTATTGAAGTATAATTGATTTACCATGTTGTGTTAATTTCAGGTGTACAGCACAGTGATTCAATTATATATATGTATGCGTGTATATATATGTATATTCTTTTTCAGATTCTTTTCCATTATAGGTTATTACAAAATACTGAGTATAGCTCACCGTGCTACATAGTAGGTTTTTATTGGTGATCTGTTTTATATATAGTAGTGTGTATATGTTAATTCCAACCTCCTAATTTATCCCTCCCCCCACTTTCCCCTTTGGTAACCATAAGTTTGTTTTCTATGTCTGTGAGTCTGTTTATGTTTTGTAAATAAGTTCATTTGTATTTTTTTTTTTTTAGATTCTACATATAAGCGATATCATATGATATTTGTCTTCCTCTGTCTGGCTTACTTCACTCAGTATGACAATCTCTAGGTCCATCCATGTTGCTGCAAATGGCATTATTTCATTCTTTTTTATTTCTGAGTAATATTCCATTTTATATATACACTATATCTTATATATCCATTTATCTATTGATGGACATTTAGGTTGCTTCCATGTCTTGGCTTTTGTAAATAGTGCTGCAGTAAACATTGGGGAGCATGTATCTTTTCAAGTTATAGTTTTCTCTGGATATATGCCCAGGAGTGGGATTGCAGGATCATATGTTAATTCTATTTTTAGTTTTTGAAGGAACTTCCATACTGTTCTCCATAGTGACTGCATAATTATGGGTTTGACTTTAATTTCTCTGATGATTAGTGATGATTAGTGGAGTAAGACCCAACTGTAAACATTTTATAAGATGCACCAGACACTTTAAATGTAAAGATAAGGTTAAAGACAAAAGAATGGAAAGAGATATACCATGCAGACCTTGACTTTTTTCATTTTCTAATCCATTTTATTTATCATTCATTCAACATGTATATGTTTATCATCTAGTAGGTGTCAGACACTGTCTTTAGTACAATATTGTATATAAAAAATCGAGCTATTTGGATTTTCCATTATTTTGAAGTTTAGATAGGAAAATTTGAAAATGGTAGGGCACTTTCATATAAATGTTCGTTCCTAAAAATGTCTTGTTCTTAAAAGAAAAAAGCCAACTCGCTCAACCCGACTGTCCAGTTAATTCTTTTTGCGGTTATAAATGTCTACCAGAAAAAAAATAGAATACTTTTAACCACAGTGGTAGGCATCAGTAGTCTTTAGTAAATACTTTAATCCTGTCTGGATCTTTATAAGGAAGGCTATAACAACAGTAATATTTTATATATACTTGTTTGATTCAAATAGTTGTTTCAATCCTTGTGATCTAGTCATTAATTCTTTAATTTATTACTTTAGAAACCATGTTGCATCTACTTCCTTTTTGAATCGGGAGTGGAATCTGATTTTTCCTCTTGAGCCCGGGATGCTATTCTCAACATGGGGTGAATCCCTGTCAGAAATGAATAAAAGCTTCATTAGATGTTTCTTATAAAGAAAATTAATTTTCTTTTCTTAACCTACTTCACTTTATTATCATCAGAATGTAATGCAGAAAAACTATTGTAATATATGTTGACAGGGCCTTCCTGCAGAGAGGATGTTCTAGTTGACTTGCTGATTTCTACAAGAAAATGCCTTGCCTAGTGCATAATTCAGGTAAGATAGTAGCAAGGGATTGGACTGACCAACAATTTCAGTGAGGAAATCATGTTGAAAGCAAAATATTCCATGTAAAATGTATGATATTCTTAATGCTCATATTTAATATTTAATGAATCCAGCCCTGAAGGATAGTCTTTGAAACACAAGTTCAGCTACCTGACTGGTATTTCTGTATGCCACAGTTAGAGCTGTCAAAACAATCTTTTTAAAAATAGAACCAGAAAGAGCTTGAGTGCTTGTTGTCTGGAGTTGTACTAGCATTACTTGATGTGAATACAGAGTTTCCACAAAAGATGAGGCTAAAAAAATACCTTCTGATTATAAGTACAGCACTACCCATAACATGCACCAAAGGAAGAAATGTATTTTTCAAGGATATGGTGAGATATTTTTATTTAATTATTTAGATATATATGAATAAGCCAAAAAAATCTATGAAGAAACATGTAGGTGAACATTTCTGAAATTAACTTATGGAACAAAGAGGCCTCAAATATGCTGTTATAATATGGAATAGAAAATAGGGCAGTGTATGAAGAATCCTAAAATAATTGTTCATTAATGGACATCATACATCTGTTAGAACTGCTTTTAATTTATTACCTTAGGACTGCATAGAGCAAATGAAGTAAGGTAATAAATGGCTCATCAATCCCTAATCTTTACTTTTGCAAAACTTTTTTTAAATGATCAAAATCTGAAATCTGTTTCCTAATTCACAAATAAAATTCTCATTATGTATTGCTAGAAATCCACCAATCAGCCATACAGAATTGCATTATTTTACAAGATACAGTTCTTGCATCAACTTTTTGCTCCTCTTTCAACTTATTTGCCCATATATTAAAAAAAAATCTAGAAAACTTCTCTCTCTTTGTATTTTTAGAGTGACTTAGCCTGATATTATTATAAGCCAGGTTCCTGATTGTCAGATTTAAAAATTCTGATAGAAATTCTGTGACAGACTCCGCAGCAGCATCTCAAATATAATGTCAGTGGTGGATCCTCCCACTCATTTTAAGTAGGAAATGAATGATAAAGTCTATACCATAGTATCAGGTGTTCTGCTCTCAAACTGCCTGACTTGCTCAAAAGTCAGGAAGAGCAAAGAGAAACATTGGTCCCTGCAGTACGTGAAATTTAAAAATGTGTATGCTGCCTTTTGAAGGAAAGGCTAAATTTGTTGTTTAAGGGTTTTATGCTTAAAGCCTTACTGTTCACTCCCCAGTTAAGTCCCCCTAGACTTTGTATTGTGGTTGTCTCCAGCTGAGTGCTCAAGGTGGGCAAGCTATGGTTCGTCATTGCATTAGAGTGCAGGGAGTCAACTGTACTGAGGAGAACTGTTAGAGTGAAACTCTCAGGACTGGCAGAAGAAGAGCCCTTAAGGGCACTTGGCAGTTCCATTATAAACTAGAAGTAGCAGGAAGAGAAGAGGGACACAAGGTTAATTCAGAGGAGGGGGAGTTCAAGCTCCCTAAATGCTATAGCTGTAGCCATCAGTCTTTTTTTTTTAAATTATCTGAACGCAAAAATAGAGATTTAAAAATTTTTTTTAATTTTTTTTTTTTATACAGCAGGTTCTTACTAGTCATCCATTTTATACACATCAGTGTATACACGTCAATCCAATCTCCCAATTGATCACACAACCACCACCCTCACACACCCGCTACTTTCCCCCCTTGGTGCCCATACGTTTGTTCTCTACATCTGTGTCTCAATTTCTGCCCTGCAAACCGGCACATCTGTACCATTTTTCTAGGTTCCACATATATGCGTTAATATGCGATATTTGTTTTTCTCTTTCTGACTTATTTCACTCTGTATGACAGTCTCTAGATTCATCCACGTCTCTACAAATGACCCAATTTCGTTCCTTTTTATGGCTAATAATTCCACTGTATATATGTACCACATCTCCTTTATCCATTCATCTGCTGATGGGCATTTAGGTTGCTTCCATGACCTAGCTATGGTAAATAGTGCTGCAGTGAACAATGGGGGTGACTGTGTCTTTTTTTTTTTTTTTACATCTTTATTGGAGTATAATTGCTTTACAATGGTGTGTTAGTTTCTGCTTTATAACAAAGTGAATCAGTTATGCATATACATATATCCCAATATCTCTTCCCTATTGCACCTCCTTCCCTCCTGCCCTCCATATCCCACCCCTCTAGGTGGTCAAAAAGCACCAAGCTGATCTCCCTGTGCTATGCGGCTGCTTCCCAGTAGCTATCTATTTTACACTTGGTACTGTATATATGTCCACGCCAGTCTGTCACTTTGTCCCAGCTTCCCCTTCCCCCTCCCCTTATCCTCAAGTCCATTCTCTAGTAGGTCTGCGACTTTATTCCCGTCTTGCTCCTACGCTCTTCATGACCATTTTTTGTTTGTTTTTTAGCTTCCGTATATATGTGTTAGCATACGGTATTTGTTTTTCTCTTTCTGAACTTGCTTCACTCTGTATGACACACTCCAGGTCCATCCACCTCACTACAAATAACTCAATTTCGTTTCTTTTTATGGCTGAGTAATATTCCATTGTATATATGTGCCACATCTTCTTTATCCATTCATCTGTTGATGGACACTTAGGTTGCTTCCATGTCCTGTCTATTGTAAATAGAGCTGCAATGAACATTCTGGTACATGACTCTTTTTGAATTGTGGTTTTCTCAGGGTATATGCCCAGTAGTAGGATTTCTGTGTCGTATGGTAGTTCTATTTTTAGTTTTTGAAGGAACCTCCATACTGTTCTCCATAGTGGCTGTATCAGTTTACATTCCCACCAGCAGTGCAAGAGAGTTCCCTTTTCGCCCCACCCTGTCAAGCATTTATTGTTTCTAGAGTTTTTGATGATGGCAATTCTGACTGGTGTGAGATGATATCTCATTGTAGTTTTGATTTGCATTTCTCTAATGATTAATGATGTTGAGCATTCTTTCATGTGTTTGTTGGCAATCTGTATATCTTCTTTGCAGAAATTTCTATTTAGTTCTGCCCATTTTTGGATTGGGATGTTTGGTTTTTTTGATATGAGCTGCATGAACTACTTGTAAATTTTGGAGATTAATTCTTTGTCAGTTAGTTCATCTGCAAATATTTTCTCCCATTCTGAGGGTTGTCTTTTCATCTTGTTTATGGTTTCCTTTGCTGTGCAAAAGCTTTTAAGTTTCATTAGGTCCCATTTGTTTATTTTTGTTTTTATTTCCATTTGTCTAGGAGGTGGGTCAAAAAGGATCTTGCTGTGATTTATGTCATAGAGTGTTCTGCCTATGTTTTCCTCTAAGAGTTTGATAGCGTCTGGCCTTACATTTAGGTGTTTAACCCATCTGGAGTTGATTTTTGTGTATGGTGTTAGGGAGTGTTCTAATTTCATTCTTTTACATGTACCTGTCCAGTTTTCCCAGCACCACTTATTGAAGAGGCTGTCTTTTCTCCATTGTATATTCTTGCCTCCTTTATCAAAGATAAGGTAACCATATGTGTGTGGGTTTATCTCTGGGCTTTCTATCCTGTTCCATTGATCTATATTTCTGTTTTTGTGCCAGTACCATACTGTCTTAATTACTGTAGCTTTGTAGTGTAGTCTGAAGTCAGGGAGCCTGATTCCTCCAGCTCCATTTTTCTTTCTCAAGATTGCTTTGGCACTTCGGGGTCTTTTGTGTTTCCATATAAATTGTGAAATTTTTTGTTATACTTCTGTGAAAAATGCCATTGGTAGTTTGATAGGGATTGCATTAAATTTGTAGATTGCTTTGGGTAGAATAGTCATTTTCACAATGTTGATTCTTCCAATCCAAGAACATGATTTATCTCTCCATCTATTTGTATCATCTTTAATTCTTTTCATCAGTGTCTTATAGATTTCTGCATACAGGTCTTTTGTCTCCTTAAGTAGGTTTATTCCTAGGTATTTTATTCTTTCTGTTGCAATGGTAAATGGGAGTGTTATCTTAATTTCACTTTCAGATTTTTCATCATTCGTTTATAGGAATGCAAGAGATTTCTGTGCATTAATTTTGTGTCCTGCTACTTTAGCAAACTCACTGACTAGCTCTAGTAGTTTTCTGGTAGCATCTTTAGGATTCTCTATGTATAGTATCATGTCATCTGTAAACAGTGACAGTTTTACTTCTTCTTTTCTGATTTGGATTTCTTTTATTTCTTTTTCGTCTCTGACTGCTGTGGCTAACACTTCCAAAACTATGTTGAATAATAGTGGTGAGAGTGGGCAACCTTGTCTTGTCCTGATCTTAGTGGAAATGGTTTCAGTTTTTTACCATTGAGGATGATGTTGGCTGTGGGTTTGTCATATATGGCCTTCATTATGTTGAGGTAAGTTCCCTCTATGCCTACTTTCTGAAGCGTTCTTATCATAAATGGGTGTTGAATTTTGTCAGAAGCTTTCTCTGCATCTATTGAGATGATCATATGGTTTTTCTCCTTCAATTTGTTCATATGGTGTATCACATTGATTGATTTGCATATATAGAAGAATCCTTGCATTCCTGGGGTAAACCCCACTTGATCATGGTGTATGATCCTTTTAATATGCTGTTGGATTCTGTTTGCTAGTATTTTGTTGAGGATTTTTGCATCTATGTTCATCAGTGATATTGGCCTGTAGTTTTCTTTCTTTGTGACATCCTTTTCTGATTTTGGTGTCAGGGTGATGGTGGCCTTGTAGAATGAGTTTGGGAGTGTTCCTCCCTCTGCTATATTTTGGAAGAGTTTGAGAAGGATAGGTGTTAGCCCCTCTCTAAATGTTTGATAGAATTTGCCTGTGAAGCCATGTGTTCCTGGGCTTTTGTTTGTTGGAAGATTTTTAATCACAGTTTCAATTTCAGTGCTTGTGATTGGTCTGCTCATATTTTATATTCCTTCCTGCTTCAGTCTCGGAAGGTTGTGAATTTCTAAGAATTTGTCCATTTCTTCCAGGTTGTCCATTTTATTGGCATAGAGTTACTTGTAGTAATCTCTCATGATCCTTTGTATTTCTGCAGTGTCAGTTGTTACTTCTCCTTTTTCATTTCTAATTCTGTTGATTTCAGTCTTCTCCCTTTTTTCTTGATGAGTCTGGCTAATGGTTTATCAATTTTGTTTATCTTCTCAAAGAACCAGCTTTTAGTTTTATTGATCTTTGCTTCAATAAGCAATCATTTCCTTCATTTATTTTTCATTTATTTTTGATCTGATCTTTATGATTTCTTTCCTTATGCTAACTTTGGGGATTTTTTGTTCTTCTTTCTCTAATTGCTTTAGGTGTAGGGTTAGGTTGTTTATTTCAGATGTTTCTTGTTTTTTTTTTTTTTTTTGCAGTACACGGGCCACTGCTGTGGCCTCTCCCGTTGCAGAGCACAGGCTCCGGACGCACAGGCTCAGTGGCCATGGCTCACGGCCTAGCCGCTCCGTGGTATGTGGGATCTTCCTGGACCGGGGCATGAACCCGTGTCCCCTGCATTGGCAGGCGGACTCTCAACCACTGCGCCACCAGGGAAGCCCCTGTTTCTTGTTTCTTAAGGTTGGATATTGTTGCTGTAAACTTCCCTCTTAGAACTGCTTTTGCTGCCCCCGATAGGTTTTGGGTCGTTGTGTTTTCATTGTCATTTGTTTCTAGGTAATTTTTGATTTCCTCAGTGATCTCTTGGTTATTAAGTAGTGTATTGTTTAGCCTCCATGTGTTGGTATTTTTTACAGATTTTTTCCCTGTAGTTGATATTTAGTCTCATAGCGTTGTGGTTGGAAAAGATACTTGATACAATTTCAATTTTCTTAAATTTACCAAGGCTTGATTTGTGACCCGAGGTATGATCTGTCATGGAGATTGTTCCATGAGCACTTGAGAAGAAAGTGTATTCTGTTATTTTTTGATGGAATGTCCTATAAATATCAGTTATGTCCATCTTGTTTAATATATCATTTAAAACTTATGTTTCCTTATTTATTATCATGCTGGATGATCAGTTCATTGGTGAAAGTGGGGTGTTAAAGTCCCCTACTCTGATTATATTACTGTTGATTTCCCCATTTATGGCTGTTAACATTTGCCTTATGTATTGCGGTGCTCCTATGTTGGGTGCATAAATATTTACAATTGTTATATCTTCTTGGATTGATCCCTTGATCATTATGTACTGTCCTTCTTTGTCCCTTGTAATAGTATTTATTTTAAAGTCTATTTTGTCTGATATGAGAATTGCTACTCCAGCTTTCTTCTGATTTCCATTTGCATGGAATATCTTTTTCCATCCCCTCACTTTCAGTCTGTATGTGTCCCTAGGTCTGAAGTGGGTCTCTTGTAGACAGCATATATACGGGTCTTGTTTTTGTATCCATTCAGCCAGTCTATGTCTTTTGGTTGGAGCATTTAATCCATTTAAATTTAAGGTAATTATCGATACATATGTTCCTATGACCATTTTCTTAATTGTTTGAGGTTTGTTATTGTAGGTCTTTTCCTTCTCTTGTTTTTCCTGCCTACAGAATTTCCTTTAGCATTTGTTTTAAGGCTGGTTTGGTGGTGCTGAATTCTCTCAGCGTTTGCTTGCCTGCAAAGGTTTTAATTTCTCCATCAAATCTGAATGAGATCCTTGCTGGGTAGAGTAATCTTGGTTGTAGGTTTTTCCCCTTCCTCACTTTAAATATGTCCTGCCCCTCTTTTCTGGCTTGCAGAATTTCTGCTGAAAGATCAGCTGTTAACCTTATGGGAATTCCATTGTATGTTATTTGTTCTTTTTCCCTTGCTGCTTAGTACTTTTTCTTTGTATTTAAGTTTTGATAGTTTGATAAATATTTGTCTTGGCATGTTTCTCCTTGGATTTATCCTGTATGGGACTCTCTGTGCTTCCTGGACTTGATTAACTATTTCCTTTCCCATATTAGGGAAGTTTTCAACTATAATCTCTTCAAATATTTTCTCAGTTCCTTTCTTTTTCTCTTCTTCTCCTGCAACCCCTATAATTCGAATGTTGGTGCATTTAGTGTTGTCCCAGACGTCTCCGAGACAGTCCTCAATTCTTTTCATTCTTTTTTCTTTATTCTGCTCTGCAGTAGTTTTCCACTCTTTTATCTTCCAGGTCACTTATCCGTTCTTCTGCCTCAGTTATTCTGCTATTGATCCCTTCTAGAGAATTTTTAATTTCATTTATTGTGTTGTTCATCTCTTTGTTTGCTCTTTAGTTCTTCTAGGTCCTTGTTAAACGTTTCTTGTATTTTCTCCATTCTATTTCCAAGCTTTTATATCATCTTTACTATCATTATTCTGAATTCTTTTTCAGGTAGACTGTCTATTTCCTCCTCATTTGCTAAGTCTGGTGGGTTTTTATCTTGCTCCTTCATTTGCTGGGTTTTTATCTTGCTCCTTCATCTGCTGTGTGTTTCTCTGTCTTCTCATTTTGCTTAACTTACTGTTTTTGGGGTCTCCTTTTTGTAGGCTGCAGGTTCATAGTTTCCATTATTTTTGGTATCTGTCCCCAGTGGCTAAGGTTGGTTCAGTGGGTTGTGTAGGCTTCCTGGTGGAAGGGACTAGTGCCTGTGTTCTGGTGGATGAGGCTGGATCTTGTCTTTCTGGTGGGCAGGTCCACGTCTGGTGGTGTGTTTTGTTCTGTCTGTGGCCTTCTTATGATTTTAGGCAGCCTCTATGCTAATGGGTGGGATTTTGTTCCTCTCTTGCTAGTTGTTTGGCATAGGGTGTCCTGCACTGTAGATTGCTGGTCATTGAGTGGAACTGGGTCTTGGCTTTGAGAGGGCAATCTCTGGGAGATTTTCTCCATTTGATATTACGTGGAGTTGGGAGGTCTCTTGTGTACCAGTGTCCTGAACTTGGCTCTCCCAGCTCAGAGGCACAGCCCTGTAGCCTGGGTGGAGCTGCAAGAGCCTGCCATCCACACGGGTCAGAATAAAAGGGAGAAAAAGAAGAAAGAGAAAGAAAGAAAGAAAAAGAAAGAAAGAAAGAAAGAAAGAAAGAGAAAGAAAGAAAAGAAAGAAAGAAAGAAAGAAAGAAAGGGAAGGACGGAGGGAGGGAGGGAGGAAGGAAGAAAATAAAAAGTTATTAAAATAATTATCAAAAAAATTTTAAGTAAAAAAGAAAGGAAAAAAGAAGGAAAGAAAGAAAAGGAAAGGAGAGAGCAACCAAACCAAAAAACAAATCCAGCAATGATAACAAGAGCTAAAAACTATACTTAAAAAAAAAAAAAAAAAGGACAGCCCGAACCCTAGGTCAAATGGTAAGAGCAAAGCTATACACAGAAAATCACACACAGAAGCATACACATACACTCTCACAAAAAGAGAAAAAGGGAAAAAAAAAATATATATATCGTTGCTCCCAAAGTCCACCTCCTCAATTTGGGATGATTCGTTGTCTTTTCAGGTATTCCACAGATGCAGGGTACATCAAGTTGACTGTGGAGATTTAATCTGGTGCTCCTGAGGCTGCTGGGAGAGATTTCCCTTTCTCTTCTTTGTTCGCACAGCTCCTGGGGTTCAGCTTTGGATTTGGCCCTGCCTTTGCATGTAGGTTGCCTGAGGGCGTCTGTTCCTGCTCAGACAGGACAGGGTTAAAAAGCAGCTGATTCGGGGGCTCTGGCTCACTCAGCCTGGGGGGAGGGAAATGGTACGGAGTGCGGAGCGATCCTGCCATGGCAGAGCCTGGCATGACGTTGCACCAGCCTGAGGCACGCTGTTCGTTCTCCCGGGGAAGTTGTCCCTGGATCACGGGACCCTGGCAGTGACGGGCTGCACAGGCTCCCAGGAGGGGAGGTGTGGATAGTGACCTGTGCTCACACACAGGCTTCTTGGTGGGTGCAGGAGCAGCCTTAGCGTCTTATGCCTGTCTCTGGGGTCTGCACTGATAGCCGCAGCTCGCGCCCGTCTCTGGAGCTCCATTAAGCGGCACTCTTAATCCCTCTCCTCGCGCACCAGGATAGAAAGAGGCAAGAAAAAATCTCTTGCCTCTTCGGCAGCTCCGGACTTTTTCCTGGACTTCCTCCCAGCTAGCTGTGGTGCATTAGCCCCCTTCAGGCTGTGTTCACGCAGCCAACCCCAGTCCTCTCCCTGCGATCCGATCTAGGAAGCCGGAGCCCAGCTCCCATCCCCCACACGTCCAGGCGGGTGAGCAGACAAGCCTCTCTGGCTGGTGAGTGCTGTTGGGTACGGATCCTCTTTGCGGGAATCTCTCAGCTGTGCCCTCTGCACCCCTGTTGCTGCGCTGTCCTCCGTAGCTCTGAAGCTTCCCCCGTTCCGCCACCTGCAGTCTCCGCCCGCGAAGGGGCTTCCTAGTGTGTGGAAACCTTTCCTCCTTCACAGCTCCCTCCCACTGGTGCAGGTCCCTTTCCTATTCTTTTGTCTCTGTTTTTTCTTTTTTCTTTTGGCCTACCCAGGTATGTGGGGAGTTTCTTGCCTTTTGGGAGGTCTGAGGTCTTCTGCCAGCCTTCAGTAGGTTTTATGTAGGCGTTGTTCCACATGTAGATGTACTTCTGATGTATCTGTGGGGAGAAAGGTGATCTCCACGCCTTGCTCTTCCGCCATCTTGAAGCTTGCCTCGCATGTGTCTTTTTTTTTTTTTTTTTGAGGTACGTGGGCCTCTCACTGTCATGACCTCTCCCGTTGCGGAGCACAGGCTCCGGATGCGCAGGCTCAGCGGCCATGGCTCACGGGCCCAGCTGCTCCGTGGCATGTGGGATCTTCCCGGACCGGGGCACGAACCTGTGTCCCCTGCATCGGTAGGCAGACGCTCAACCACTGCGCCACCAGGGAAGCCCGCATATGTCTTTTTGAATTATGGTTTTCTCTGGGTATAAGCCCAGTAGTGGGATTGCTGGGTCATGTGGTAATTCTATTTTTAGTTTTTTAAGGAACCTCCATACTGTTCTCCATGGTAGCTGTATCAATTTACATTCCCACCAACAGTGCAAGATGGTTCCCTTTTCTCCACACCCTTTCCAGCATTTGTTTTTTTGTAGATTTTGTGATAATGGCCATTCTGACTGGTGTGAGGTGATACCTCATTGTAGTTTTGATTTGCATTTCTCTAATAATTAGCAGTGTTGAGCAACTTTTCATGTACTTCTTGGCCATCTGTCCATCCTCTTTGGAGAAATGTCTATTTAGGTCTTCTGCCTATTTTTGGATTGGGTTGTTTGTTTTCTTAATATTGAGCAGCATGGGCTCTTTATATATTTTGGAGATTAATCCTTTGTTGATTCGTTTGCAGATATTTTCTCCCATTCTGAGGGTTGTATTTTGGTCTTGTTTGTAGTTTCCTTGGCTTTGCAAAAGCTTTTAAGTTTCATTAGGTCCCATTTGTTTGTTTTTATTTCCATTACTCTAGGAGGTGGATCAGAAAATATCTTGCTGTGATTTATATCAAAGAGTGTTCTTCCTATGTTTTCCTCTAAGAGTTTTATAGTGTCTGGTCTTACCTTTAGGTCTCTAATCCATTTTGAGTTTATTTTTGTATATGGTGTTGGGGGTGTTCTAATTTCATTCTTTTACATGTAGCAGTACAGTTTTCCCAGCACCACTTATTGAAGAGACTATCTTTTCTCCATTGTATATCCTTGCCTCCTTTGTCATAGATTAGTTGACCATAGGTGCATGGGTTTATCTCTGGGCTTTCTACCCAGTTCCATTGATCTGTATTTCTGTTTTTGTGCCAGTACCATATTGTCTTGATTACTGTAACTTTGTAGTATAGGCTGAAGTCAGGGTGTCTGATTCCTCCAGCTCCGTTTTCTTCCCTCAAGACTGCTTTGGCTATTCAGGGTCTTTTGTGTCTCCATACATACTTTAAGATTTTTTCTTCTCGTTCTGTAATATGATAGGGATTGCACTGAATCTGTAGATTGCTTTCGGTAGTAGAGTCATTTTCACATTACTGATTCTTTCCGTCTGAGAAATAGTATATCTCTCCATCTGTTGGTATCGTATTTAATTTCTTTTAACAGTGTCTTATACTTTTCTGCATTCAGGTCTTTTGTCTCCCTAGGTGGGTTTTTTCCTAGGTATTTTATTCTTTGTTTGGCAATTGTAAATGTGAGTGTTTCCTTAATTTCTCTTTCAGATTTTTCATAATTAGTGTATAGGAATGTAAGAGATTTCTGTGCATTAATTTTGTATCCTGCAACTTTACCAGAATCATGGATTGGCTCTAGTAGTTTTCTAGTGGCATCTTTAGGATTCTCTATGTATTGTATCAAGTCATCTGCAAACAGTGACAGCTTTACTTCTTCTTTTCCAATTTGTATTCCTTTTATTTCTTTATCGCCTCTGATTGCCATGGCTAGGACTTCCACAACTATGTTGAATAATAGTGGTGAGAGTGGACATCCTTGTCTTGTTCCTGATCTTAGAGGAAATGCTTTCAGTTTTTCACCATTGAGAATGATGTTTGCTGTGGGTTTGTCATATATGGCCTTTATTATGTTGAGGTAGGTTCCCTCTATGCCCACTTTCTGGAGAGTTTTTATCATATATGGTATTGAATTTTGTCAAAAGCATTTTCGGTGTCTATTGAGATGATCATACAGTTTTTATTCTTCAATTTGTTCATATGGTGTATCACATTTATTGATTTGCATATATTGAAGAATCCTTGCATCCCTGGGTAGCAGGGTGATGGTGGCCTCATAGAAAGAGTTATGGAGTGTTCCTTCCTCTGCAATTTTTGGAAGCGTTTGAGAAGGATGGGTGTTAGTTCTTTAGATGTTTGGTAGCATTCACCTGTGAAGCAATCTGGTCCTGGACTTTTGTTTGTTGGAAATTTTAAATCACAGTTTCAATTTCATTGCTTGTGATTGATCTGTTCATATTTTGTATGTCTTCCTGGTTCATTCTTGGAAGGTTATACCTTTCTGAGAATTTGTCCATTTCTTCCAGGTTGTCCATTTTATTGGCATAGAGTTGCTTGTAGTAGTCTCTTAGGATCCCCTGTATTTCTGCAGTGTCTGTTGTAACTTCTCCTTTTTCATTTCTAATTTTATTGATTTGAGTCCTCTCCCTCTTTTTCTTGATGAGTCTGGCTAATGCTTTATCAATTTTGTTTATCATCTCAAAGAACCACGTTTTAATTTCATTGATCTTTGCTATTGTTTTCTTAGTTTCCTTTTCATTTATTTCTGCTCTGGTCTTAATGATTTCTTTCCTTCTGCTAACTTTGGGTTTTGTTTGTTCTTCTTTCTCTAGTTCCTTTAGGTGTAAGGTTAGATTGTTTATTTGAGGTTTTTCTTGTTTCTTGAGGTAGGCTTGTATAGCTATAAACTTCCCTCTTAGAACTGCTTTTGCTGCATTCCATAGGTTTTGGATCGTCATGTTTTCATCATCATTCTTCTCTAGGTATTTTTTGATTTCCTCTTTGATTTCTTCAGTGATCTCTTGGTTATTTAGTAACGTATTGTTTAGCCTCCATGTATTTGTGTTTCTTACATTTTTTTCCGTGTTACTTAATTTCTAATCTCATAGTGTTGTGGTCAGAAAAGATGCCTGATATGATTTCAATTTCTTAAATTTACTGAGGATTGATTTGTGACCCAAGATGTGATCTATCCTGGAGAATGTTCCATACACACTTGAGAAGAAAGTGTAATCTGCTGTTTTGGGATGGAATGTCCTGTAAATATGAAGTAAATATATCTGGTCTGTTGTGTCATTTAAAGCTTGTGTTTCCCTATTAATTTTCTGTTTGGATGATCTGTCCATTAGCGTAAGTGAGGTGTTAAAATCCCCCACTATTATTGTGTTACTGTCAGTTTCCTCTTTTACAGCTGTTAGCAGTTGCCTTATATATTGAGGTGCTCCTATGTTGGGTGCATATATATTTATAATTGTTATATCTTCTTCTTGGATTGATCCCTTGATCATTATGTAGTGTCCTTCCTTGTCTCCTGTAACATTATTTTAAAATCTATTTTATCTGATATGAATAATGCTACTGCAGCTTTCTTTTGATTTCCATTTGCATGGAATATCTTTTTCCATTCCCTTACTTTCAGTCTGTATGTGTCCCTAGGTCTGAAGTGGGTCTCTTGTAGACAGCTTATATATGGGTCTTGTGTTTTTATCCATTCAGCAAGCCTGTGTCTTTTGGTTGGAGCATTTAATCCATTCACGTTTAAGGTAATTATCGATATGTATGTTCCTATGACCATTTTCTTAATTGTTTTGGGTTTGTTTTTTTTAGGTCCTTTTCTTCTCTTGTGTTTCCCACTTAGAGAAGTTCCTTTAGCCTTTGTTGTAGAGCTGGTTTGGTGGTGCTGAATTCTCTAAGCATTTGCTGGTCTGTAAAGCTTTTGATTTCTTCAGCGAATCTGAATGAGATCCTTGCCAGGTAGAGTAATCTTGGTTGTAGGTTCTTCCCTTTCATTACTTTAAGTATATCATGCCACTCCCTTCTGACTTGTAGAGTTTCTGCTGAGAAATCAGCTGTTAACCTTATGGGAGTTCCCTTGTATGTTATTTGTCGTTTTTTTCCTTGCTGCTTTCAATAATTTTTCTTTGTCTTTAATTTTTGCCAATTTGATTACTGTGTGTCTTGGCATGTTTCTCCTTGGGTTTATCCTGTATGGGACTCTCTGCACTTCCTGGACTTGGGTAGCTATTTCCTTTCCCATATTAGGGAAATTTTCTACTATAACCTCTTCAAATATTTTCTTGGGTCCTTTCTCTCTCTCTTCTTGTTCTGGGACCCCTATAATGTGAATGTTGTTGTGTTTAATGTTGTCCCAGAGGTCTCTTAGGCTGTCTTCATTTCTTTTCATTCTTTTTTCTTTATTCTGTTCTGCAGCAGTGAATTCCACCATTCTGTCTTCCAGGTCACTTATCCATTCTTTTGCCTCAGTTATTTTGCTATTGATTCCTTCTAGTGTATTTTTCATATCAGTTATTTTGTTGTTCATCTGTTTGTTATTTAATTCTTCTGGATGTTTGTTAAATATTTCTTGCATCTTCTCCATCACTGCCTCCATTCTTTTTCTGATGTCCTGGATAATCTTCACTATCATTATTGTGAATTCTTTTTCTGGAAGGTTCCCTATCTCCACTTCATTTAGTTGTTTTTCTGGGATTTTACCTTCTTCCTTCATCTGATACATAGCCCTCTGCCTTTTCATCTTGTCTCTCTTTCTGTGAATGTGGTTTTTGTTCCACAGCCTGCAGAATTGTAGTTCTTCTTGCTTCTGCTGTCTGCCCTCTGGTGGATGAGGCTATCTAAGAGGCTTGTGTAGCCATCAGTCTTGAGAACAGTAAATCCCTCCCCTGGTCACAAAGATTCCTTTATGAAATACAGTAGAAAATTTTTATAAAATTATTGAAGTTATTTCTTTAAAAATATACCTGCATATATATATCCCAAGGAGCACTATCCCCATCAGAATAATTGGGTCAGGATGTTATACGTATATTCCACAATATTTTAGGAATCTATCTGGGATTGCATCCACAACATGGATCAATTTTTTTCATATTCTTAAAGGTAAGAAAATTATCTCTTGATTGTTTATTTATTATTCAAATACTTCAGTGCAGAATATGAAAGTGGAAATCGACCTAGTTTTACTGTGAAAATATGGTGAAGAAATTGTAGTTTGTTCCTTTTGAGTTAAAAAGAAAACCCAAACACTTCACCATTTTTGTACATCAAGCCTAATTGCTCTTGTAGTATAAATCCTTCATGAAGGTGTCCATTGATTTGAAAGAAAGTCAACATTTATATTACTTTTTCATCGGACACTTGGACATTGTAAGGCTTCAGAGTGTTGGGGATCTCTTCTGATTTGTTTAATTACTGATTAATATTTTCTGTAATATTAAATTTTTTGGCCCCCCCAAAACTCATCTTAATTTTTTACTCAAAGTCTATGACAAAATAATTGCTAATGTTTTTTCATGTTAATTTTATTTTACAGTCATCTTTCTTTCATCTAAATTTGACTTCCAATAATCCAATCTACCTTAATGAACATTTTCCTTTGAAATTTTTGTGGATCTTACAGGTAATTAGGTAACATTTCTTCATATAGAATTGTGGATATCTTTTCTTTTACTTTAAAACTTTTGGGGAGCCCAAACCTTTGTACCTTAACATAACTTCATCTGTATAAGCTTTTAACAGGTCAAAATATCTTTCAAGAAAAACTTATTTTTTGATCAGTATTATAACCAGTCACTTTTATGCTGACCTGAAACAGCAGGAATGTACAAGAGCAATATCAAGACTTTACTAGCTGATCTTGGCTGATATCGAATATGTAGCTGCAAGTTGTAATGTTACAGTATTTTCTGCTTTTATCAGTCTTCTTTTCTATAACAACAATAATTAACTTCCCATTGTTGGTTGTGAATCCCAGCTTGCTTGCTTTCACTGGACCCTGTTCTGTTACTGATTACTGAGAGTTCTGATGAAGGGGAATTGTTATTAATTGCATTTGTGGCAAGATTTCTGTCCTGCCTAAACCCCCATTTTACTTTCAACCCCAGGGAGTTGGGCTTGATCATATTTAAACCTCAAAGACTTTCTTTTCATCTTTCTCACCTAAAGTCTAGACCTTGCTTTCTCCCTAAAACCTCATCTAGGTCCATTTAAAGGCATCGAAAAAGTGGGTGACTGGACAGTACACTCCGGCCTGTAACAGCATCTATTGAAAAAAACCTAGAGTGGGGAGGAGCAATAGGAGAATTCAGTTCCTCATTGACCTTCACCTTCTGGAGCACAGCACAAAAATGTGACAGTGCTGAATGAAGGCTCTGGACAAGGGCCCCAGCCCTTGGAATGTAGGATTTTGAAGATGAATTATTGGAGGATGTATCAGCCCTTCCCCTGGCATCGTCAGGAGCTGGGATCCAAGCCTTAGGGTTACAGCTGTGTAACACAGTAGAATCTGGACTTGTTCTGTCCCCTCGGTATTTGCTAAATCATCTCTCTACAGAAGGCTAGCCACTGTTCTGTGGAGCTTCCCTGCATTCTCAACCTAGTTCACCTTTATCTCACACACTAAGGTGGCCATTGATAGAAGAGAGCAAACGTTGCTTTAGTCCACTTCTAATCATGACCTTGTGTTCCTCTTACCAAAGCATCCAGTCACTAGTCCTAAGGAAGATGGTGAGTGGGACATCATTCTGTGGTACTTCTTGCCTCAGGTTTGTCACAGACTCATTCAAGAGAGTTACTCCCTGATGGTAGAGTTGGAGATGCTGTGATGAACAATTTGTTTTAGATATATAGATATGACAGACTGGTTGCCTGTGAAATAAAATGTTTCTACAACCTGCACATTGTTTAATTTAAAAGAAATAGTTGCTGGCATTTCATATTGGAAATCTCACTTAAGAATTCAGATTTCTGTTTTCTTTCAAAAAATTAAAAGATTTTGCCTCCTTGAGCTTATATTCCTCTGTGGCAACAGTCAGATGGAGGTCAGTGTTGCCTGACCTCCATACCTTTGGACAGGTATTCTTCAGTTTCCACTTTTCCCTGGCCCAGCACAGTCACATGTGTTACTTGCCTGGCTCCTGTGGTCATTTGAGCCTCTACCTTTTGTTTTCGAATCCCACTGTAGGTATAGCTGCTGATATATTGCTCCCATCATGTCTGTCTAATCTAAAGGTACAAAAATGGAACAGATTAACAGTGAAAAGAATATTGTTTCTAAGATTTTTCAGTTTTTACTGTGGACATGGACATTTGCCAGAAGCGTTAGTATAAGCTTTCTGGTGGAAAACAATCATATTTCTATATGAACTGAGTTGCTTGTTCAAAATCTTTGTTCCTTGGGGTGGAGGCAGGGTTAATGAGGACATATGCTGCTGCTGCTGTCTGCACTTGAAACATTTTACACAATTTTGATTCCTGCTTCTGTCTGCACTTGAAACATTTTACACAATTTTGATTCCTGCTTCTGTCTGCACTTGAAACATTTTACACAATTTTGATTCCAACTAGAGTACTTGAGTAAAAATTTCATTGTATAGGAATAATGAGCTTTGAAGGAATAGTGTCTTGAAGGAATGCTTTGAAGGAATAGTGTCTGTCTTGAACATAAGTGACAAGCATGGGACAGTGGGTTAATGGAGCCCTACAAAGCACTGGATCTAACTGATCACAGATTCAGAGGCTGCTCACCTTCCAATGTTCTCTACACCTTCCTAGAATGTTTATATCTGGCGGTGGGGGGGTGGTGAGTAGGGCATATTGAAGATGCATACCAGAGACTAAAGCAAAAGTGTTTATGTTTCTGTTGCTTTCATGTAAATCTAGAGTTTTTATGTAAGATCTTGATGCTCTGCTTTATTTTAATTTTTACTCCTAAGTTGAGACAAGGTGTTAAAAGCATATGTTATAGAATGTGCACCTGAGGAAGTATTTTAATTTTGTTAGGTGAATGTAAAACTGTTGAAGTGGCTAGCTTTTCTGGAGAGCATCAAGAGTAGGGTGGGTGTGGAGCAGTAAATGAAGAAGAGAGAAAATGGGGGGGGAGAGGGAGGGAAAGAGAAAGAAGGGGAGAGAATGCCCATGTGTGTATGTAATATGTAGGACTGTAGGATTTCAGGGAAGAATTTACACTGAATTGGAAACAATTCTGGGCACCTCTGAGATGCAACTGAATATAGAGTTGAAATGCCAGTGCTGTCTCTTGCTTACTTTTCTACACATCTGCTCTCCTGGCTGGTACTAACATTAGCATTTTTCAAGTCTTAAGGAATTTTAAGGTGGAGTAATTGATCAAATCAGTAAGAATTACTCAAAAGATGGGGCAAATCACAGTTTCATTGACTTTTAGAAAACTCTTGATCTGAACATGAAGTGGCATCTAAGAGGCAAATGGGGCAGAGCTGCTAGCAGATTGTAGACAGTTCATTTCCAAGGCCATGCAATTATTTCAGTATTGACCAAGGCCTGCAAACACTGCACAGAAGTATCCGTTTCCTTTTTATTTTCAACTTACAACAAACCAAACAAAAATTGCACTACGTTTTGGAATCATCAGTTGCCTCTCATGATGAAATCAAAGATGTAATTTGAGATCTTAATATGCAAATTTTATTTATGAAAAGTTTAAATGATTATATTCCTGCAAAACACTCTGATTTATAACTTGAAGATATAAACATATACTAATAAACTTATTTAGTCAGTCAAAAAACATCTAAAATAACAATACATTAATGATAAACAGTGTAATGCTATATATGTCAGCATGGTCTGTGTATTTTTATACTAAACATTAAGGGCGGGAACCTTAAATCAGATGTTTCCAAGCTAGTCTTTAATTGAAATTGTTGTTAATTTAAATGTGGGTGCTTGAAAGGAAAAAAAAATGTGAGACAGCGAAAGCCTCACAGGTGCTAGATATCTTAGTTGAAGCCTGAAACCTGAGAGAAGAATCATTTAATGTTCTGGTCAAAAAAATGCTTCTGAAACCCTATAAACTGATGTAGAATTTATCAGGGTTATAAACCCATAATGAATTTTAGGGACCAATTTCTGTAAGCCACCTCCTAGTTTAATGATATAATCTTATTAACTTGTGCATCCTATATTGTCACACAATAAATATTAAGTTAATGACAAGATGAATGATTTATTTAGATGCTAAGATCCTTGTTCAGTATTATGGTAGCTGGTTATTCAGAGAACTTTAAAATTTAAGCATATTATTGGATGCCCAAAACTCTGATTTGCTTAGATAACCTAAAAATTCATATGGTTAAACTAAGAAGACAGTGTGAAATCCCTCTGAAAGCCTGATTCTTGAAGGGAGTCCTAATCATGGAAGAAGAAAGGACTTTGAGGAAATCACTCTGTGTGCTCACCTTTCCCACCTAGTATTTTTTATTTGGGTGAAATCAGATTAATATAATCATCAAAGAATGCTTCTGGAAGAATGGGGTAAGACTGCAGGGAGAGGGAGGAAGTCATAAATTATTCTCCCTAATAGGATACATGTGGAGGGGAGGAAGCACCAATTTTGCTGTTTGCTTTGTTTGTATTAGAGGTTTTATGGTGGATCTATGTCAAATAACAGATCTTTTCTGACTCTGGTTTCTGGAGCTTCCTTCCTCACATGGACTCCTCTTGGTGTTACTGCTCATTTAGTGGTTGTGGAGTGCCCTGAAGCTGGGGTCAGGGAACTACTGTTTGAGGGCCAAATCAGGTCTTCCACTTGTTTTTGTAAGGCCCTGGAATTGAGAATGGCTTTTACATTTTTAAATGGTTGAGAAAAAGCAGAGGAAGAATAATATTTAGTAACAGGTCAAAATTGTATAAAATCCAAATTTTGGTGTCCACAACTACATTGTTATTGGCACATAGCCACATTCATTTGTTTACATATTGTCTATGGCTGCTGTCACACGACAACAGTGGAGATGAGTACTTGCAGTAGAACTGTATGGTTGGTTAAGCCTAAAATATGAACCCTCTGGTCCCTTACAGAAGTTTGCCAATCCCTACCCTTAAAATACGGAATTTAGAAAGAACACCTTGATGTTCTTTCTTAAGATCTGGGCATCAGTGACATAAAATCACCTGTGGCAATTGTAAAAATTCAGATTCTTGGGTTCCAGTGCTATACTTTCTACTAAATAAAAACCCATGGAGCCATGTAGACTGTGGAGTTTGCATTTTAAACTAGTGTTCCTCCAGGTGGTTTTTCCAATCAATATGGAACTAGAATCATTGCTTTGTACAGGGAAAGGGAACTGGGCTTCTGGATGTCTAGAACTGACTTAGTCTAGATAGGCTACCTGGTTTTACATGTTTATAGATTATTTGAGATAGGCTAGAGCCTTCTCTCTGAATTTTATATTTTTCTGTGATCTCTTGTCATTTGCAGAGCTCCTAGGAGGACTTGCTATATTGAAATAAGGTCTTATTTGTTTTATTGTATGAAATGATGGTCTCCAAAGTGGAATGTGCATACTCAGAGTCTGTAATCCTCTCACTTCCAGGAAGAATATATTAGAGTTATTAATTTTCCTTTGTAACTTAATTTTTTGTGAATGAAATACATGTACAAAGCTTAAACATTAAAAAGTTTATAACAGAAAAATAGTGTTTCCCAGTTACACCCATTGCTACCCTTATTCCTTTTCCCCAGAGGCTCTTTCCTTTGCCACTTACCTTTATGTTTCTAAATAGTACACCCATACTACTATTTCTTGATTTTTCTATTGTAGACATTACCTGTTGACTTCTGTTGTGAAAGATGAGGATTTTGTTCTCCTATATTCTGCTTACTCATACTCTTGCCTTACTGCCATTGTCTCAGTATGATTATGTAAAATTTTTCTTTAACATTCAGTATTTACATTATTATTACAATGGATTGATTGCTTTCTAGATCTACTACATAGCTATCATCCTTTGACTTTTCTTCACTATCTTGGAATTCCTTTGCCTCTTTTCTTTGTTGATTTCTTAGTTTGTTTTGTCTCATGTTTTCCTTTTTGTTGCTTTTCTCCCTGATTTTGATGGATCCCATTCTCCAGTGACTTCCTGGTAGAAGGCATGTGGGAAATAAACTTTTCAAGAATTTGCATGTCTGAAGTGCCTTGATTGATAGTTTTGATGAAGATAGTGTTGTAGTTTAAAAATATTTTTTTTTCTTCATAAGGCATTATTTCCTCTACTTCCAAGTTCCAAAGTTGCTATCAAGAAATTCAATGTCATGTTGATTTCTGATGCTTTGTTTTTCTCTGGGAACTTCTATAAAAGTTCCTTTCTCATCCAGTGATCTGAAATTTCACAATTATATGTCTTATTGTAGATATTTCTTCATTTATTGTGCAGTGTACTTGGTTCCTTTCAATCTAGACACTCATATCCTTTAGCTCTGAAAACTTTTTCTTGTATTATTTTTGTTTTAGTTACTTCCTTTTTCTCTTTTTAGAACTCCTATTAATTAGATATGGGAACTTCTATGTTGATTTTAATTTTCTTATTTCTTTCCTGTTTTCCATCTGTTTTTTGGTCCTACTTTCTGGTATATTTTGTCATTCTTATCTCCCAATCCTTATATTGAACTATTTTTTGGCTAACATTTTTATTTCCAAGAGGTCTTTCTTCTTCTATGTTTATTCTTTGACTATAACACATTATTCTTGTTTCAGAGTTATGATAGCTTCTCTTAGAGCTCTGACTATAGTTTGTTGTTTTTAACCTGTGCTCTATTTCTTCTGAGTGCCTGTTTTTCTCTATTAGTTTTGATCTCTATTTTTCATGCTAGAGACCTTTCTCAAATTTCTGGTGATCTTTGGCTCTTTGTTCATATTAATGAATGAGACACTAAAAAGCTTAATGAAATTTCTGTATGTACAATTGAGGCTTATCTATTGGGGAGCTTCATAATAGGGTAGAAAGGCAATGAGCAGGTTTTTTCGCTTTGGAATGGCCAAATAGTGTAGCTGTTCATTTACCAGTTCCATTTCCTCAGAGGAATCTCTAGTTTCATGCATGGTTAGAATAAACTTGACTTCTAGCATTCTGGTAGCTGAATAAAGGAAGGGGACTGGAGGGCTCATCTTTCTGTGTGTAGAATTTAACTTAATCATTCTCAGTACAGTGCCTCACTCAACCACGCAAAGCTTTCTAGAAAGTAAACTTACTGTCTTTTGCTGGAATGTGTAGGTTGCGGTGAGGTGTGAGGGGAGTCATTTAGCTATGTAAAGTGGAGATGGGATCTTCCAACCAGTCCTCATGTTCCAACCCAAACTTCTACACAGTGCCTCTAGTTTCTAAGTGCTTCTAGAAGAAATCTGTATTGTGAATTGAACTTTCTAGTCACTTTACTTCTCTCAGGCCCCCACCCCTGCCCCCATTACTTGCAAGATTTCAGGTTTCTGTCATCTCTAAATCTTTTACTGTCACTTTTGTGGGGTTGGGACAAAGTAGTGATAAATGTGCATGTATAATCTACTATGTTTAATGGGTCATACAGAACTCTTTATTTTTCTAAATGATTTAATTAAAAATTCATATTGATGTATGTATTTTATTGATTTAATAGTAAAGAAACACATGTATGTAATTTATACATATATATTTGAAAATGTGCTCAAAATATTAATTGCTGGAGATATTGGATAAGAACCACATTTAGAAACTACTTATTTTAAAGATATATAGTTAAATTTTTGAAAAATATTTGAATATAAAGATAGGAGTTGATCTGAGGATTTCTTAAATCAGAAATACTAAAAATTTTGCAAGAGAAAAGCATAATAAAGTTCAGTTGTATAGCTTTCCAGAGATATTGTACATGAGGTTTTGCTTTTTGATTTATTAGGCTAGAAAAGTTCTAAAGTTCCTCCTAAGTCTAATATTCTATGATTTATAAAAATCAGATTTAAAGTGGTAAAATACTATATTAGGGTCAGTTTTGAACAAGCAAAACAGAATGCAGAGTAATAGTTACGCGTATAATGTGTTTCGTAGTTATAACTTCATCTTTACTATTTATAGCTAAAGATTTATCTGATTGGCATGACTTACAGAAGATGTTCCTCAGTAGGGCTTATGCACAGCTCCCTGACACTTTGAAAGAAAGGTCTTGTCTTGGTGGGAAAAACATCCGTCCATTTCACTGGGCTATCTTTCATGTGGAATGAAAGTAATTAGATGTCTGGCTTTAGTAGTATAGTATTAAGTCTTATCTTGAGGACACCTAAGGTTTATGTAATACCCAGGCATCAGTCAATTAGACCGAGAAAAAAACAAGTCCATTTTATGAGTCTGCATGAGTCAGGCATTTGATTATCCTGAGAAAACAGAGGTCTGGCTCCTTTCAGTGAAGCTTTCCTTCTGCAATCGATTAACTGCTGACTCTTACTATATTGACCCTCACTAATTTTGTTGCCTGGTCTGTCATGCCTTATCTGGAGTGAGAGGGAGGCTCCTCTGTACATATCAACAACTGATGAGGTTAAGGGGGCACTATCTATTCTGGGATGGATCTTCATAGTGTGTGTCTGTGTGGAGGGCCGTTCTTGAGCTTGTACCTAACACATTTTCTTAGACCAGGTCGCGAGTTATAGCTCTCTCTTTTACACATAAAACAGTTATTGGACAACCAGCCCCAGTATAGATATTTACAAATTAGAATTTGACTTTGTCTTTGCTTTATTCTTTTGGTTCTTATGTTATATTCTTACTAATATAAAATCCTGCCTTTACGTGGAAATGGAGTTTAGAGACTCAATAAATTAATTCTTCCCAGCTAAGGATTAGCTCATGCTATTTCATTTTACTCTCAGCTTCTTTGTATCAAAAATTTTAGTGGCTTGTTTAAAACAACAAACTTGACCTAATTCTTTAATTAGTATAGACAATTAGTATACTCAAAGTCTAATGCTGCTGTTTTCATGTTATTTGTTGGTTATCATTTGGGTCTCTATATCCATTCCCTAAATTGTCTAAAATTTGTTTGTTGGGTGAAGTCATATCAGATTTCTATAATTTTAAGACAAAATTTCTAAAATCAAGCTGAATTATATGTTAGATATTGGACATAGAATGAGGAATTCACTGGAATAACCTTATTGCTGAACGAGCTATCCAGAGTGGGATATGATCCATCACTGCGGAATACTTCTCCCCAACTTGATACCTTATCACCTAAGCTCAAACTGAAATGCGACATTTATAAAGAGTGATGCATTTAGATCCAAACAAGCTGGACATTCTAGAAAGGCAGGTTAGTGTAGGCTTAAGAGTACAAACTTACTCCTATTTTGACTGTCCCACATAATATTTGTAAAATGGAGCTACGAAGAATTTATTTAGTTCTCATCTGAGCCTGAAGACCTTCATCTTTTTCTTCTCTCCAACACGTACCTGTACTCTTACTAGATGAAGTAATGTGCAGGTTCCTGAACATCCTGTTTTATTTTTCATCTCTACACTGTCATTTCCCCTACCCATGATTATCTTTTTCTTCTGAGTCTGCATGGTCATTTTTCAAGACAAAGTTGATGTATTTTTTTTTTTCCTGTGAAACTGCTGACTAACCAAAGTAGGGTAGAGAACTCCTTCCTTTATTATCCTTTGTAATACCTATCAAGTATTACAGCCTTTGTCACACTGTGTAGTTATTTTATTAATATGCAAGTCTCTCTTTTAGGACTGTGCACTCCAAGTGCTCAATACATGTTGAATGAACGCTATTTATTATGCCTAGAATGTGTTGGATCAGTTGTCAATTGCTGCATAAATCCCTAGATGTATGGATGAAAGCAACTCTGATTTGTCTGCACAATTTTTCTTTGGTCTCACCTGAGCTCACTCATGTGGCTGCAGTTGGCTGGCAGCTTGACTGGGGATAAGAGGATCTCATATGGCCTTCCTCATGTGTCTGGTGCCTCAGTTGGAATAGTTGGGATGACTGATCCTCTCTCTCTTTGTGATCTTTCATCTGGGCTTCTTCACATGATGGCGGGCTAGTCCTTATGAATGGGTGCTTATAAAGCCTCCATGGTGTCATATTTGCTGATATTCCCTTGACCAAAGCAGGTCATGTGGCTGAGTTCAGAGTCAGTGTGAGAAAGGACTCTACAAGGACCTGGATGCCAGGACACATGGTTCACTGGGGACCACTAATGTAACAATTCAGGATGTGCACTTACCTCCATGGTCTAGCTGTTAAAGAGCTTTTGTTCAAAACTCCCTTTGATCATTTTTCTCCTCTAAAAAGCCTTCAATGACCCCCTAAAGCTTTTCTTACATGTTTGTATTGCTCATAGTCCTCAGTTATCTTGCCTGGGAGCAGCAGTGAGGTGCTCAACCAGAACTTAGAGAACGTTATTCATTTATACTTCACCTTGTTCCAGAAAAATTTAAGGCAGCAACTTGGAAATAGAGGACGTAGGGTCACCTTGGAAACTTTAACTGTGTAATATGTAAGATTTAATACATATCGACTCCAAGTTCAAGTCAGTCTTTACTGAAGGTATCAATATATCTAAAAGAAATATATTGTTTTCCAAATTTCAGTTTTGAAAAGATAAAGGCAAAAAAACCCAGTACTCTGTGCTGATAAGGGTTCAGGGAGAAGGGCACTCTTATGTACTGTGGGATTGGAATTGCAACTGTTCTGTAAAGCCATTTGGCAGTCTGTATTGAGACCTTAAGAAGTTCATATTGAGTCAAGTCCAGTGATTCCACTTCTAGAAAATCATTCTAAGGGAATAATCAGAGACAGTTTTGTGCAAAGATGTTTAGTGAGGCATTATTTATACAGAGAAAAGGGAAAAAAATCCAAATTGGGAAATGATGACATTATGGAACAGTTATGTAATGGAATATTATGCAACTGATAAGTCTATAGGAAGAAATTGTTATGACTTTGGAAATTGCTCACAATGTAAAATGTAAGTGATTCAAAGGTATATAGAGGATTAATTCAATTCTGTAAAACCCTGTGTGTGTGAGTGTGTATGGATGTGTGTGTGTGTATTGTCAGTGATCACAAACGTATTAACACACTCTGTTTGGCACTAGGGCTTATCTGGAAAGAAGAAAGACATGTTTACTTCCCTTACTCTGCTTACAGATTAGTGGGGAAAATTGTTGCTGAATGGCGTTGATGCTGATGGGGTAATAGCCATATTTACACTGGAAATGGAAAGACCAAGAAGAAAAAGGAGCAAGCAAGAAAGCTTGTTGGTTTGAAAAGACTGAGTGAATTTTGAAGGGGTTAAACATATTTTTGGGGTGGGAGAGAATTGAGAGAGAATAAATCAAATGAGGTAAAAGGGTTTTTAAGAATTTCTGCTAGATATATTCCTGCTTTTTCTTTTTTTTTGTGAGGGACTTTTGCAAATACTTAAGTTACTCTTCAATTATTTTAGATGCTGAACTGAAATACCTTTGGGTATGACACCATGCTGACATGACATTCCAGAGCCCCCAGCTTACCATGGGATACATATACATATATATGTATATGTATGTGCATATATACATACATTCATCATCTATCTATCTATGCAAATGTAATAAAGATTGGGGGAAATGCATTCCAGTATCTAGGAGGTGATTACAGCTAATTTAAATTTTGTTCTCAGTTTTTCTGTAGTCATAAAAATATGTACATACATTAAAATTAAGTATATTAAAAAAATGAGTTAATGAGGAAGTAGGTTGGTCATCGGGGAAAGCATGCTGTTGCCTTGGCCAGGGGTAGGGTGACTGTCTTTACTATTCAGGTATTCTCAGCAGGTCTCACTAGTGTGAGTTGGATTCTTCATGATGTCATAGCCTGAAGTCATCAATGTGTGTTGCATTCAAGTAATTTCCCTAGTTTTGACTCTGTAATTATCTAGATATTTTTCTGCATATAAGTGAGGTTGAGAATGTGTAGGTAGATCTGTCTTCAGAAGCAGAATGAATGAACATGCTGTGTCATCACAAGCCCTCTGTCCCTAATCCTCGTGACAGTGCAAGTTTCATTATAAACTAGTTAGTTAGAATTCTGGGTTATGCATTAGTATTGTTAAGCTCAGTTAATATAAGTTAATGTTACAGAGACAGATTCATGCTTGGTGTGCTGACAAAATCAGATTTCTGAGCTTTCCAGGGAGGAGGCCAGGCCACGTACATGCAAATTTAGCAAGGTAAGTCCATCCTGAGAAGCTTCTTGGCAGTTTGCCATGTGGCCTGTTCTGTTAACACTTGCACCTGAATGTGTGTTCATTTCCCTTAATACTCTACATTATTTACTTAAACTTTATAGTATCTCGTCCATTTTCTTGTTTTTCTTACCACAGGGAAGAACCTTTGAAAGCAGATATTTCTTTTTCATTTTTTAGCACTTAGCACAGTACCTGGCATAAAGTATGTATTTAATTAACATTTAACATTTAAGAAAACAAATATATTAATTGAGGTTAATTACCAGACATAGTTAACCATATATACAAGGGCAAATATAGACAGATTTTGGAATATCCACTCTTTTGGATTATTTATACTTTTCTTTACATATGTTAACCTAATAATCAAATAACTGTACTTATAAACTATTATTCTGTCTTCTTCTCATCCCCTGTACAATTCTCTGTGTGAGCATTGTTGCAGTGTTATTAGAGGTGGGTGATGTTTAAGGGTGTGTTAGGCCATAAATGCAATCACTATTCTGTTCTGACATAGTATCACTTGTAAGAAATGACAGGACTGGTGGATGTAATCCAGTGTAGCTAAGGTAAGAAATCAGTCTATCTGTAGATAAAGCTTAAGTTTGTTCCAATGACATTTTCTTGTTTTAAAAGTCTACTCTTCCATAAGAAATCTGCAAAATGAATGCACTGAGGGCTCAAGAATGAGGAGAGTATTGGCATTTTCGCTCCTTCTCTGTAAAACTGATTGAAACAGACGGGGAAGAAAGGTAAGTACCTGTGACCTCCTTTCAGTGGGCCTCTGCAGAAGTCATTTGGCATGAAATGAGGCCTGCAGTGAAGGGTCCTTTGGGGGGCCCCTCAGGTTTCCCCTCATCCAGTGGGATTTCTTTTTTACTCTCAGTAACGCTTTTGTGCTCCCAGGAGGAAAACAGCTAACAAGCTTAGATATGAACAATGGGCTCCACATGTATCGTGCAAATTTCTCAAATTTCATTTGCACAAAACTGCTGAATGACATTTCCTCAGCTCTAACTACTGTCCATACCTCTGGGGAATGTGAGCAGCATGGCGAGGTCAGCCCCACAATGAGGCGGCTTTCTGGGCTTCAATAGGCACTTTATGCCTGTTCAAAAAGAAACACTTTGAAGGCTTGCTCTCTCCATCTCAGGGCATGTGAACACTGCTGTGCAGAGAGAGAGCCAGCTCAGGCTGAGCCAAGAGGAATTAGGCTAACCTTGCTGAGGGATCCCAGAACTGGCTCTGAGGTTGTTGGGAGGGTGACTTGGGTTTGAAGCTGGCAACCTAATATGTGGTTGGTTTAGAGTAACCCTTTGTGCTGGACTCATGTCTGAAATACATTTGACTCTTTTACTCATAGGCAGGGTTTTTTTGTTTTTGTTTTTTTGCTTGTTTTAGATTGGGGCCCTACTTCCCTTTTAAACTGTTTCTATATATTTTACATACAACTTAATGTTATATAGGCCAAATGTAATAATTATCTTTGAGAATAATCCGTAAGGAATTTTTGAATTATCTACCATTTCAAACCCATTGTTCTCTGTCATTGCAGTTTTCAGGGAAAACTTTTATTCTAGAGGAAACGTTTTGTAGTAGATTTCAGTGAAAAAAAGTTAAGAAAAGTTTAAGAAAAAATTAAGAAAACTTTAGTGAGAAAAAAATTAAGGAAAATTCAGTGAAAATAAATAATTCTGATTTGGGGGTTATAAGAAAGCGAGAAGAAATATTCCATTGTGTGTTAGATTATAGCTGCAAAAGCTGAGAGGCCTATGATCTGGAAGAATTTGTAATTCCTGAGGTTTAGCATAAGAGGAAAACAGAATCTAGAGAAAGAGGGAAAAGTATTAACTGCTGCACAGTCATATTGGCTCTATAAATACACATTTCCATAGGGTAGCATCTCATTTATATGAAATCATTACAGCCAGTGATTTTAGTGGTTATTAACAGAAAACCAACACAAATGGGCTTAAGCAAAAGGGGAATTTAATGGCTGTCAAAAGTGAAAGGTATTAAGTAAGGGCTGTTCGATGAAGGGGCTCAGATTACATCACCAGGACTCCATTTCTCTCCATCTCTCCATTTCTGCTTCTTCCAGATTGTCTTCCCTGTATGGGCAGCAGCATTGCTGCACCTGTTCCAGCCTCAGAGCTTCACTACCCTCTGCCTCTTTTCCAGGTGATCCTGGAAAACCTCTGGGATTCACTCTGATTGAACTGATTTAGATCACATGCCCACCCCCTCGTCAACCATCAATATAATGTAGGGAAATACTATGCACTGGTTGCCTTAGGCCTGGGTCTCTGACTTCCTCTGGGGCCTGAGGAGCCCTGAACAGTCCAGTGGATTGAAAGAGAACAAGGGGTAAATTCTGAAAATTAAGGATATAAGAAGGTGTAATGGAAGCTGGAAAGGCAACGGTAAGTGTCTATCACATCTAACAAAATGTAACTTGTTTAAAAACGTATAATTTTCTTGTCTAGTTAAATAGTTTATTTTTAAAAACAGTATTTTGTGAAAGTGCTACCTGGTGAATAAAATTTCCTGTTTTTAGTAATTGATAGATTTTCAAATTTCTATGCTGACTTGTGTGAGGCTAATCATATTTAATATCTTCCTCATATAGGCTTTCCTAAAAATGTTTATTGAGAAGGTGTGGACTAAATAGGAATTTATATCCTTTATATCCTATGTCCTCCCCATCTCAGTCCTAGAAATACCAGTGAATCTCTCACAAATTGCGCTCCATGAGCTAGTGTGTATTTTTGATGCAACCCCCCTGGGTGGGGTGGAGTGAACTCTTTTCAGATAGACTATAGATTATTCTCTATAGGAGTGATACCTATGGGAATGTAACTAAGTCAGGGTCAGATCTAGGCAGGTGAGTTGGAATGAGAAGACCCTATCCAGTGGCCCCTGCCCCTGATGTATTCAGGAGCCTCCAGGCTCTCACACTCCACCCCTTGGTGTTAGAAGTGAGGGGCCGTCTCAGATAGGTTGGCTTGCTGAATCTCTAATCTGTTCTCTCTGGAGTCTTTTTGTATCATGTTATTTCTACAAGTCTCTGTCTTTCTTCGTGTTTGTTGCAAGATACTTGAGTCCCATTCACGTCTGATCTTATGTAACACATTAACCCTTTCCACATTTTTTTTCCCGACCACAACCCCATATGTGTGATTACTTGCCTCTCATCAGTCCAAGACTTGAGAATTCAGTGGCTGTTTGATCTTTATTAACTCTTCTATGCCTAGGGATGCATTTAAGATATTAAATAATTTCAATTATTAGAAAGACACCAATATAGAATGCAGATAATAAAGGTTGTGACGCTTAGCTGAAGGCAGGTATTCCTAAAATAATTTAATCCTATTCTATCTTTTCTTAATAACCTTGCTTTAATCGTAAACTTTAACATTCCAGTGTCCTCATGGAAAGAACTAGAGTTATTTCTGTGCAGATGACTCCAGGTTGTTGAGCTTTCTTAGTTTGGGTGTTTCTCTGTTTCTGATAGCTGTCTCTTCAGAGAACTATCGATATAGCTGATTTTAGGAGACCGCTGGGCTTCCCTCTTATTTTCTAAGATGAGGAGAACTGAAATGGCTTGCATGTAGCATGTAATTGAAATGCATGCTTTTAATGCACTTATTTTGGAGCATTTAGTTTGGCTTCCTCGGTGTCTCCTTTCTCTCTCTTCTAGTATTTTCTGGGTTCTGGGAGTGAAAAAAAAGGTAAGGAGAAACTGAGTCTTTGCATTTTGCAAAAGACAAATGTCTAATTTTTGCTTTGAAGGACATCGATAAAACCATCTAATCTTAGTGACTTCATGCTTTATAAATGAACAAATGTTTTATTTCAGTTATTCTATTAATAATATTTTCAAATAATGGAAGAAACTCACTGAGTGAGTGCATGTTCATTTTGCTGTTGGCAAAAAGATGTGAAATAAAGCAGCAATAGGTAGGCATGGCCCTTAGCTGGACCATGATGTGGGTGAGGTTTGACTCAGGAACCCTCACACATCCCCTCTGTTGTCCTTCTCCTCTTTCCTGGACCTCATTCTCCAACTGTCCTTGCTTCTAGATATGCAGGGCTCTCAGGCTGCTCTGCCTGCCAAGACCCTCCAACTCCAGGCAACGCATCATGCCCTCGTCTGGTCTTCCAACCAGTTATCTAAACTAGACAAAGCAGATTCCTAAACTTGCCGTCTGGATCCCAGTTTGCTGCCACTACTGGAGATGAGTGTCACTACTGGAACTAAGCCTCATTAAGGTCTTAATGCACTGTAATGCTTAATATATTATTTCTCCCAAGGTTACTGGCATTTTGATAAGAAACTCTTAAGGCGCATTTACATTTAAGGCAAGGGAATGATCATCCTAAAGAGGAATTTCAGGCAAGTCTATGGTCCAGTTGGTCTAGAAAGGGGGCAGCTTTCTCTGTCTCCTCTGGGACAGACAAATCCCCTTCTTCCTGGACTTTCTTCACATCTCTCTCCTTCAGGAGAGTTTTTGAGAAATCCTCCCTTATAGCCAGAGTGGCAAGGGATTACTTTCCAGCTCTTTTCTCACCAGGTGCACATCCAGGTTTGGCCCATTTGTAATCATTCCCACCAATTCTTAGAAGGACCTCCCTTGGATACAGCCCTATTCCAGATTTGGTCCTCCTACCATTTCCACCCCACTTGACCATTCTGAAGCCATATTCCCTCTGCTTTGTGATAGAACCCTGTTGCCTTCCATCTGGAATTGTTCCAGAAATGCCATATCTATAATATGAACTTACTTTGTGAATATTAATATCTCCTTGGGGCTGTGGATTCTTCTCCCAGGTTTTCTCATTTTTTTACCCCCTTCTCTCTAGCTCTGGCTCTCTGTCTCCCACTGTCCTGCATTGTCCACTCTGCCCTGCAGACATTGTTGCAAACGGTGGAGTTACAATACAGAGCATGGTAAGTGCATGTGGATGACACAAAGCATTTTGTAGTAAAGGAAGATTCATGATTTGAACCTCGGTTGCCTTGCAGAGTATACTCATTCCATTCCATCACAGATGCGTACCCCTTCCCGCTTCCCCCAGAGTCTTCATTTTTCAAAGATAAAACATTTCATCCCTCCTAGGATAGGATTACCAGATTTTTCGTCATTCTGACCATTTTCTTACAGGAAAATCCACTTTGTCAATGTCTCACTGAAAATTTGGTGTCCAAAAAGGAACAAATATAGGCAGCATGAGAATTCACATAAGCGTATTATCATCCAGCCCACATTTCTCCATCTTGTTCACAAAGATATCATAGGAGACTTTATAAAAATGCCTTACTGAAATCTTTGCATGGATTTACCATGTCAAAAAAGAAATTGGATTATTTGATATAAAATATAACACAAACACACAAGCACATGTGGGACATTTACACATTACAACTGAAGTGTGCAAAACAAGTAGTATTCTTTATTTTCCATAAGTGATCTCACCTTGTCCTCAATCCTATATTCCATTTGGGAGCAGGAAAAATAAATCTAAAACTTACTCGGTAATTGAGTTTCTTCTGTTTTTAAATAGTCTGTTAGGTGAGCTCAGTGTCTTTTGGATAAATATTTATTCAAATTCAGAATTCAAACTTCTGCCAGAAAAGGATATTCCCCTCCTTTCAAAGATTTGCCCCTCTGCTTCCTGCTCCCTAGGGTGCTATATGGGTATCAGTGAGGGGGGCCTCAAGGAAACCATTGTAGGGTAGTTAGTCCTTTTCAGGGTCTTTGTGCTGTCTTTGGGATCTTCTCTAGTCATTGTGGAGATGTTCCTTATCTCTCGATCATTGAGGGTCCTGCTGGCGTCTGCTGCTGGAGTCTTTGGCAAAGCTCAGTGTAAAATGTCTACCTGTAAGTTGTAGCCCATTTTCTCGCCCTGAAGAGTCCAGGTAAAAAGTGCAGGAGACAGAAAAGATGACAGTGAGATGATGACTGTGTGGGGTTAAGAATGGGCCATGCATTTCAGGCTTTTTTTTCCTTTTTTTAAAAAAATACTTTTCTGATATATTTTTTTTCTGTTGTTTTAAATTTATTTATTTATTTTTGGCTGTGTTGGGTCTTTGTTGCTGTGCGCGGGCTTTCTCTAGTTGTGGTGAGCAGGGGCTACTCTTTGTTGCAGTGTGTGGGCTTCTCATTGCAGTGGCTTCTCTTGTTGCGGAGCATGGGCTCTAGGCACGCGGACCTCAGTAGTTGTGGTGCACGGGCTCAGTAGCTGTGGTGCAAAGATTTAGTTTTTCCATGGTATGTGGGATCTTCCCGGACCAGGGCTCCAACCCGTGTCCCCTGCATTGGCAGGCAGATTCTTAACCACTGCGCCACTAGGGAAGCCCAGCATTTCAGACTGTTGACTTGGCAAGAGTTGGCATAGCTACCATGGCTCAGGCTGCAGGTCGAGATGTTGCTCAAGTCAGCCTCGGGCCCTCCGGTCCATCTCAGCTGGGAGTTTGGGGGTGGGGAGAGAGCTGTAGAGGAGCGCTTCGGCAGGTCTGTGATCTCAACGTGGAAATCTGTGTTTCAGGTATTCAGTTTCAGAAATGTGAGGATTTCAATACAAGTGCTCATGTGCAGGCTTTATTTGCGAGAGCAAACCAACCTCTATCATCATGGAAACAGGGGGCAGAGTGGACAGAGCATAGGCTTGGAGACAGAACTGGGGTTATTCCTACTGACTCCCTATTGACCCTGGAAAAGTTACTGAACTTTCCTGAACCTCAGTTTCATCGTCTGTACAACAGGGGTAATAGATGCCTGTATGATTAAAGAAAAACAGTGTTCATCAATAAATGACAGCTATACATGTAAATCATAACAATATCTTCTCAGCACAAACACTGTTTTTCTGACATTCCGAGGAGGTTACAGCTTGCTTCTTTTACCATTGGTTGGCTTCATTAAGTATGACATTTCCCCCCAGTGCAACCATTTTTCTCTGAGACAAATGCCTTTTTTTTTCCTCAGAGGGATGCATTTCTCCCTCTTCCTGACAGAGCCCAGGATACCTATGAACATCCTTCCGCTCCCTCCCCTTGGGGATCCTGGGCCACACTGGCCCTGCATCACTGCTATCATTACTCTGCCCAGGGAGTACTGGTAGAAGCTCCCTTTGTGGCTTGTTGATGTTAATTCTGAGGACGTACAAGATGGATTAAGAAAAGTCCTCTAATCGTTTTTACTTTTCAGGAAGCCAAATGTTTTTCAAATCAGAAGCAAAAGATTTAGCACAGGTAGGCCAGGCCCACATCTTTGTCAAGAAAGAGCCAATGAAACTCTCATTTTCCCCATAGGCCCTGATATATTTCCCACTGGGCCTCATCTCCCTGTCATGCTTTAAACCTTCCCTTCCTGATCTTCCTTCTTGAGACCTCTTGGCCAAGCCCTACTCTGTTCTGTATCCAGAGTGTGATTGAGGATGGAGGCAGGAAAGGCAGAGACATCCTGTGTGTGAAGAGCGAGACCAGTTCTATTCTTGTGGTTGTGTAGGTGGGCTTTTTTTTCCAACAGGTGCTGGGTACTCCCTCTATTTACTTAATCTAATTTCTGCAGCAAAGTTACAAAACACAAGGACAACTACTTTTCCAACCAGTATTTGACCCCTAATGCCATGGGGAGCATGGCAGTCTTGTCCCAAACCTGAGTTCCTTTCCTCTTTAACAGGGGAAAGTGGTTCCAAATAGTAATGTACGTCTTGTGTTCTCTAATGACTGCCCTTTGCCTGACTGTCTTTGGGGTGGGGGGAGAACTGCAAGTGAGTGGGATATTAGTAGTACAGTCATCTCTCTCTCTTGCTGACAGAGAAGTCTCAAGCTTTTGAAGCCAAGAAGTGGAGTTAGATGCAATCCTGGTCTTTCCAGTGTGGCTAACCTGGTCTCAAAGAAGCATTTGCAGTATTAAAAGTTAGTTCAAAGGCAACTTGGTCTGGGATCTCTGTAACCTGTGAAGAGCTCTAGAGATCTTTGGAGGTCTTTTTCTAGGAGTCCAGGAGTCCATGATTCTATTGTACAATACACATTATTCACTGGCTTGGGGAAAATGAGGCCAACATGTGACTAGGGGCATGCAATAGTACCAGATGACCATAAGGTGGCACTAGTAGTACTTATAAGGTTGCCACTGGAGAAACATGCGGTAACTGATGGAGCGCTTGCTTCCTTCCAACTGGCTAAAAGTGACACAACTGTGTTTTGTTAACACCATGTTACACAGAGCTTTTTTGGTGGGTTTCTGCTTTTACCCAAACCGTTGCAGCCTACTTTCCTGCTGTGTTAGGAGTGTTACTTACAATGAATTCAAAGACCGGAAGGTTTTGTTTGTGGAAATTTGCTCTATGTATTTATGATGCTTTCTATTCTTTGAAGCTTTGACAAAAACAGCCCCCAGTTCTCTGGGAAATGAGAGAACCCATTTGTTTAGCAACTGTTCGTCCACTTTGGAAATGTTCCAGAGGTCTAGCTGCAAGGTTGTTATTGTCTGTCCTGTCAAGCTTTTTGCTGTCAAGTCTTTTAATATTCTTTGTGTGAGTTTAATGTAAAATGGCACCAAGTTAATGCTGCCTTTAACATGACTGGTAGACTGCCTCATGAATAAGTAACTCTGTCTATATATTTTTAATAGGAAAAGAACTTACTTAAAAGGAACTTGAAAGCCACCAAGAAAGTTGGGAGAAACTCAGCAAGAAGCCTCCCTGACTATTCTACTTTGTTTAGCAAAGGAAGGTTTTTCAGAGAAAGTAATTGGCAGCCATCCTAGTAATGGCAACATAGAAACCCATCCTCTTCTCCATTTGCTCGGAGCATTCTGGAACAAGGAGCTGCCAGTTATGACAGGAACTACAGCAGAGATTCCAATTTTTCTGTAAGGATCTAAATAGTGAATATTTTAGGCTTTGTGGGCCGTTAGGTCTCAGTTGCTGCTGCTCTACTCTGACACTGTAGCTCAAAAGCAGCCTAGTATGTAATTGAGTGGGCATGGCTTTGTTCCAATAAAACTTTATTTACTAAAACAGATGGCAAGGGACTTCCCTGGTGGCACAGGTGGATGGGAGTCCACCTTCCAATGTGAGGGACATGGGCTCGATCCCTGGTCTGGGAGGATCCCGCATGCCGCGGAGCAACTAAGCCCGTGTGCCACGGCTGCTGAGCCTGAGCTCTGGAGCCCGCGAGCCACAGCTACTGAGCCCGAGAGCCACAACTGCTGAGGCCCGTGCACCTAGAGCCCGTGCTCCGCAACAAAGGAAGCCACCGCGATGAGAGGCCCGCGCACTGCAATGAGGAGTGACCCCTGCTCGCCACAACTAGAGAAAGCCCGTGTGCAGCAACAAAGACCCAACGCAGACAAAATAAAAAAAACAAAAACCAGATGGCAAGCTGGATTTGGCAGATGACATTCATCAATGGCTATAGTTTGTAGACCCCTGAACAGGGGAATGGAGACTTAACTTTTCCTTCTCTGTTGCGGATGTTTCCTTTTTTTTTTTTTTTTTTGCGGTACGCGGGCCTCTCACTGCTGTGGCCTCTCCCGTTGTGGAGCACAGGCTCCGGACGTGCAGGATCAGCGGCCATGGCTCACGGGCCCAGCCGCTCTGCGGCATGTGGGATCTTCCCGGACCAGGGCACGAACCCGCATCACCTGCATCGGCAGGCGGACTCTCAACCACTGCGCCACCAGGGAAGCCCGGATGTTTCCTTTTTGATCCTCTTGTTTTGCTAGGGTAGCAGCTGAGGGTTGTCCAGATGTATTTGGCCTTGTCCTCATGGATTTCCCACTATTATAGGAACAAAAGGGGAAGGGCAGGTTCTGTTTCTGTGGCCACTGCAAGTAGGGTAAATCCCTATTATAAGTAATGGGCAGTGGCCATTTGTGTCATCACCTCCTCAGTTTTTAAAAGTGAGGGTTGTATTGTGTCAAGTGGATTCAGCATAATCTTCTGGTGGCATTATATTTGGCCAATAGTCATCCTTTAGAATAGGAGTTGGCACAGGATATAGCCTGCTGGCCCAGTCTTCCTTCCACCCGTTTTGGTAAATAAAGTTTTATTGGAACACAGCCATGCTCATTTGCTTACGCATCATCCATTGCTGCTTTTGCTTTAAAATGACAGTTAAGTAGTTGCTACAGAGACTTTATAACCTACAGAGCTTGAGATATTAACTATCTGGCCCTCTATAGAAAAAGTTTGCCGACCTTTTTCAGACTCTGTGACAAAGAACTAGTTTTTCTTTCTTAAAATTCATCATGATGATGTTGTCATCTTCTGTCCATGACTGGTAGCAGCTTGTGCCACATGCAACTCACCACACAAATGCTGAAACCCTACACTGGCTCATTCCTTTTGAAGGACATGAGTCCACTGCTCCTTGGATGTGGCCACATGTCAGTGTCAATGTCGCATGACTATGAAAGTTTTAAATCCTTACATCTAATTCTTGTACTTACCTAGTAGTGGACTAGGAACAGGCAGCTTGCAGAGCAGTGGCTTGGTTCTAGGGCAGTGCATCAACCATCAACTTCACTTGAATATCTTGTTAAAATGCAGATTCTGATACATTCAGTAAATCTAGGGTAGAGCTTGTCATTCAGAATTTCTAACAAATTCTGGATGATGTATATTGATGCTACTGCTTCGTGGACTGTTCTTAGAGTGGCACTGCTCTAGAGGTATTTCTAAAGCAGTCAAATTAGACACCAGTATAGCCTCTACTCACAGAATGGTGCTGATTCCGTTTGACTGATGAGGACAATGTTTCTTAGAGAAGTGAAGCAATTTGCATTGGCAACCAAGAATGAAATGCAGATGCCATTAATCAAGGGATGCCTAAGAAATGTGGACACCCTTATCCTACCCCATGTATAATATTTTAACCCAGAACAAATTGCTCTTAATCTCCCTCTCCCCTCCCTACCCCACTTCCTCTGTTTGCTTCTTCCTCTCATGTGATTATATGAAGAGTCTCCAGATCTTCATTTGGCCCTGCAAGAAACTGGGAAAAAAATGTATCAGGCAGGAAATGGAATCCTTTATACATTCTTGTAACATTAGTGTTCAAAAAATATACTCAAGGGATTGGGCAAATGCTTTTCTGTGTCATTTGCGGCACTGTTGCTACCACATATGCCAGTCTTTGGATTTTCATCAAGATCTGTGTCAGCATAGTTGAATTTTGCTACTTTCTTGCCCTCCCTTAGCTGCTGTTTATCAGGAGCTTTTTGTGTAGTTCAGCTGCTGTTTATCAGTTTAAATGATCTGGGCCACTGAGAAGAACAGGAAAAGAGGATAATAAAGTCTAACTTCCTGGGTTGCTTACCATGAAAAGTTTATTTAGGAGCTGAATCTCCTTTTAAAAGATTCACTCCATATAGTACATTAAAAATGCTGATGAGGGGCTTCCCTGGTGGCGCAGTGGTTGAGAGTCCGCCTGCCGATGCAGGGGACACGGGTTTGTGCCCGATCTGGGAGGATCCCACATGCCGCGGAGCGGCTGGGCCCGTGAGCCATGGCCGCTGATCCTGCGCGTCCGGAGCCTGTGCTGCGCAACGGGAGAGGCCACAGCAGTGAGAGGCCTGCGTACCGCAAAAAAAAAAAAAAATGCTGATGATGTTTGCTCATCAGTTCTACAACAAACATTGCTTTGTATTTGTGTACTGTTGCTGCATAGTTTTTCAGAAATGTTTCCGTTGGAGTTAATTCATAATGCATCAAAGCTAAGTTGTAGCCATGTTCTCTTCTAAAACAAAGTATCAACCTGGGACAAAGTCATTTGTATCAAATTCTTTGTTAGGCCCTTTCTTCTTCTTCTTCTAGTACATTTGCCTCTCTAAAGTTTTCCAGAGACAATATCAAAACCATGATATCTTTTTGCTGATGATTTGGCCAATGTTGGAGTAATGTCACAATGGCATTTGAAAATGAAGGATTCTAAACTATTGTCAAAGCACGACTGTGTTGTCTGTGATGCTTCACGTGTTGAACGAGTTACCTAAGGTGGTAAGAATCAAAATATAACATCCTTGTTGCTTGAAATCAGAACATTTCATCCTTGGAAAATCCATAAAACTGTCAAGATGAAATAGATTTCCATAGGCTAAGATCTTAAATTTACCAGCAAGAGGAGAAAGAAGGCACCCACAACTCAACACATGCACGTTTGTTTTCCTCCTTCCCAGCCATGGAATGTGATCACCCATCCTTCTGTATGCTCTTGTCATTAGCTTCAGGGCCATCCACCCGGGCCTCCTATATATATCAACCTGTTCTTGTTCTTCCTGCCACTCCTCCAGTTCAGGTGCTTGCCATCATCTTGTGTCTTTTTTTTTTTTTTTGCAGTACGCGGGCCTCTCACTGTTGTGGCCTCTTCCATTGCGGAGCACAGGCTCCAGATGTGCAGGCTCAGCGGCCATGGCTCACGGGCCCAGCCACTCTGCGGCATGTGGGATCTTCCCGGACCGGGGCACGAACCCGCGTCCCCTGCATCAGCAGGCGGACTCTCAACCACTGCGCCACCAGGGAAGCCCTCATCATCTTGTGTCTTGACTTCTGACAAGCTCCTGAGTGATCCAACTGCCTAAAGTCTTATTCTTCCCATGCCCTCTTACCATCTGTCTGGAACTCAGAGCCTATATGTCATTTCTTTTCCTGAGACTTATCACAAAAGGGATGACATTCCTTCACCTCTGCATGCTCTATCAGACCCTCTCTTATCAGGCTCCCATGTTTCTCCACTCCTACCTCCCACCACTCCTTGCATTGCCCTTAACACTTTAGTAATATGGAACTACGTGTAGTTTACAGAAATGTCATGCTATGTCACGCCTTGAGGCTTTGGTCATGATTTCCCATCTGTCTGTAAAAATCTATCCCAGTGGTTTTCAACCAGAGGCAATTTTGCTCTGCTGGGTGAGAGCTGTCAATGTTTGGAGACATCTTGTGTTGTCATAACTTGGGGAGGGATGCTACTGTCATCTAGTGGGGAGGGGCTAGGGATGCTTGAACATCCTCCCACTACAAAGAATTATCTGGCCTAAATGTCAGTAGTGCCAATGCTGAGAAACCTTGCTCCTCCTCAACATTTCCAGCAGGATAAGTTGTTTCCCCATCATGAACGTAGGACATTCTCTCCTCTAGCAAATTGTTCTTGATCCTTCTTCTCTTCGTCTTGGTGCAGCGCCCCTCCACTGTGTTATGAAATTGTTCTCTGGGTATACCTCTACTGTCACTGCACAGGTCATATATTACTATAATTTTATTTCATTTTTAATAAAGTTAATACAGATGTAACAAGCAGGCTCAGGTTATCCCAGAATGCTGGCTAAATCTCACATTCTTGGTTCAGAGCAAAGCCAGCAGGTGGCTCAGCTACCTCCTCTCAGGGTTAAGATCTAAACAAATTCAGAAATTAGCTCAACGCCACCCGCCTTCCCTCCACACAAGGAGAAGACAGGCTATCCTCCCCTCACATTTCTGTGGAGGAGATGCTCCTTTTCCTAAGGCCAGATGGAGGTCCCCAAAGAATTCCTGTTTGCTTGTTTGTTTAAAGGAAACCTATGAAAAAGGTGACTGTCACTTTTTCTTTTTAATCAATTTATTTATTTATTTTTGGCTGCTGTTGGGTCTTCGTTGCTGCGCTCGGACTTCCTTTAGTTGTGGCAAGCGGGGGCTACTCTTCGTTGCGATGAGCGGGTTTCTCATTGCGGTGGCTTCTCTTGTTGCAGAGCACGGGCTCTAGGTGTGCGGGCTTCAGTAGCTGTGACTCGCGGGCTTCAGTAGTTGTGGCTCGAGGGCTCTAGAGCGCAGGCTCAGTAGTTGTGGCGCACGGGCTTAGTTGCTCCGCGGCATGTGGGATCTTCCCGGACAAGGGCTCGAACCCGTGTCCCCTGCATTGGCAGGCGGACTCTCAACCATTTCCCCACCAGGGAAGTCCCGTGACTGTCATTTTTATCCCTTTTTTGGATGTCTGCTTTGCCAGAGAATTAGGGACAATGAGGTGGGGGAGTGAACTTTTACCAGGGCATCATGTTGGAGCCACCATCTGTCCACACCAGCCACCCAGAGAACATATACAGTGAGCAAGAACAGCAATTACTGCCATCCTCAGGCAGGATTGTGACCTGGCCCAGTCAGGAGGGCACTTCTTATTTCTCCTCCTGCTACCTCAGCCCCACCCTCATAGGGAAGGAAGCAGCAGCAGGTAGAGGAAGGAGAGAGGAATGATGTGAAAACCAGACCATGCAGCCCACCTGTCCATTTCAGGCCAGTCAAGTCAGAGCTCTGGCCTATGCCTAGGGTTGGGATGGGTAAGAGAGATGAGATTAGAATCAGATGTAACACTGAAACTTTTAAAATAAGTAGGGCCAAGTCTTAGGAAATGAAAGGATACTGTTTATATAAGTCAGAATGTCTGAAAACTTTTAAAATTTGGATCAAGATGATATTAAGGAAGGCATTACTTATTTAAGACATCTAGGAATAGTTACTGGCAAAAAAAAAAAAATCAGGTTTACATCCCAATGAGTAGACATTCCGCAATAAGCTAGTTATATATATCCATGATAAAAATTTCAGGGCTTCCCTGGTGGCGCAGTGGTTGAGAGTCTGCCTGCCGATGCAGGGGACATGGGTTCGTGCCCTGGTCCAGGAAGATCCCACATGCCGCAGAGTGGCTGTGCCCATGAGCCATGGCCGCTGAGCCTGTGCTCCGCAACGGGAGAGGCCGCAACAGTGAGAGGCCTGCGTACCGCAAAAAAAAAAAAAAAAAAAATTCGAACAGTACAGAAAGAGATAATGATTATGTAATAATGACATAATCTATTTTTCAACACAATATTGAAGGTCTTTGGGTCCTTCATTCTTCTTAAAGGCCATTCTTCACTATAGATGTGTGTCATGAAGTTTGGAGCTTCTTGGGTGCCTTCCATATTATGGGAGACTGTCATTTCAGAAAGCCTCCTGCAAGCCTGGGGTGTGAGGTGACAGGTTGGCGCCAATGCTGTTGTGCAGTGTCACTCAGAAGGAAAGGGACAAAGCTACCTTGCCTATCCCAGTCCTTCTATCAGCCTCCACCAGACCCACGTAACCTACTCTAATGTCAGTATATAAAGCTCTTTTCTGAAGGGTTGAGTATTCGAAGAAAGACTTTATAGAGGTATAAGTTCTAGTTAACTCAGAAGTTGCCTTGTACTCCCCAAGGGAAGGCATTTCAAACTTATGACCTGTGTATCCTGTGTCCACCTCTAACTGGCTTCATACTCTACTGTGTGTGTGCATGCACACACAAACACCACAAACAAGTGCACGTGCACACACGCACACGCATGCACGTTCTTGTGCAACCCCATCTTTGGGTCTCTTGGTCTCACAGGACAACTCTACTCCTTTCCATAGGAGATCTCTCTCCCTGGGTTCCTTTTGGCTTCTCACAATGCGAGAAATGTCTCAGACTGTGTGTCCTCTCAAGCTTTGCCCTTCTTCTCTGCCCTTCACACAGGCTCTGGAGGAAAAGGGGCTGTGTCCTCCCCTCTCTGTAGGACTGGTGACCTACCTAATTTGCTGAGCCTAGTATAAAATGAAAATATGGGACCTTTTGTCAAAAAAATTCTTAAGAATTTAAAAATGGTGACAACAGAGCACTAAGCCAAACACAGGGGCCCTCCTGATCATGTGGCCCTGTGACTGGGCCCTGCCCTCTGTGAGAGCAGGAGCCCAGCTACTGCCTTTACTGGGTTGTCTCTGAAGGGAGCACAACTTTAAAAACCATGAATTAATTTTCCTCAGAGATAACATGGTCATATACATCTCTATAAAAGAGCATTTCCCTGCTGGCCTGACCCTGGCTTTGCCCTCCAGGAGCAATATGTGACCTGTCATGGTGCTGCAGTGCATGTGGGTCTTTGCCATCACCAGGGCCTGAGAGCAGCCTAAAGGGAAGGACCTACATGCTGGCTTTTCCTGCTCCTCTCTTGCTCAAAGAATGTGCTGTTACCAGCTGGCTTATCTTGATTCGTTCTTCCTCTGACAGAAGAAGAAGGAGGGAGTCTCTATTCCTTCTCTTTTTGTGGTAAAATATACATAACATAAAATTCACCGTCTTAACTATTTTTAAGTGCACAGTTCAGTGGCATGAAATATATTCATACTGTTGTGAAGACACACCACTATCCATTTCCAGATTTTTTTCATCATCCCAAATCTCATTCCTTTTATTGCATCTATTACCCTGGATCAAAAGCCCCTTGGAGGCTGAGAACATGACTTAATCATTTTTGAATTTCCACGGCTTTTCATATAGTAGACACTCAATACACTTACTAAACTGCATTTACATTCAGCAGAGGGAAACAGAGAGGGAAGTTGCTGTAGCTGTACCCACGGAAATGAAAGGAAGTCTATGGACAGTTAGTAATATTTGCCTTCCTTATTGATGCCACCCTTTCTGTTCCCAGGAAATAATGTGAATAGATTATCTCATATATAAGTTAAGTCCTTTGTGATGTCCTGCTAGCTTTTAATTATAGAACATCCAGGAATTTCCTGTAAATTGAGTAATATGCCCCTAAATGTATAAAGCTGTGTCTTAAATCTTTTCATGAAAGAAAGAAAAAACCCAAGGAAAAATTAACAACCAAGCTTGTACTTGCATCTCATCCTGAATTCTTCCATGGGTCCAATCCTTTTTCAAATGAACGAGAATTCCATTTGACCAAAAGTTTTTTATTGCTTAATGTGAGGAAACCACTTTTTATCTGTTTGAAAACTGTTTGGTCAGATGTATCTAAAATACAAGTTTAGGAAAGGAAGGGCTCAGTCTAATCAGTGTCCTCTACTTACAGGGGTCACTTCAAGAATTCAATAAATATTTTTATATGATTCCTTAAAGTTCAGATGCTGGAGGGAAGTCTAGCAAATTAGCAAGACCAGATGTTGAAGACATTTTCTGATGGGAAGAAGATGGTCAAAGGGTCAAAGGGTTTTAGCTTAAAATAAATAGTTTGAAATGAAAAGAGAAAAGATGAAAAGCAGGCAAGTAAAGGGAGGAATGTTGTGATTGCTGAATACGGGTATATCCAAAAAAATGACCACTTTCTGATAAACTTAAGCAGGTAGATACAGGCCAAAATAAAGCTGCCTAGAGTGTGCTGAAACAAAATTGCTCTGATGTACTACTGTGGTATATATTTCCTGGAAGTGTTTTGGGGTGTTAGAAAAGATGAGGGAAAATATAGCTGGGCCTAGGAAAGGAGTCTCAATCGCACTGTTGCGAGGAGCAGGCTGTATTTCTCCTCTTCCTCATAAGAGGAGCCATTATTCCCTGTTGGTCACTTTTTTGAGACCCACAATTATATCTGGGAGTTTATACTAGTTCTCAGGTGTGTGGGGGAAAAGCAGAGACCATTTGTCTACAAAAATCCCTTTGTTTGGAGTCATCAGATAATGATAATCATATATGATGCTTGCTCAGGAATGTCTTAACATCTGCCTTTGAGTACCATTCCCTTATATCTTGTTCTAAATTGTAGCTATGTTAGGGAAAGATTTGTAATTATGTCTGAGTATTTACAAGAGGCGTTTAATTTTTGTGTTGGTTGGAGTAACAGCTGCTGCAACAAATAAGCTGTAACATTTCAGTTGGATAACACAGTGGGTTTTCCTGGTCCATGGGCAGATGACTTTCCTCCTTGTGGTAATTTGGGGCCCCAGACTCCTACCATCTTGTGGCTCTTCCATCTCCTAGGGTCTCAAAGTCCTTTGCATGAAGCCAGTGGAAGGGGGAAGACTGTAAGGAGAACATGCTCGTTTCTTGTCTAAATTGTCATTAGATAACACAGATGGGATCTTTTAACTTATAGAATAAAGGATAATGTAGATTTGTCTGGCATTCTCCAAATTTTAACCCAAAACTACTATGATAGTTTATTAATTTACCAAACTTCTTTAAAAAACCCTGACAAATTTAAAGAGGAGTTTAGCTTTCTGAAGTTAACTGTATACAGTTGACCTTTGAACAATGCAGGGGCTGGGGTGCTGACCCTCATGCACAGTTGAAAATTCGCTTATAACTTTACAGTCATGCCTCCATATGGTTCTGCCTCCATGGATTCAACCAACCATGGATTGTGTAATACTGTAGTAAGTATTTAGTGAAAGAAATCTGCATGTAAGTGGACCTGTGCAGTTCAAACCTGTGTTGTTCAAGGGTCAACCATGTAAGTAAAATGTGTTAGTGTGTGTTTCGATGCTGGTGTACATTCAAGTTCAAAAAGTACTCATGTTCAAGAACAGAGACTGGAAAAATACCTGTCTACAAATTGATGTGTTTGTAGGTTTCATGGGCTTTATAAATCATAAACAATCATAATACAGTTTATCATACAAATGAAAAGGCCCTGGAGTTTATCATTGCCCTCACTATTCACAATACACTCTTATTCCTGGAGTAATCACTGATCAAATCCTTAAAAATTAATTTTGTAGTTTGCTTCAGTAAAGGATTCCACTCTCCTCCATGCTTTTGTTGTAGTTAGTATAATAAATTGACCAGAACCATTTAGTCTTATCACCCACATGTCTCTCCTTCTTGCTTATATTCATATAAACCTCTCTGCTATAAGCTGAATTTCAGGAATTCAGGCTCCTGGAAGGAATAGCAAAAGAATTAGTAACAGAAACATTTGACTATTGGTAGTTAACACAGGGAATGGGTACTGCTGTGATATATATGATTCTGTATGATATACAAGGAGTTCGTTTATGGGTACCTGTGACTGAGTCAGGATTTCTAGGATGGGATCCTGTAGTAGAAGACAGTGTGAAGTGAGTGGTTTCTGCTTGAGACCATCAGAACAAGGTAACCCAGGTGCTTTATCACTGGACAGATATAAACAAGTCTTCTCTAATTATTACCTCCACTTTACAGTTAAAGAAACTAGGGCTCAGAAAGTGTAAGGAACTTGCAAAATTCCTTGGTTACTGAGTGGCAGAACCGAGGAGCAGAGGACTTCAGTTTGTCTGATGCCAATTTTTGTTTGTTGTTTGCTTTTTAATTGCCAGTAGGCCCAGGAGGACCAAAGACTGATGGATGATTTCTGAGTAACTGAAAAGAACTTCGTTGGAGGGAATACTTATAGAAGTTGGTGAGAAGATTCCTGAAAACCACCTAAGCGTACAGAGACCTGAGCTGTAGGTGAAGAAGGCCTAGCCAAGTTTTGCCTTTTTGTGTCACTGGTGGTGAGAGTGTGAAACAGGTTAGAGGATGGGATTCTCTCACCCCTGCTTGGATGCTTTTAAGGGCACCCTGCTCCTAGGCCAGTCTGACTCTCTTTCACATAAACTTGGGGTCTTTAGTTCTTTGGTTCTGCCATTTGAATACAAAGGAAGGTAAGCTTTATCTCATTATGATAATGCAAATAAGATGTTCTTAAAACCAAAGGACCAGCATCACCAATGTCAGTCATTATAACTTAAACTAAATTAGTTACCCATGGTGTGTTAAGCTTCTGGTGGTGCTTGGGAGAAATACCAGTTTCTACATCTTTTAGATGATGGAGACAATGACAAACAACAATAGAAGCAGTAAATGCTTGTAAAATGCTGACTGAATGCTTACTACATGCCAGACACTATTCTAAGCATTTCTTATATCAACTCGTTTAACCCTCATAACAATCTGGAGGTAAAGCGTGATGAGGGGCTTTTATGAGGTCACACAGGCAGAGAAAAGTCAAATGGAGATTTGAATCTACAGTCTTAACCATTATGCCAGCTTGATTATCTTTTAGATATTTTAAACTCAAAGAAAGCACTGATATTTAGTGTGAAGTACACTGAAAGTAACTCTTGCCATTAAGAAGCTTAAGTTTAAAGTACTTGTTTTCCTAAAAGTGGTTGTAGTGTATTGAGACTATGATTTTAAATATTTCCCCTAGCTTTTATAATAGTAACAATAAACCATTTTTAAGAGGGAAGAATACATTTTATTTCCCCTAAATTTACCATTTTATAAATTTACTTTTTTTTTTTTTTTGCGGTACGCGGGCCTCTCACCGTTGTGGCCCCTCCCGCTGTGGAGCACAGGCTCCGGATGCGCAGGCTCAGCGGCCATGGCTCACGGGCCCAGCCGCTCCGCGGCATGTGGGATCTTCCCAGACCAGGGCACGAACCCGTGTCCCCTGCATCGGCAGGCGGACTCCCAACCACTGCGCCACCAGGGAAGCCCAATATTTCAAGCAATTGATTTAAATGTTATTGAGTTCCTAAAATAAGAAACAAAGTAATAAGTTAAGAGAGGCATAGTTATTCTTGGTACTGAGGCCTGAAAATAGACAAACCATGAGAATATGTTGAGCACCCACTTGTGTTTACAGAGAATGCAAAGATGGTTCTTGGCTTAAAGGATTTTAGGGTACGATATCACATTTGCACCAGTATTTAGGAATATGAAACATGCCTCTCAACTGGGTCCTCAACCCTACCTGGCATCTCTGCTGTATTTCTTGTTCCTTATTCTCCCACTCTCCCCAATGACTTTTTAAACCTTCTCTACTTTCTTCAGATTTCCTAATCGTCTTTACTCACCTCTCACCTTTCCCTGTCTCAGAAGATGACCTACTTCAAAAACAAAATGGAAACTATCAGGAAACTGGGAAATGAGTCCGTTTACCACCACAAAGGAATCTCTATACATCTGCACTTCTTTCCTCTTCTCTTGGCATGCAATCATGGAACTGTTCCTTCTTGCTAAGAACAATTCTTTCGCCTATGATATAGATTCTTTTCTTTCTTGAAAACCTGTGCTAAACATGACCCCTTCTCTCTTGTATACTTAACCTCTCTTTCATTGGCATTGAAGTATGCTCCAGACTCCTTAATCTTAGAAAATGCCCTCTTTGACCCTGCATCCATATCCAAGACCAACGCATTCTCTCTGACCTCCCCATTTATAGCCAAACTTCCCAACTGCCAGTCTGTGCTCACTGCCTCCTTCACCCTACTTACTAATAACCCTTCAAGCCATTTCACTCTGGATCCACCCAGATGGCACTTGTAAGATCACCAGTGTCCTTGATGGCACTAAATCTTATGAACATCCTTTAACTTTGTGAGTTCTTCAGTTATTTCCAAAAAACTTCCTCCTTATTTTGATGAAAGAGGCAGAGTTCACTTCTGTGACTCACAACCAAAGAATCCCAGTGGATACTGTAACTCTCCAACTTTATCTTGCACTATTCCCCCCTTTGATCTTTATGCTCACTCACACTGTCCTTTTTTCAGTTCCTTGAGCGAGTTCTATTTCTCCTACCACAGGGCTTTGGCACATACTGTATCCCCCATGTAGAATCTCTTCCTCTCCCTCTTCACTTGATAATTTTATTCCTTCAGATGCACATCAAATGTCCCTTCTTCTAGGGAACCTTCCCTAGACCCCCAGACTTGATCAGTTTCCCCTGTTATATATTCTGAAAGCCCAGAGATACAATTTAATACCCTTCTAGAGGATATGAAGATAGGTCTCTACCTACCTAGGTGATAGCATCTGAGTTTTAATTCCATCCACATTGTGACATTCTAAAAGACATGTAATGGATCCTTCAAGTAGGATGTGTGTGGCCAGTGTTTGAACAGCTTGCAATATCCTCTTAAGTCAAAGTGTTTATTTCCTGATGACTCAAGTTCTTACTTATGTTTACATTGTTATCCATTTTCAACTCAATGTACCAAAGATACATTGAGTGCTGAATATATAGAAGATTCTAGAGAATATAAAACAATAATGCAAATTCTTCAAGCTTATAATTTGGTGGGAGATGAGGTGGGGACAGGATAATATCACCTACTCTATTATTTCATTGCCTCTTTTCCAACCTTCATAGATTGGAAATAAGGCTTTATTTTAGATTTTTTCTTTTCTTACATCCCTTTCTTTCATTATTATATATCTGTGAATATCTATGCATCTGAGACCAAGTCAGATGACAGAACAACTTCTGGGAAGAAGTTCTTGATGACAAATGACCATCTCTTTCCTTAACCTTGATTCAAAGTAGGGGCAAGTAGCAACTGAGACTTGAGGTGGGTCTTAAACTTGGAAAAATAAAAGAATTATTTATTAATATTTTAACACAGCTTGAATACCTATTGAGAAAACTCTGGGCTTTGTTTTTCACTGTTGCCAATTCATGAAAGAACAGGATGAATGTTCACCTTCTGAGTGTAAACTGCTCGTTGCCTTCCCCAATATCCAATCTGGCCATATGGGACAAAGACTACTTTCCAGCTTCCCTCATAACTAGTCTGATTCTGTGACTATGTGCTGGCCAATGAGATGTAGTGAAAGATTATGACAGTGCTGGGAAATCTTATAAGACATCTGGAATGCACCCTTTACCCTCTTCCATGTGGTCAATGCATGAGCAGTCACCTTAGGTCACGGGATGGCATGCTAAAATTGGTGGAGTGGGGAGACCTTCAAGATGGCAGAGGAGTAAGATGTGGAGATCACCTTCCTCCCCACAAATACATCAGAAATACATCTACACGTGGAACAACTCCTACAGAACATCTACTGAACACTGGCAGAAGACCTCAGACCTCCCAAAAGGCAAGAAACTCTCCACGTACCTGGGTAGGGCAAAAGAAAAAAAAAAAACAAAAAAACCAGAGACAAAAGAATAGGGGCGGGGACTGCACCAGTGGGAGAGAGCTGTGAAGGAGGGAAGGTTTCCACACACTAGGAAGCCCCTTCACTGGTGGGGACGGGGTTGGGGGAAGCTTCGGAGCCACAGACGAGAGCGCAGTAACAGTAGAGCAGAGAGCAAAGAGGAGAGATTCCCGCACAGAGGATCGCTGCCAACCAGCACTCACCAGCCGGAGAGGCTTGTCTGCTCACCCGCCGGGATGGAGGGCAGGGGGAGGGGGGGGTGGGCTGGGAGCTGAGGCTCTGGCTTCGGAGGCTAGATCCCAGGGAGAGGACTGGGGTTGGCTGCGTGATCACAGCCTGAAGGGGGCTAGTGCACCACAGGTAGCCGGGAGGGAGTCTGGGAAAAAGTCTAGACCTGCCTAAGAGGCAAGAGACCATTGTTTTGGGGTGTGCGAGGAGAGGGGATTAAGAGCTCCGCTTAAAGGAGCTCCAGAGATGGGCAGGAGGCGTGGCTATCAGCGCGGACCCCAGAGACGGGCAAGAGATGCTAAGGCTGCTGCTGCCTCCACCAAGAAGCCTGTGTGCGAGCACAGGTCACTATCCACACCTCCCCTCCCAGGAGCCTGTGCAGCCCGCCACTGCCAGGGTCCCGTATCCAGGGACAACTTCCCTGGGAGAGCACACGGCGTGCCTCAGGATGGTGCAATGTCATGTTGGCCTCTGCTGCTGCAGGTTCGTCCCAAATTTGTACCACTCCCTCCACTGGCCTGAGTGAGCCAGAGCCCCCTAATCAACTGCTCCTTTAACTCCATCCTGTCTGGGAGGGAATAGACTCCCTCAGGCGACCTACACGCAGAGGCGGGGCCAACTCCAAAGCTGAACCCCAGGAGCTGTGCAAACAAAGAAGAGAAAGGGAAATCTCTCCCAGCAGCCTCAGGAGCAGTGGATTAAATACCCACATTCAACTCGATGTACCCTGCATCTGTGTAATACCTGAATAGACAACGAATCATCCCAAAATTGAGGTGGTGGACTTTGGGAGCAACTGTAGACTTGGTGTTTGCTTTCTGCATCTAATTTGTTCCTGGCTTTATGTTTATCTTAGTTTAGTATTTAGAGTTTATTATCATTGGTAGATTTGTTTATTGATTTGGATGCTCTCTTCTTCCTTTTTTTTTTTTTTTTTTTTTTGTGGTACGCGGGCCTCTCACTGTTGTGGCCTCTCCCGTTGCGGAGCACAGGCTCCGGACACGCAGGCTCAGCGGCCATAGCTCACCGGCCCAACCGCTCCGCGGCATGTGGGATCTTCCCGGACCGGGGCACGAACCCGTGTCCCCTGCATCGGCAGGCGGACTCTCAACCACTGCGCCACCAGGGAAGCCCTTTTTTTTTTTTTTTTTCGGTACGTGGGTCTCTCACTGTTGTGGCCTCTCCCGTTGCGGAGCACAGGCTCCGGACGCGCAGGCTCAGCGGCCATGGCTCACGGGCCTAGCTGCTCCGCAGCATGTAGGATCTTCCTGGCCCGGGGCATGAACCCGCGTCCCCTGCATCGGCAGGCGGACTCTCAACCACTGCGCCACCAGGGAAGCCCTTTTTTTTTAATATATATATATTTTTTTCCTTTTTCTCTTTTTGTGGATGTGTATGTGTATGCTTCTTTGTGTGATTTTGTCTGTATAGCTTTACTTTTACCATTTGTCCTAGGGTTGTGTCTGTACATTTTTTTTTTTTTTTTTTTTTTTTGGTGGTATGCAGGCCTTTCACTGTTGTGGCCTCTCCTGTTGCGGAGCACAGGCTCCGGACGCGCAGGCTCAGCGGCCATGGCTCACGGGCCCAGCTGCTCTGCGGCATGTGGGATCTTCCCGGATTGGGGCATGAACCCGTGTTCCCTGCATCGGCAGGTGGACTCTCAACCACCGTGCCAGCAGGGAAGCCCAATTTTTAAAAATTTTAATAATTATTTAAAATTTTTTATTTAATAACTTTTTTTTTCTTTCTTTCTTTCTGTTTTTCTCCATTTTCTTCTGAGCCATATGGCTGCCAGGGTCTTGGTGCTCTTGCCGGATGTCAGGCCTGTGCTTCTGAGGTGGGAGAGCCGAGTTCAGGATATTGGTCCACCAGAGACCTCACATCTCCATGTAATACCAAACAGCAAAAGATCTCCCAGAGATCTCCATCTTAATATTAAGACCCACCTCCACACAACGACCAGCAAGCTAGAGTGCTGAACACCCTATGCCAAACAACTAGCAAGACAGGAACACAACCCCACCCGTTAGCAGAGAGGCAGCCTAAAATCATAATAAGTTCACAGACACCCCAAAATGCACCACCAGACGTGGTCCTGCCCAACAGAAAGACAAGATCCAGCCTCATCGACCAGAACACAGGTACTAGTCCCCTCCAACAGGAAGCCTACACAACCCACTGAACCAACCTTAGCCACTGGGGGCAGACACCAAAACAATGGGAACTATGAACCTGCAGCCTACAAAAAGGAGACTCCAAACACAGTAATTTAAGCAAAATGAGAACAGAGAAACACACAGCAGATGAAGGAGCAAGGTAAAAACCCACCAGACCAAACAAATGAAGAGCAAACAGGCAGTCTACCTGAAAAAGAATTCAGAGTAATAAGAGTAAAGATGAGCCAAAAATCTTGGAAATAAAATGGAAAAATACAAGTTTTAACAAGGATCTAGAAGAACTAAAGAGCAAACAAACAATGAGGAAAAACACAATAAATGAAATTAAAAATCCTCTAGAAGGAATCAGTGGCAGAATAACTGAGGCAGAAGAACGGATAAGTGAGCTGGAAGATAAAATCCTGGAAATAACTACCACAGAGCAGAATAAAGAATGAAAAGAATTGAGGAGAGTCTCAGAGACCTCTGGGACAACATTAAACACACCAACATTCGAATTATTGGGGCCCCAGAAGAAGAAGAGAAAAAGAAAGGGACTGAGAAAATATTTGAAGAGATGATAGTTGACAACTTCCCTAATATGGGAAAGGAAATAGGCAATCAAGTCCAGGAAGCACAGAGAGTCCCATACAGGATAAATCCAAAGAGAAACATGCCAAGACACACATTAATCGAACTATCAAAACTTAAATACAAAGAAAAAATATTAAAAGCAGCAAGGGAAAAACAATAAATAACATACAAGGGAATCCCCGTGAGGTTAAGAGCTGATCTTTCAGCAGAAGCTCTGCAAACCACAAGGGAGTGGCAGGGCATATTTAAAGTTATGAAAGGGAAAAACCTACAACCAAGATTACTCTACCCAGCAAGGATCTCATTCAGATTTGATGGAGAAATTAAAACCTTTACAGGCAAGCAAAAGCTGAGAGAATTCAGCACCACCAAACCAGCTTTAGGACAAATGCTAAAGGAACTTCTCTAGGCAGGAAACACAAGAGAAGGAAAAGACCTACAATAAACAAACCAAACCCCCCAAAATTAAGAAAATGGTAATAGGAACATACATATTGATAATTACCTTAAATGTAAATGGATTAAGTCCTTCAACCAAAAGATGTAGACTGGCTGAATGGATACAAAAACAAGACCTGTATATATGCTCTCTATAAGAGACCCACTTCAGACCTAGGGATACATACAGACTGAAAGTGAGGGGATGGAAAAAGATATTCCATGCAAATGGAAATCAAAAGAAAGCTGGAATAGCAATTCTCATATCAGACAAAATAGACTTAAAAAAAAAGACAAGAGACAAAGAAGGACACTGCATAATGATCAAGGGATCAATCCAAGAAGAAGATATAACAATTGTAATTATTTATGCAACCAATATAGGAGCACCTCATTACATAAGGCAAATGCTAACAACCATAAAAGGGGAAATCGACAGTAACACAATCATAGTAGGGGACTTTAACACCCCACTTTCACCAGTGAACAGATCATCCAAAATGAAAATAAGGAAGCACAAGCTTTAAATGATACATTAAACAAGATGGACTTAATTGATATTTATAGGATATTCCATCCAAAAACAGCAGAATACACTTTCTTCTCAAGTGCTCATGGAACATTCTCCAGGATAGATCATATCTTGGGTCACAAATCAAGCCTTGGTAAATTTAAGAAAACTGAAATCATATCAAGTAACTTTTCTGACCACAATGCTATGAGACTAGATATCAATTACAGGAAAAAATCTTTAAAAAATACAAACACGTGGTGGCTTAATGATACACTACTTAAAAATGAAGTGATCACTGAAGAAATCAAAGAGGAAATCAAAAAGTACCTAGAAACAAATGACAATGAAAACAAGATGACCCAACCCTATGGGATGCAGCAAAAGCAGTTCTAAGAAGGAAGTTTATAGCAATATAATCCTACCTCAAGAAACATGAAACATCTCAAATAAACAACCTAACCTTACACCTAAGGCAATCAGAGAAAGAACAAAAAAACCCCAAAGTTAGCAGATGGAAATAAATCATAAAGATCAGATCAGAAATAAATGAAGGAAATGATAGCAAAGATCAATAAAACTAAAAGCTGGTTCTTGAGACGATAAACAAAACTCATAAACCATTAGCCAGACTCATCAAAAAAAAGTGAGAAGACTCAAATGAATAGAATTAGAAATGAAAAAGGAGAAGTAACAACTGACACTGCAGAAATACAAAGGATCATGAGAGATTACCACAAGCAAGTATGTGCCAATAAAATGGACAACCTGGAAGAAATGGACAAATTCTTAGAAAAGCACAACCTTCTGAGACTGAACCGGGAAGAAGTAGAAAACATAAACAGACAAATCACAAGCACTGAAATTGAAACTGTGATGAAAAATGTTCCAACAAACAAAAGCCCGGAACCAGATGGCTTCAAGGGCAAATTCTATCAAACATTTAGAGAAGAGCTAACACCTATCCTTCTCAAACTCCTCCAAAATATAGCAGAGGGAGGAACACTCCCAAACTCATTCTGCGAGGCCACCATCACCCTGATACCAAAACCAAAGATGTCACAAAGAAAGATAACTACAGGCCAATGTCACTGATGAACATAGATGCAAAAATCCTCAACAAAATACTACCAAACAGAGTCCAACAGCACATTAAAAGGATGATACACCATGATGAAGTGCAGTTTTTCCCAGGAATGCAAGGATTGTTCTATATACTCAAATCAATCAATCTGATACACCATATTAACAAACTGAAAGATAAAAACCATATGATAACATCAATAGATGCAGAAAAAGCTCTTGATAGAATTCAGAACTGATTTATGATAAAAACCATCCTGAAAGTAGGCAAAGAGGGAATTTACCTCAACATAATAAAGGCCATATATGACAAACCCACAGCCAGCATCGTCCTCAATGGTGAAAACCTGAAACCATTTTCACTACAATCAGGAACAAGACCAGGTTGCCCACTCTAACCATTATTATTCAACATAGTTTTGGAAGTTTTAGCCACAGCAGTCACAGACAAAAAAGAAATAAAAGGAATACAAATCGGAAAAAAGAAATAAAAGGAATACAAATCAGAAAAGAAATAAAAGGAATACAATTGGAAGAAGTAAAGCTGTCACTGTTTACAGATGACATGATTCTATACATAGAGAATCCTAAAGATGCTACCAGAAAACTACTAGAGCTAATCAATGATTTCGGTAAAGTAGCAGGATACAAAATTAATGCACAGAAATCTCTGGCATTCCTGTACACTATTGATGAAAAATCTGAAAGAGAAATTAAGCAAGCACTCCCATTTACTACTGCAACAAAAAGAATAAAATACCTAGGAATAAACCTACGTAAGGAGACAAAAGACCTGTATGCAGAAAATTATAAGACACTGATGAAGGAAATTAAAGATGATATGAACAGATTGAGAGATATACCATGTTCTTGGATTGGAAGAATCAACATTGTGAAAATGACTATACTACCCAAAGCAATCTATAGATTCAATGCAATCCGTATCAAACTACCAATGACATTTTTCACAGAACTAGAACATAAAATTTCACAGTTTGTATGGAAACACTAGAGACCCTGAATAGCCAAAGCAATCTTGAGAAAGAAAAACAGAGCTGGAGGAATCAGGCTCCCTGACTTCAGACTATACTACAAAGCTACAGTAATCAAGACAGTATGGTAGTGACACAAATACAAAAATATAGATCAATGGAATAGGATAGAAAGCCCAGAAATAAACCCACACACATATGATCACCTTATCTTTGATAAAGGAGGCAAGAATATACAATGGAGAAAAACATCCTCATCAGTAAGTCATGCTAGGAAAACTGGACAGCTACAGGTAAAAGAATGAAATTAGAACACTCCCTAACATCATACACAAACATAAACTCAAAGTGGATTTAAGACCTAAATGTAAGGTCAGGCACTATAAAACTCTTAGAGGAAAGCATAGGCAGAACATTCTATGACATAAATCACAGCAAGATCCTTTTTGGCTCACCTCCTAGAGAAATGGAAATAAAAACAAAAACAAACAAATGGGACGTAATGAAACTTAAAAGCTTTTGCACAGCAAAGCAAGCCATAAACAAGATGAAAAGACAGCCCTCAGAATGGGAGAAAATATTTGCATACCAAGCAACTGACCAAGGATTAACCTCCAAAATTTACAAGCAGCTCATGCAACTCAGTATCAAAAAAAAAACAATCCAATCAAAAAATGGGCAGCAGACCTAAATAAACATTTCTCCAAAGAAGATATCCAGATTGCCAACAAACACATGAAAGGATGCTTAGCATCACTAATCATTAGAGAAATGCAAATCAAAACTACAGTTATGTATCTCACACCAGTCAGAATGGCCATCATCAAAAAATCTACAAACAATAAATGCTGGACAGGGTGTGGAGGAAAGGAAACCCTCTTATACTGTTGGTGGGAATGCAAATTGACACAGCCCCTATGGAGAACAGTATGGAGGTTCCTTAAAAAACTAAAAATAGAACTACCATACGACCCAGCAATCCCACTACTGGACATATACCCTGAGAAAACCATAATTCAAAAAGAGTCATGTACCACAATGTTCACTGCAGCTCTATTTACAATAGCCAGGACATGGAAGCAACCTAAGTGTCCATCGACAGATGAGTGGATAAAGAAGATGTGGCACATATATACAATGGAATATTACTCAGCCATAAAAGGAAACGAAATTGAGTTATTTGTAGTGAGATGGACGGACCTAGAGTCTGTCATACAGAGTGAAGTAAGTCAGAAAGAGAAAAACAAATACCGTATGCTAACACATATGTATGGAATCTAAAAAAAAAGAAAAAATATGCTCATGAAGAACGTAGGGGCAAGAGGGGAATAAAGACAGACCTACTAGAGAATGGACTTCAGGACATGGGGAAGGGGAATGGTAAGGTGGGACAAAGTAAGAGACTGGCATGGACATATATACACTACCAAACATAAAATAGATAGCTAGTGGGAAGCTGCCGCATAGCACAGGGAGATCAGCTCGGTTCCTTGTGACCACCTAGAGGGGTGGGATAGGGAGGGTGGGAGGGAGGGAGACGCAAGAGCGAAGCGATATGGGGACATATGTATATGTATAACTGATTCACTTTGTTATAAAGCAGAAACTAATACACCATTGTAAAGTAATTATACTCCAATAAAGATGTTAAAAAATAAAATAAAATAAAATAAAATTGGTGGAGCATTAAGATAGAAGACTCCATACAAGCTCAAGGGGCTATGTCAGAACTTCTTTTAAGGGATGTACGGTAAAAATTGGTCTTTTATAAGCCACTGTTATTTTCTAGTTTGTTTCACAAGCAGCTGAACCCAATCCTAGCTGAATCCCCCACTATACCATCATCAGGAATATCCTAAAACCTGAATTTTTTTTTTTTTGTGGTACGTGGGCCTCTCACTGTTGTGGCCTCTCCCGTTGCGGGGCAACAGGCTCCGGACGCGCAGGCTCAGCGGCCATGGCTCATGGGCACAGCCGCTCCGCGGCATGTGGGATCTTCCCGGACCGGGGCACGAACCCGTGTCCCCTGCATCGGCAGGCAGACTCTCAACCACTGCGCCACCAGGGAAGCCCAAACCTGGATTTTATTTGTCTCCTGAGAAAGGCAAACCAGATATTTTTGTGTTTCTAGGGCCTGAGGTCAATCCTTCTATAAGGACAAGCCATCAAAAACCGCTGAGAGATAGCAAAACAGGTATGAATAATTTTTTTGTTTGTTTGTTTGAGAGATGGGAAGGGAAAGGACTTAAGAGGAAAATGATCGGCATTCTGGAATATTGTATGGTACTTGAGGACTGGGAAAGGCACTGGGGTTTATAGTTTCAGTTAGTAATGGAGATCTGATCTCACTGAAAAGCAATGCCTTTGTGGATGGAGGACTCTCACATGGAGATAGCCATGTGGTGCCCATGGAGACTGGATGCTGGATGCTATATTCTTGGGTGCTTCAGTGAGTGTTCTCTATCGCCGCTGAGCTTGGGATGGAGAGAGGACTATGGGAGCAGTCATTTCCTTCACCATAGATTGAGAGTATCAGTGACCAAAATAGAATAGCAACCCCTGTCCCATTCTTCTGGACCCCATGGCTCTAGATGTCTTGTTTGAAAGAATGGAAGGGAAGGCAATCCAAGAAGATGACTTTTGTTGGATTTCTCAAAAGACTTATTCTGTGGGGGTATTGAGCCAGAATTGATTCATTGTGGAACACCAAGAAATGTTATGTTTCTTACCCCTCTTGGAGTAATTTGTACCATTAGTGTAGGACGGAATGTTCATGATTTCATTTTACTTTTCACTCAAAGCCCACAGGTATTTCTCCATTCAAAATGTGTATCTTATTTCAACATCCCAAGTGCCAAAGCATTTAGGTTAAAGTTTCATAGCAGGAGATTAATTCACTTGATAAATTCAACAAATAAATTGAACTTATACTTTGTGCCAGGCACTGTTATAGGCCATTGGGATTAATCACAGAGCAAAGACAAATCCCTGCCCTCCTTGGAGCTTACTTTCTATGTGGTGGACAGACAATAAACACAATAAATTACTAAATGGGGTATGCTAGAGAGTGATTTAGTAGGAGTCAGAGTAAAGAGATACAACATACTTTTATTTCCTGGCTGCATTAAACCTAGAGAGAGGCAAATCTCTCTGTGTTAGGTAAATATACCCAATGAGAGAGTGCAATCCAGTGCATTTTAAGAGAATGGCCCTTAGTAAGGATCATAGAGAATTCCTAAAATTGTCCAAAATAGTGGTCTTGGGTATCACTGAAAACCCTGCCAAAAGCAGCAGATTTGAGGAGCAGATGTTTGATCCCAAACATTTTGCTGCTTATAAACAGAGCAGTGCATTGACAAGAGGTAAAGACGTTAAAAATACAAAAGAAGAATCAATTTGTTGCTTTCCTAATGCTAAGGACTGTGGTAAAGTGGGAGTGTTAGTGACAGTCTCCAAGGAGAGAGATTCATTTCTGCTTGCCTTTGAAAATTTTTCCTTTTACAGCAAACTTCCTGAAATGTGTGTAGATTGAGAACACTTTCGTCTGATAGGCTGAGTGATTATATTGTGTGTTGGCTTTAGTACAGGTCACTGTCTGTACAGAGTGAGGATGGCTTGACAGCTTCTGTTGGGAAACATATGCTGGATTTGGAGTGTTGGTTTTAGCAGGTGGCCCTGAGGGGAGGGGCCTACGGAGTAGACAATCAGGTGTTACGAGAAAGGAGAGAATCATTAAAAAGCGTGAGGATGTAGGGCAAGGTTTAAGGGTCCCTGGTCATTTAGGAAAAGGGAGGATAGAACAGAGGGCTGGGAAAGGGGAGAGCTGGGAAGCCACTATTTAACATGTCCAGAGCTGAGCTGGGCCAGGCCAGGGAGAATATTCAAGGGCTGCGTGGGGCCAGGAAGGCTAGAAATGTGGACCTTCTCCTTGGAGTTGGGGAAAGGAGTTTTGACTTGGAACTGAGAGCTGATTTTGAAGACTAAGAAAGAATATTTAGGTGATTCTAAGGTTTACAGGCTGACTCTGCACATTGCCATAAAAGGGCATTTTCATCCATGCCTGACAGGTAAAAAATTAGCTGCTAAAGCATATACCATGCTATGGCTGTGGCACTGCTGTTCTAAAGAGAGATGTTGACTTTACCCTGGATGTGGTTATCTCAGGATATAAATCATCTGACATAGGCTGATTGCACAGAGTAGATAGTTGAGATGTTTCTGGAATTTTGAATTCAAAGTAGCCATTCAACTACAGCTGCAGTTCAATGGCTCCTTTGGCTTTCAGTATTTAGTCCTTCCCTGAGAAGTCAGGCCATGTTTTCTCTTGGCATAATATATGAAAAGTTTAACCAGAAGCTGCAGATGTTTTTTTCTTGTCACTTTGTGTGTGTGTGTGTGTGTATAGTTATATATAGCATATGACTATATACTATGATGTATGTGAATATATGGTTATGGCTATATATGGTATATAAAACTATATATAACATATATGCATAGTTATATATAGCTCTACATATGTAACACAAAGTGACAAGAAATACGTATAGTTATATATATACTTATATATGTAACTATATATATAACTATATGTAAGCATATATATATAAATATATAGTGTTTTATAACTTTGGAACATTTTATGTGCTTTTGAAAAGATTCATTTTACTCTTTAAAAAAGCTAGGTTTACAGTTTGGAAATGCTGTCACTAAGTGGTAGATGCCTAGTGTTTTGAGCCACAGGATTTTAATTTTTCCCAATTCAGATGAGGTTCTCTTTTTAAGCTCCAGCAGTAATTTTCCTTCTCTCTCTCTCAATGGTAAATACATATATATGTAAATATGCACACATAAATACATAGAGGTATATATGTACTCTTACATACACACATATACATATTCGCCTTAGAAAAACCAGTTGAGCATGGGAAACACTATGTTTAAATACGGTACTCTGGAGCAATTTTCTAATGAAATAATTTGGTACATTTTTCACTAACTTTTTGTCTGTCACCACTTTTTCTAATTTTAATATATTTCACACCCAGACTTGAATTACCAAATTTGATTTAAAGCTCACCCTATTTCTCTTCCTGGGGTGATTTCATGGCTCTGGGACCTCAAGCTCTTGGATCAAAGCTTTGCTGCATCTCAGCAGTTGTCATAACTACTCTAGAGAGAGCAGTTTGAGTCCTTCCAAGCTCATCAAAGAGAAGATGTTAGTTTGCCTTTCTCACACCCCTGCTTTCAGAACATCTGCTTCCTGTCTCCTGTATGCAGTAGGCTACTGGGAAGAAAATGTGTAATAGAGGGTGATTCTGTTGAGAGGATAAATGCCCTCCTGGCTAGGTCTTCTTCAATCTGCAAATGTCTTCTTGCCAATTTGCTCTTGATAAGTTTGAGAGCATTTGGTTGATCATGGTATGCCAGCAAGGATTCTGGGCAAGGAGTCAGGTGATCTTAATGACTGTCCAACTCTGCTATGAGGTAGCTGTGTCACTTCAGGCAAATCATGTGTTCTCTGATTCCCCATGATTTCACCTGTAAAAAGAGACAATGGGATATTATGACCTTAAATTTCTTTAAACTTCTATGATACTAAATCTATTCTTGACACCCTTCTTATCATAATGATCTTACATATATTTAGTGATTTTTCCCAAGTCATAGCTGACTTTAGTCCTAATCATTACATTCATGTACAACCTTTATAAAAATTGAAATTACAAGATTCCTGCATATAACCAAAACCCTTTGAACAAATTTAAACAGAAGATCCATCCAAGTTTTATTTGATTTTATTTTTGCTCTAGATTCTTCTACTGAAGTCTCTTTATCAGATATCTGTTGAAGAATTGTCATTACACATTAATGTACTACTTTTTTGAGAACTTCTTCATGGACATTCACCATAATATTACAAACTACCTTTTGAAATGAAAAATGTAAAACCATATGATGAATAACTTAGTGATAATTCTAATAAATGCAAATGTAGTTCTCCAAAAAGACATGTTAGTTGGACAGAATAAAAAACATCCCAAGAGTTTCCAGCTGGAGTGGAGTTGAGGACATGAAGTGAGTAAGGGCTCCTGGGGAGAGGGATTTGAGGCCAACAGAAGAACTGCAACATCCTAAACATTTAAAGGATTGGCAGAGGAAGGGGAGCCCTCAAAGGAGACTGAGAAGAAATGAGAGGTAGGAGATGAAGCAGAGGAGCCTTCAGTCAGAGAAGCAAGGAGGAGAAAATTTCAGAAAAGTGGAACTGGTCAGTAGTGAAAAATGTTGTAAGGAGGCAAAACAAAATAAGGATTTAAAAGGATCTTTTGCTCGGAAGAAATCTACTCAAGCTACAGCAATTGGGATTTATTTTAAGGATACTTATGGAATTTCAGGTAGACCTGAGAACAAAAACAAAACACAACTGGACCACAAAAGCACCAGCCACTGGAATCTGGAAAGCCACCAGGAACCAAAGCTATTCCCTCCACCCCTTTCCCAGGGGCCACTTCTGAGCAACTGCTGCTATCTGTTCTCAGCCAACATCCTTCTCTGTGGTTTCTCGTATCTGGCCACAGTGGCCTACATTCCCTCCTCACCAACTGCTAAATTTCCTTTGATCTTTGTTCAAATTTGGGAGAGAGAGAACCTAGCCAAGCTTTTCTTTTTGAGCCTGTACACACAAATCGCTAGTTTCTGGCCCATCCTATGGGTTGGCTGCCTTTAGATTAGATATCTTGTGGTTAATCAGTTGTGAGAGCTCTGGAGTTGCTTGGGGTGAATCTCATGGTAGAGAGAACATCCAGGCCTATTTGACAGAGCCTGTGATCCATGGCACAGCAGATTCATTCAGAAGGACTGTGGACTGGCTACTTTAAGTCAGAAGGAGAAGTTTGGCAGGTGAATTGATCAGCATGTCTAGTACAGGGCCCATTAGATTTAGGTACTGAATTGCCCATATAATTTTTGAAAGAGTGCTTTCAGTAGAATGGTGTAGGGTGGCAATCACATTATAATGGAATGAGAGTTGAGTGGGAGGTGTACAAGTGAACACAATATGTGTAGACTAGATATCTCAGGCAGGACAGTGGGACTTGGCATAGAGGGGAAAGAGATAAAGATGGAAGCTAAAGGAAGTGCATAGACTTGATAAAGTACATTTTTTAAAGACTGAAAATATAGGAGTAATTTTAGTAATTTATTTTATGAATGGAATTAAGGAAAGATTGACTGTAGAGAAAGAGAGAGAGGATGATGAATGGAACAGATTTGCTGAGAGCAGAGAGCAAGTGGAAGGATACAACTGAGATGGCAGGAGGATGGGAGAAATAACTATTGGAGAACTAACAGTGACTGCTACAAATACAGATGTCCTTTCTCAATGAATGGTAAGACTGCATGCTCAGGTTACAAAATTATCATTGCTTATTTAGATTAAAAAAATACATAGATACAGGCTTTGAGCCAGCTAAGACATTTTCACCAAGGGGAAGGCATAGTAATATCATGTAAAATTTGAATTAATTTTTACAGAAGCTTGACTTAGCCCCCTAATGTTTCTTGGGTAAAGGCTGTTGGTTGAAAGAACTTCTGTTGATTGATCTGTGTGCACAGTTTTCCCCCTGTCAGGTTGCCCTTTGTTGAAATGGCTAGTACAGGTCTAGTAAAAGTCTGCTTCATTGTGGGACTAAAAATACCAGAATAGTAAACATTCACTAGCCTAGATTATTCTTTTAAAAAGCTTGTTTTAAGCTTATTGGAGTGCTTATTTTTTTCATAGAAATGCTATATGATATGAAGATATATTCCCCCAATTCATGTCTTCTGTAAGATATTTGAATTTAAGTTTTTGTCTTGTCAGATATTGCTTTACTAAGTTCTGCAATATATACTGATAGGGATAGAAAATTAGTTTGCTGTGTCTTAATTCTTTCCAACTTGAATAAGAACAGTACAGAATTTACCAACATTGTTTCATTCAACAGGCATTTATTTTGAATTTCAACGTGAAATTCAGTTTGTAGATGCTTCTTGGTATGTGAACATGAAAGACTCAAAGTACCTGCTCTCAGGGAGCTCACATTATTTGGGCACATCTTCTTCCACTACTTGAAACACTAACTTTAGTTGTTAAAGAACCGAAGTGCTGTTTGGGTGTGCTCCCATATCACTTTTTATACTTTTTCTCAATTTAGCTTTAATTTGTCTTTAAAAACGGAATTTTTAAAAAGAATCTAGGAACTTGTATTATCTCAATCACTGTTAATTGTTTGTTTTTCCATGGTTTGTCCTCTCTTCATGAATTACTGGTTGTAAAACTGGATATTGACTTAAAAAAATGATACTCTATACCCTGAGTCTGTACATTGCTTTTTTTAAATTGAAGTATAATTGACATACAATATCATATTAGTTTCAGGTGTACATTGTATGAGTCAATATTTATATACACTTTGAAGTGGTCACCATGTTAAGTCTAGTTACCAACTGTCACCATACAAAGTTATTACAATATCATTGACCACATTCCCTATGTTGTACATTACCTCCCCACGAATTATTTATTTTATAACTGGAAGTTTGTATCCCAGTCCTCTTTATCTCTTTGTCTGCCTCCCTCCACTAAACCCCTGTCCTCTGGCAACCACCTGATTCCACTTATATGTGGAATCTAAAAAACAAAACAGACAAACACAACAAAACAGAAACAGACTCATAGATACAGAAAACAAACTGGTAGGTTGCTTCTTTAATGTCTCTGAACTTTAAGTCCACGAATCCTCAGTCTCCCAAGTCTGAGGAAAATATGCAGGACTCTGGGTCTTCACCTAGATGCCTAGAGGGTATCTGTCTCTTGGGAAGGGCTTGACATCCAAAGATCCAAAGCGCTAACAGTGCACTTTATGAACAATGGATTTAACTTTAAAAATAGGTGCTATGTTTGAAAAATAAAGTCTAGCTGATTACATTTAGGGCTTCCAAAAGCTACATGTATGAATATAGGTCTTCCTCTGGTCACCCACAGCACCAGGCACATTGGTTTTCATTGCATTCCAGTTGTTCACTTTTATATGTTCCCCAAAGACAGCAATTTCTTTTTTTTTTTTTGCGGTACGCGGGTCTCTCACTACTGTGGCCTCTCCCGTTGCGGAGCACAGGCTTCGGACGTGCTGGCTCAGCAGCCATGGCTCACGGGCTTAGCCACTCCGCGGCATGTGGGATCTTCCTGGACCAGGGCACGAACCCGTGTCCCCTGCATCGGCAGGTGGACTCTCAACCACTGCGCCACCAGGGAAGCCCAGCAATTTCTTAAGAGCTGGTGCTATTTTCTTTTATTGTGAGCTGGACTCTTTAGCCATTATGTCTTCCATGCATTGTTCTGAGATCCACACATGCCACGTTTCAGTATTATGATTTGTTCACGATTAGTCTTATGCTTATGTACTGAAAGAGTTGTAATGTGAACTGCTGCCCCAACTCAAACTTTCTCCACCCCAAATTCTAAGCTAAGTCTAGGGAGACATATTTCTTCTGATATGGTTTGCCTGTGCCCACCTGAATCTTTCATTCACCTGTGGCCTTACACTTAGGCCAGATTTGCTGGTTACCTACCTGGAATAATTTGATGCATGCTAATGAGGTTATCAGATACTCTGCTGCATCACTAGGGTCTACAGTTCCATCACTGAAGATGTACTCCTATCTTAGTCTGTTCAGGCTGTGATAACAAATTACCATAGATTGGGCAACTTATGAACAACAGAAAGTTATTTCACACAGTTTAATTCTGGAGACTGGGAAGGCCAACATCTATGTGCTGGCAGATTCGGTGTCTGGTGAAAACCCACTTTCTGGTTCACAGATGGCTCTCTTTTTGCTGTGTGCTCACATGGCAGAAAGGCACAACTCTGGTCTCTTCAGCTGCACTCTCATGACCTAATCACCTCCCAAAAGCCCCACCTCCTCATACCATCACATTCAGGATTAGACTTCAACATATGAACCAGGGAGGGGGGACATAAACATTCAGTCCTTGCAACTTCTATTATGCTACTTCCACGACCTCCTCAAGTGATAGCACGTTTGTCTAAGACGAAGTATGTTGTTTTCATTGTGCCTGCTTCCACTAGCTGTGATGGTCTGTGGTCTCAAGCCACCAGTGGCTCAGGTGGCCAAGACTTATGTGTTGTTGCTGTGCTTGTTCTGCGGTCCCTTGGCCAATTTGCTATGCATAGTCAGCTCGTAGACTGTCAACATAAACCTCAGTGGGCGAGGGAGGAAAGCTTTGCTTTTTGGCACCTGTATGAAGCAACAGTGAGAGTCTTCATGTCACTCTCTCCACCTGCACCCTTCTTTTCACTTCTGCCTCGTGACACCCTTTCCCTTCCTCCTCTTTTCCATCACTGCCGTAAATGTTTCTGTGACCTTCCCAGCAACACTCCCTCCAAAATTAACCATCCCTTTCAGAAAATGATGTTTCAGAATTTTAGTACATTTAAATCTAAATGATATGGTTTGAAGGTAAACATATGTGAAAGTTTGCTTTACCTAGTGTAACAGCTGCTTATGTGAAAAGTTATTTGTCAACTGAATTTTTGGAAAAGTAAATATGTTTTAAGTGCTCCAAGGGAAATTTTTATTTAAAGGAACCCAGCAGTGAGACTTCCAGAAAGACTCTCTTTTTGGGATACAAGTAATACAAATTGTTCTTTGAGTTTGGAGTTTAAAGAGAGTCTCTCTCTTTTTTTTATTTACAGGTGATATTCTGTCCTGTAGAAATTGTTTTTTTTTTGTGTGTGTGTGTGTGTGTATGTGTGGTTTTGGTATTTCTCTTCTTTATTTTATTTTATTTGTTTAATATAGCAGGTTCTTATTAGTTATCTATTTTATACATATTAGTATGTATATGTCAATCCCAATCTCCCAGGTCATCCTCCCCCCGCCCACTGCTTTCCTCCCTTGGTGTCCATACGTTTGTTTTCTACATCTGTGTCACTATTTCTGCCTTGCAAACCAGTTCATCTGTACCATTTTTCTAGAGTCCACATATATGCATTAATATTCTGTTGTGTAGAAATTGGGATTGTGTTCTTATTACAGCATTGGGGTTATTTTCAGATAATGACGCAATAGTTCACAGTATGAACCTGAATTAAGTATCAAAACTAATTAATAAGTTAATGAATCTCAATCTCTATCTCTATCTCTCTATTTCTCTCTCTCACAAACACACACACACACAAACAGACTTGTGATACAAATATATGTATAAATTACACTGCAGTTGAAGTGTGGAAGGAAAGGAGCAACTGTTTAATTCTGAGTACTGAAGGAGACTGAAACTTGATTAATTTTGAAGAGTTTAAGTTGTAAATTACAAAACAATTTGCAGATCTTGATAGGAGTTTTCTCTGGGGACTGTTTTGTCTTTCAGTTATAGTTAGCTTGAAATTTTTAATAATATGTGAACTTTATTTTTAAATCATAATGATTTAAGATTCTTTTAGCACAGTGGGTACCATCACTTTGTGCTTGGTAACCTGTATTTCATCTACCTAGGGGAATTTATTAGGGAGTCAAAGCCTACTTTTTATAACTGGTCTTTCTGCCAGAGTCCAGCGATATTTCTTTTAAAAACAAAAAAAGTATGTGGGCAAACTCATTTAATCACCATCTATTCTGAAGTTCCCTCTTCTTCTTGATGTTCGTTTTGTTGTCTTTAATAACATAATTGCTCAGATTGTTAAAGAAACTGGAACAGGGAGGATAGTTTTATATTCCAGGTCTTTAGACATCCTGCTGTATTTTCCTGGCTTCAGACAGCCAAGGGTCTCAGTAGGAGGATCTTGACAGATGACTATTGTCCGTCTAAATGAAATTAGTACCATGTTGTAGCTGAGCATGACTTCCCCCAACTTAGAATTTCCTTTGTCTCCTTTAAATCCTGTACATTGCAGAGACATAAAAAAATGCAAATAAAACCTAAGCAAAGAATAGCAATTGTACGTCTCCCGTAAAGAACACAATTGCTACAGAGTGAGAAGGATTCTCTCTGAAGTTGCTTTACATCATCTCAGCCACCTGGTTTTGAGTTTTTCTTTCTTTTTTTTTTTTTGTTAAATATTATTTATGTCATTATTGAGGTTTTGGCATCCTTTTATTTTTTTTAAAGTTTAATTTTATTTAAAAAAATTTTTGGCCACACCGCATGGCTTGTGGGATCTTAGTTCCCCAACCAGGGATTGAACCCAGGCCCTAGGCAGTGAGAATGTGGAGTCCTAACCACTGGACCACTAGGGAATTCCCTTGAGTTTTTCATAGGGATAAAAAATCCAGAAACTAATGATAGTGGTTAGATTTGTTCTATATTCCATTTGTGGCAACCCAGAACTTCTGATAGGTCTGAGACCAATTAAAACTTCTCATGGGATACTATCCTTTATGCATTTTACTAAACATAAGTGATGAATAATATTATAATACTTATGTAATCATGGTCACAGAGACAGGTCATAGACTCCCTAAAATCCTGACCCCAGTAAAACTTAAAAGATGATAATGGAATATTATAAAACAATGGGAAAGCTATAGATTAGTGCATAAACAATATTGGGGAAATCAGTGAAAGTTAGCCTCCTCCCTTCCCACCTCATATATAAAAATAAATCCCAGAAAGGTTAGAGTTTAGTGTAAAATATGAACATATAAAACCCATAGAAGAAAATACAGGTCACTATTCATCTTATTCCTTTTGAAATGCTATAACAAAAATACCATAGACTGGGTGGGTTAAACAACAAACATTTATTTCTCACAGTTCTGGAGGCTGAGAACTCCAAGATCAAAGCACTGGCAGATTCCATATCTGGTGAGATCTTGCTTCCTGGTTAATAGGTGGCTGCCTTCTCACTGTGTCCTCACAAGGTGGAAGGAGGAAGGGTGCTTTCTGGAGTCTCTTTATAAGGGCAGTAATCCCATTCATGAGTGCTCCATCCTCATGACCTAATCACTTCCTAGAGGCCCCACCTCCTAATACCATCACATTGGTTGTTAGGATTTCAGCACATGAATTTTGGGGGGACATGAACATTCAGTCCATTGCACTATTAAACTAAAGGGACAGATTTCTAAGCATGAAAATCAATAGAACAAATGATGTAAAAATTGCTTTATTTTACATTAATATTTTTGACCTGTGGGAGGATTAATATTTTGGAACTGTGGGAGGATAGCCTGTAACAAGTATAATTCTACTTTAACATTTTCTCACACCATATACAAAAATAAACTCAAAATGGACTAAAGACCTAAATATAAGACCTGAGACCATAAAACTCCCACAAGAAAACATTGGCAGAATAGTCTTTGACATAAGTTGTAGCAATATTTTCTTGGATCTGTCTCCTAAGGCAAAGGAAACAAAAGCAAAAATAAACAAAGGGGACCCAATTAAACTTAAAAGCTTTTGCACAGCTAAGGAAATGATTGATAAAATGAAAAAAAAACCTAATGAATTGGAGAAAATATTTGCAAATCATTTGACAGAAAAGGAGTTAATCTCCAAAATATATAAACAGCTCATACAGCTCAATAGCAAAAAAAAAAAAAAAAAAAAACACACACCAAAAAACACCAAAAAACAAAAAAATGAACAACCCAGTTGAAAAACTGACAGAAACCCTAAATAGACATTTTTCCAAAGAAGACATACAGATGAGCAACAGGCACATGAAAAGATGCTCTACATCATTTATCATCAATGAAATGCAAATCAAAACCACAATGAAATATCACATCATACCTGTTAGAAGAGCTATCATCAAAAAGAATAGAAATAACAAGTATTTGCTAGTGAGGATGTGGAGAAGAAGGAACCCATTGGTACAGTCACTATGGAAAACAGTATGCAGAATCCTCAAAAAAACTAAAAATAGAAGTAGTATATGATCCAGCAATTCCACTCCTGGGTATTTATCCAAAGAAAACAAGAACACTAATTCAAAAAGATACCAAGATATGGAAGCAACCTAAGTATCCATCAACAGATGAGTGGATAAAGAAGATGTGGTGTATACACACACACACACACACACACACACACACACACACACGCACACACAGTGGAAAACTACTCAGACATAAAAAGAATGAAAATTTGCCATTTGCAACAACATGGATGGACATGGAAGATATTATGTTTAGTGAAATAAGTCAGACAGGGAAAGGCAAATACTATATATTGACACTTGTATGTGGAATCTAAAAAATAAAACAAACAACTGAATATAACAAAACAGAAACAGATTCATAGGTAATAGATAACAAACTAGTGGTTACCTGTGGGGAGAGGGAAGGAGGAGGGGCAAGACAGGGGTAGGGAATTAAGAGATCCAAACTACTCTGTATAATATAAATAAGCTTCAAGGATATATTGTGCGGTACAGGGAATATAGGCAATACTTTATAATAACTTTAAATGTAGTATAATGTATAAAATTTTGAATCACTATGTTGTACACCTGAAACTAATGTAATATTATAAGCAAACTATACTTCAATTAAAAATAAAAGAAAATCAATAGAACAAATGATGCAAGAAAAATTGCTTTATTTTACATTAACATTGGGTTGGCCAAAAAGTACTAACTTTTTGGCTAGCCTAATATTTGACCTGTTTTGGAACTATGGGAGAATGGTCTCTAGTTTCTGAGTTGTTGGACAAGCTGCTGCTGTTATAACTTTGAAAGGTATGATTCTCAGAGACATTGCTGGTGGACTAAATAAAGGTAATGAGCATGTCATGGAATGTAAGCTGGGGAAAAGTCATGTAAATAGCCTTATAAGTGTGTTTCAAGTCTATTAGCTTTTTGAAATCATACAGGAGTAGCACAACTTATACTCACTTCAATACCCTTAATTTGTCACTTCTGTATCTCTCCTACTCTCCCTATTAGGAAAATTTGTCACAATTCAACATTTATGAAATTGTAGCAGTGAGAACTTAAAGTGGAAAAAGGGAGAAGAAAATAAAAGAGAGGAAGCATAAAATGAGAGGAAAGGAGAGAAGAGTCAGAAGAAATAAGTGGAAGAATGGGGGGACAGCCTCTATGCCAATGTGAGGTTAGAAAAGCAGACTGGAGAATAAACAAACAGAAGAGGAGGGTGATGGAGTAGGTGGGGTGGAACTAGATCCTTCTTTTCAGTCTTTGACATCAAATTGTGGTCCCATGTACATAGTAGCTGTGTCTCTAGAACCCCAAAACACTTGGTTCTATTCTCTGTTCCCAGTGAGTTGCGTGTGGTCCTCCTCTCTTGGCATTCTTGATTGGCACCCCTTTCTTAATATTCCAGGCCTTGAGCTTCTTCTGTATCAAGGACTGAGCCTTCCCTAGACATTCCCCTCTCTTGTTAGGCTGGCAAACCTTTCTTCAGTACAGATTCCAGACATGCCCAAAGCTGTATTCAGCTTGTCTTTCCAGGGAAGCTGATTTTCCTGATGTTATGTATTTCCCATTTGCCTCAAATTGCAGTCTTTTGGCTGGTATAGGTTGCACTTTGTTCAGGTGTTGGCCTTTTGGAAGGCTTTCTCTGGTGCCTTATGGATTCCTTGGAGCAAAGGCCTCTTTGATTTCTGGGTTAACAGAGGGCTTTGGCTTCTTGTGGCCACAGATCATGCTTTTGGTTCTTTCTCTCCAGCTTGCTTGTAGGATTGTCATCCCACCTCTTCCTGTTACAGCCCTGCCTACAATCAGCCTCATGAAAAGTTGAAAACTACCAGTCTATCTCCCTGAGAGCCTAATTTTCCCTCTAGTTATACCATCCACTCGGTGGGTGCCACCCTAACAGGTAGCAGTAACTGTGGATGAACAGACTGTAGTTAGGAAATTCCATGCCTTCTAAGGGATGGTTGCCCATCCAGGCTGACTTAACTCTTCAAGAGAAGGATGGAGCTAATAAAGAGCAAGGTGTATCTATTCAAACAGGTAATATATATAATTCACTGGTAATTAGAACTGTTGATTCATTTGTAAGATTTCTATAATACCACAGGTTGTTTTAGTTAATTAAAAATTTTAGACTTTGGCTACAGTATCTCATGTGAACTAACTGTGATTGAGAAGGTCATGGTCATATAGCACAGAAGCAAAGAATCACTTCCTCTTGGGTAGAACTGCTGAGATTGTAGGTAGAACTTTATGACCCAATTCCAGTGCCAGTCATGAAAAATGCATTTTCTTTTTCATGCTTTTGCCAGTTGGACAACCTTGTACTTCAAACCGCTTTGCATCTTGGCAAGTACCTTCCTTTATCTTCATTCTTCAAGACAAAAACTGCCTGCCTTGTATTTTTGGTCTGCTTGAGAGAAGCTGAGGTGAGGTAAGATCAGAGGCATTTCCTCTGAACAGGGTGCTGGACATTTACCCTTGACATTTCCACCTGAGTATACAAAAATCTAGCCAGACCAGTGAGGGCAGTTGATGTTCTTTCTCCAGAACTGCATAACTGGCTCTGGCTCTTGGTCACCAAGAGGTTCTTCCTGCTTCTTTCTGGCCCTCTCCATGCATTTTGCTTTTACTTCCTCTAGCTGTCCACCCCTTGACCCTTTCTAATATACTGTGTTCTCTCATGAATACTTCTCTCTCATGGTAGTCTTTTTGATTTCTTAAGCATGGCTTGTTGTAAAACTTCAAGACTGTGGGTTATTTAGTTATGACTTTGCTTTGATCCTGGGCCAACACTTTTCTTTTGAAAGAATCTTCTTGTATAAATACATTAAAACTACTGAAGGGATCCTCCCCACATTGACATGAGGAAGACAGAGGGCTGCTCCTTCCAGAAACCAAGATTTCTAAGGAAACACGATTGGCTTCCTGCCCAAAAGATTGCTGTGGATGTTGAACCACAGTGGCAAAGAGTGGGCATGTCAGATGGATGAGTTGTGCTGGGTACTGTTGGGTACATCTCATAAAAGGCAAAAAGCTGGAGACCAGGATGGGATCAAGGAATAGAAATCCAGGATGTAATTTATCGATCTTGTTTTTTGTGAAAGGAAAAAATATGACTGTGTGGCTGGAAATTTGAAAGCACTCCTACTTGAAAAATTTATCCAAACAGGCAACTGATCAGAATACACCCAATATTTCACTTTCTTGAAAATGAAATCTGAGTTATAGTCATCCTCAGAGTTTGGGGTTTTTGAAAATACTTGTGGGGCTCACATTATGAAAATGTACCAGTTGATATGCTCCTTCCTCTAGTATCTTTCAAGATTTTGGTTTGCTAGTGTCTGCTTTCCAAGTCATCAGCTAGCATACATGTGAAAAGATACAATTTTAAACAATGTACATAAACTTGTATTCAATGACCAAAGCTACTAATACAGCTACTAAATGCCACATTGTGACATTAGCTGGTATTACTGTTGTGTGGCATGTTTAAACTAATTTTTAAAGGGGGAATTTAAAATAGGTTTAAAAATTGGGGAATTTTGTCTGATGTTTGATTTGTATGAATAGATTGTATACTATGAATTTATGATAATATGATTAGAAAACAGCAACGCTGAGGTATAAAAGCGTTGGAAATACAAAGTTAAAACTGAACTACAAATTATGCAAAATTTGAAGTCTAGGTTACTTGGATGGTAAATAGGACAAAGGAGACATTCAGGAACACAGACATGCCCATTAATGACCATCATGTTTCTTCTTAAAATGCATGTGAGCTGATGGTAAAAATCTCACTATTTTTTCTCTGAAGTTGTGTCAGTAGTTTGTCATTATACTTTAAAGTATAGAAATAGTATTGGCTCCTAAAACACATTTTATTAAGGCAAGTTGCAGTTCTTAGTTATGCTTACATGTATCTGTCACATTTAATTTGTCACATTAAATTCGTGTTTATATTGTTTTTGCATCTCAGGAATATATTTCAATTATATATCACACCTCTTATTTACTTGTGCTGCCCAAATGTCAAATGTGATTTCACAATTGTAAATTTCTATGTAATAATTTATAAACAAATATAGGCATAACTTGACAGGTCTCCAGTAATAACAACTAAAGTCACATATGCACAGGCAACACATCACAATCCCAACTGGACAACTGTGTTTTTATGATGCAGTCAATTTCAGATATGTTTGAAATTGTGAAAAGAATGTGAATCATGTAATATAGTCAGTACAAGAATTCTTTTCTCATTACACACAGCCCTCCCCCATCCCTTACCCCAACTGGGCTGGGTAATAAAATAAAACAATGCAACATACTTAAAGTACCTTGGATATGTGTTGTATTATCAAAACTCATTAATACACTTAGTGGAAAGAAACCAACTTTGATGTCAATTCCATTACCTATCCCAGGCTAAATTCCTTATTAGCAATCATTCTTTTTCTCACTTCAGGAGAATAAATTCTAATTCAGAGAATTTGAAGAGTGACCTGATGTGTCCATCTCAGCCTTTTGATAGTGACACTATCTGCTAGAAATGACTGAGGGACTCACCTGGGCCCTTATTACTTGTGGCGAGCCCCACAGACATTTCCTGCACCAGAGCTGATGCTGTGGCTGGACTGGCCTTTGTGATTCTTATAATGACTGTAGGACACACCTCAATGACAACCATCAGGGAACTCTGGGGGGCAAAAAAAAGGCTTATTACTTTCAGGTCCGAAGAGACACACAATGAGGTGGAGGTTGAGAGAGATGGAGGGAGCTTGGACCTGGGACTCTGCCTTCATTAGGGTTGAGGGTAGGATACCTGGGGTTTTGAGGGTTCACTATTGGTGAATTTAAGACATAAGAGTGGGAATTAGGGAGCAGGAATGAAGAAGCAGAGTCACTCAAGTGATCACTTACCTAAGTTCTCCAGGGCTTTCTAAAAGGGGGACTTCATGGGTGAGGGTTCCTGGTTCTTTATCTAGCTGGTTCACTAGTAGCTGTGTCATACAGCTGGCAGTGTGTTTATTTGAGATGGATGTCTTTGAAATGATGCCTTGGCAATCAAAAGCTTAATGTCAGGCACTTACACTATATTTGAAGTCCAAGAAAGGACTTGAAGCAGGAAGAAAACCTATCTCCTATGCCCAGTCCTCTTGGCTACTAAAATCCTCTGACCTCTCCCCAGCGTTCATATTTTTTTCTTTGTTTTTATATTAGGGCATATTTTACTTGAAATTTCAAAAAAATTCAAATTAGAATTCATGTTTGAAGCTAGAAGATGCTAATTTGCAAGTTATTTCATAATAAGTAGACATTTTAATATTAGGTTGAATTTGGGGTATAAACTTGGCATGAGTAAAGCATGGCTAAGGTAGGTGATCAGCATGAATAATCATGTATGTTACTTTCTGGCATGACCTTTAGTAGGAGAGACAAGGAGTTTATCAAACATCTCAAGAGTGGAAAATTCAGTTTAAAAACAAATTCTTAGGAGGTCAGCATTTTCCATAAAATCCTCTGTACCTTTGTCTTTATGAGTCTGACTAAGGAGGTGTTCTAAATTCATCTATTTTGTGAGAGAAGACTCATCTGTTAGGGTGAAGAATGATTTTTCCACCCACTTCTTTGCCAGTTTTCAAAATAGCTGTGGCAAAGAGTCTGCTGGCAGGCAACCCCCAGTTCCATGAATGGGCTTTATTTTTTAATCAGAGGACTTGTGATCCTTGACAGGTGGACTCTAGCTGCTTAGTGTTTGATGCACATACTTGCACTAAGGAATCCTGAACCTTACCCAGTGAAGGGAAAGAAATCCTCTCATCAGGGTCCCACTGGGGACTGATGTTCAGGAAGCTTCTGTGGTGTTGTGGAACTGTCACCTGCGATCCTGCATGGGGTAAGGGACATGCACACAATGTGAATTTAATAGCTGTAAGGGCAGAAAATGCAGGACTCTTTCCTCCGCTTTACCCAGTACTGCAAGTACCCAAAGAAAATCTGTTTTAATCAATTAAGATGCATGCCCACACTACAGAATATTTGATTTGCAGACAGTTAATATAATCTGAATTTCATCTTCTTAAAGGAAAAAGCCCTGTGCAAGGTTTCTGGATTTGCACAGCAAATCAATCCCAGTTCTGGATTGAGAAGCCATTTGGAGAAAGGTGGAGAAATTTGTGAATATATTAAAATCCACTGGCTTATATATATCAAATGAGTGAATTTTATGGTATGTGAATTATATCTCAATAAAGCTGTTGCCAAAAAAAAGATAAAAATTCCCATGTTACCACCTACCAGGTAAAGAAATTGAACATTTATTCAAGAAATTGAACATCTATTGTTTTCATAGTTGCTTCCTGTTTCTGTCAACTGATACTGGTTTTGCATTTACTGTAGTCATATGAAACTATCTTTCCAAGAAATCTTTTTTAGTAAAATCAGTGAGCTATTGTGCAGATATCTGAAGTTTGAGAAACCTAGAGTGTGCATTGTGTATTATTGGAGTTCATTTGCTTCAGAACATAACCATATTCATCTGTTTATCCTTTCATTAATTTGTTTAGTTTTTTGGGTGCCTACCCTGCATCAGGCATGGGCTAACTGCCTTTCCTGGAGCTCAATGTCTGTAGGGATGGTAGGCATGGCTAAGTGTCTTAATCAGACTGTAAATACTGAGATGCAGGGTCCACTGTTTTGGAGGAGATTGTTTCAGAGTTTTAGGAATACATGAGACAAATAGGAAAGGGAGAAAAATCATCAGGGAAATAAACATGGATGGAAAACACTTTAAAGTATAGTCAATGCACTATGAAGTTTTCTTTCTTTCCTCCCCCCTTCCTCCCTTCCTTCTTTTTTTCCTTCCTTCCTTCAAAAGATAAACTGAAGCATGTTAAAAATTTTAAGTGTCTATTTGAGCAAAAAGTTTTTGGAATTGGGCAGCACCAAACCAGAATTTGTTAGAAGTGCTCTGGAGCCAGGGGAAACACTCGTGTAGAGAAAGTGGGAAGCAAAGAAAGAAAATTATTTGGTTGGCTAGAGCTCAAAGCCTACTTGGCTGTTTGTGATTGGTTGTCCTTTGAGTTTTGATTTCACAACCTTGAGTCATTTGCAGGCTTAGATTTTGATTTGCTTATGTGGGCCGCCAGGACATTAAAGCCACATCAGTCTAATGGACCCTTCCTTCCCTTCCTCCCTCTCTTTCCTCCTTCCTTCCTTCTTTCCTTCCTTCTTTCAAACCATCCAAGTGGTTTGAAAAAATTTAATCCTTAATAAGATATTTTGGGTTTCTTACCACTTCAAATAAAGCTTACTACTTGAGCTACAGTTTAAAAAGCTGTACAAACATACAAAAAACCAAGCACTACCACCATAAAAACTACATTTAATCATAGTTGGCAAAACCTAAGGATTTCTTGTGGTAATGTTTCTGGATTCTAGCTTAAACTTACCAATTGAGGCTGGAGAGACCAAATGCTCTTATTCTGAGAAAAGAAACACTGCAGTTCAGAAACCCCTTCAATACTGATAAGTGAATGTTTTTCTAGGCTTAGTGGTTTATATATATTTCTAGCTTTGTAGGACTGTCTCTGTATTCCAGGTGAAGTCAATTACATTCATTGACATTCCTACTAGAGTGAATGGAATCTTCTTGTGTATTTCTAAAAGAATTAAAGTTAGAACAAGGCCAGGTAGCAAATAGTTCTTGTTGTTTGTCTGATTTGGTCTACTAAAATGACAGCTGCCTGTTTAAAGTTCAAATTAAAAATATAAACAATTCACTCAGGAGATTATGACATACTGTAATGCAAATATCCAAAACTTCATCTAGTCAGAGCTCAAAGCTGTTTTACTTAGGAAACTTGCACAAGCCTCTTAGATAGCCACATCCACCAGAGGGCAGACAGCAGAAGCAAGAAGAACTACAATCCCGCAGCCTGTGGAACAAAAACCACATTCACAGAGAGATAGACAAGATGAAAAGGCAGAGGGCTATGTACCAGATGAAGGAACAAGATAAAACCCCAAAAAACAACTAAATGAAGTGGAGATAGGCAACCTTCCAGAAAAAGAATTCACAATAATGATAGTGAAGATGATCCAGGACCTTGGAAAAAGAATGGAGGCAAAGATCTAGAAGATGCAAGAAATGTTTAACATCGACCTAGAAGAATTAAAGAACAAACAAACAGAGATGAACAATATAATAACTGAAATGAAAAATACACTAGAAGGAATCAATAGCAGAATAACTGAGGCAGAATAACGGATAAGTGACCTGGAAGACAGAATGGTGGAATTCGCTTCTGTGGAACAGAATAAAGAAAAAAGAATGAAGGAAATGAAGACAGCCTAAGAGACCTCTAGGACAACATTAAACACAACAACATTTGCATTATAGGGGTCCCAGAAGGAGAAGAGAGAGAGAAAGGACCTGAGAAAATATTTGAAGAGATAATAGTTGAAAATTTCCCTAACATAGGAAAGGAAATAGCCACACAAGTCCAGGAAGCACAGAGAGTCCCATAAAGGATAAACCTAAGGAGAAACACGCCAAGACACATAGTAATCAAACTGGCAAAAATTAAAGACAAAGAAAAATAATTGAAAACAGCAAGGGAAAAACGAAAAATAACATACAAGGGACCTCCCATATTGTTAACAGCTGATTTCTCAGCAGAAACACTACAAGCCATCAGGGAGTGGCATGATATACTTAAAGTGATGAAAGGGAAGAATGTACAACCAAGATTACTCTACCTAGCAAGTATCTCTTTCAGATTCAATGGAGAAATCAAAAGCTTTACAGACAAGCAAAAACTAAGAGAATTCAGCACCAGCAAACAAGCTCTACAACAAATGCTAAAGGAACTTCTCTAAGTGGGAAACACAAGAGAAGAAAAGGGCCTACAAAAACAAACCCAAAACAATTAAGAAAATGGTCATAGGAACATACATATCGATAGTTACCTTAAACGTGAATGGATTGAATGCTCCAGCCAAAAGACACAGGCTTGCTGAATGGATACAAAAACAAGACCCGTATATATGCTATCTACAAGAGACCCACCACAGACCTAGGGACACATACAGACTGAATGTGAGGGTATGGAAAAAGATATTCCATGCAAATGGAAATCAAAAGAAAGCTGGAGTAGCAATACTCATATCAGATAAAAAAAGACTTTAAAATAAAGAATGTTACAAGAGAGAAGGAAGGGCACTACATAATGATCAAGGGATCAATCCAAGAAGAAGATATAACAATTATAAATACATATGCACCAAACATAGGAGAACCTCAATACATAAAGCAACTGCTAACAGCTATAAAAGAGGAAATCGACAGTAACACAATAATAGTGGGGGACTTTAGCACCTCATTTACATCAATGGGCAGTTCATCCAAACTGAAAATTAATAAGGAAACACAAGCTTTAAATGACACAATAGTCCAGATAGATTAATTGATATTTACAGGACATTCCATACCCAAATAGCAGATTACACTTTCTTCTAAAGTGCACATGGAACATTCTCCAGGATAGATCATATCTTGGGTCACAAATCAAGCCTCAGTAAATTTAAGAAAATTAAAATCATATCAAGCATCTTTTCCGACCACAACACTATGAGATTAGAAATCAATTACAGGGAGTAAAACATAAAAAACACAAATACATGGAGGCTAAACAATACATTACTAAATAACAAAGAGATCACTGAAGAAATCAAAGAGGAAATAAGAAAATACCTGGAGACAAATGACAATGAAAACGTGACAATACAAAACCTATGGGATGCAGCAAAAGCAGTTCTAAAAGGGAAGTTCATAGCAATACAAGACTACCTCAAGAAACAAGAAAAATCTCAAATAAGCAATCTAACCTTACACCTAAAGGAACTAGAGAAAGAAGAACAAACAAAACCCAAAGTGAGCAGAAGCAAGAAATCATAAAGATCAGAGCAGAAATAAATGAAATAGAGACAAGGAAAACAATAGCAAAGATCAATAAAACTAAAACGGGGTTCTTGGAGAAGATAAACAAAATTGATAAACCATTAGTCAGACTCATCAAGAAAACGTGGGAGAGGACTCAAAACAATAAAATTAGAAATGAAAACGGAGAAGTTACAACAGACACCACAGAAATACAAAGCATCCTAAGAGCCTACTACAAGCAAATCTTTGCCAATAAAATGGACAACCTGGAAGAAATGGACAAATTCTTAGAAAGATATGACCTTCTAAGAATGAACCAGGAAGAAATACAGAATATGAACAGACCAATTACAAGTAATGAAATTGAAACTGATTAAAAATCCTCCGGGTTTCCCTGGTGGTGCAGTGGTTGAGAGTTCGCCTGCCGATGCAGGGGACACAGGTTCGTGTCCTGGTCCGGGAAGATCCCACATGCCGTGGAGCGGCTGGGCCCGTGAGCCATGGCCGCTGAGCCTGCGCGTCCGGAGCCTATGTTCCACAACGGGAGAGACCACAACAGTGAGAGGCCCACGTACAGCAAAAAAAAAATCTTCAAACAAACAAAAGTCCAGGACCGAATGGCTTCACAAACGAATTCTCTCAAACATTTAGAGAAGAGCTAACACCCATCCTTCTCAAACTCTTCCAAAACATTTCAGAGGAAGGAACACTCCAAAACTCATTCTATGAGGCCACCATCACCCTGATACCAAAACCAGACAAAGATACTGCAAAAAAAGAAAATTACACACCAGTATCACTGATGAATATAGATGCAAAAATCCTCAACAAAATTCTAGCAAACAGAGTCCAACAATACATTAAAAGGGTCATACACCATGATCAAGTGGGATTTATCCCAGTGATGCAAAGATTCTTCAATATATGCAAATCAATCAGTGTGATACACCATATTAACAAATTGAAGAATAAAAACCATATGATCATCTCAATAGATGCAGAATGCTTTTGACAAAATCAACACCCATTTATGATAAAAACACTCTAGAAAGTGGGCATAGAGGGAACCTACCTCAACATAGTAAAGGTCATACACAACAAACCCACAGCAAACATCATTCTCAATGGTGAAAAACTGAAAGCATTTCCTCTAAGTTCAGGAACAAGACAAGGACGTCCACTTTCACCCCTATTATTCAACATAGTTTTGGAGTCCTAGCCATGGCAATCAGAGAAGAAAAACAAATAAAAGGAATACAAATTGGAAAAGAAGAAGTAAAACTGTCACTGTTTGCAGATGACATGATACTATACATAGAGAATCCTAAAGATGCCACCAGAAAACTACTAGAGCTAATCAAGGAATTTGGTAAAGTTGCAGGATACAAACTTAATGCACAGAAATCTCTTGCATTCCTATACACTAATGATGAAAAATCTGAAAGAGAAATTAAGGAAACACTCCCATTTACCATTGCAACAAAAAGAATAAAATACCTAGGAATAAATCTACCTAGGGAGACAAAAGACCTGTATGCAGAAAACTATAAGACACTGATGAAAGAAGTTAAAGATGATACCAACAAATGGAGAGATATATCATGTTCTTGGATTGGAAGAATCAATATTGTGAAAATGATTAAACCACCCAAAACAATCTATAGATTCAATGCAATCCCTATCAAATTACCAATGGCATTTCTTAAGGAAGTATAACAAAAAATCTTAAAATTTGTGTGGAACACAAAAGACCCCGAATAGACAAAGCAGTCTTGAGGGAAAATAACAGAGCTGGAAGAATCAGATTCCCTGTCTTCAGAGTATACTACAAAGCTACAGTAATCAAGACAATATGGTACTGGCACAAAACCAGAAATATAGATGAATGGAAAAAGGTAGAAAGCGCAGAGTTAAGCCCATGCACCTATGGTCAACTAATCTATGACAAAGGAGGCAAGGATATACAATGGAGAAAAGGCAGTCTCTTAAATAAGTGGTGCTGGGAAAACTGGACAGCTACATGTAAAAGAATGAAATTAGAACACTCCCTAACACCATACACAAAAATAAACAAAATGGATTAGAGACGCAAATGTAAGACTGGACACTATAAAAGTCTTAGAGGAAAACATAGGAAAAACACTCTTTGACATAAATCATAGCAAGATCTTTTTTGATCCACCTCCTAGAGTAATGGAAATAGAAACAAAAATAAACAAATGGGACCTAATGAAACCTCAAAGCTTTTGCACAGCAAAGTAAACCATAAACAAGACGAAAAGACAACCTTCAGAATGGGAGAAAATATTTGCCAATGAATCAATGGGCAAAGGATTAATCTCCAAAATATATAAACAGCTCATGCAGCTCAATATTAGAAAAACAAACAACCCAATCCAAAAATGGGCAGAAGACCTAAATAGACATTTCTCCAAAGAAGACATACAGATGGCCAAGAAGTACATGAAACGCTCCATGACATCACTAATTATTAGAGAAATGCAAATCAAAACTACGATGAGGTATCACCTCACACCGGTTAGAATGGGCACCATCAGAAAATCTACTAACAACAAATGCTGGAGAGGGTGTGGAGAAAAGGGAACCCTCTTACACTGTTGGTGGGAATGTAAACTGATACAGCCACTGTGGAGAACCGTATGGAGGTTCCTTAAAAAACTAAAAATAGAATTACCATATGACCCAGCAATCCCACTGCTGGACATATACCCAGAGAAAACCATAATTCAGAAAAACACATGCACCCCAATGTTCATTGCAGCACTATGTACAATGGCCAGGTCATGGAAACAACCTAAATGCCCATCGACAGAAGAATAGATAAAGAAGATGTTGTACATATATACAATGGAATATTACTCAGCCATAAAAATGAACGAAAGTGGGTCATTTGTTGAGACGTGGATGGATCTAGAGACTGTCATACAGAGTGAAATAAGTCAGAAAGAGAAAAACAAATATCGTATATTAACACATGTATGTGGAACCTAGAAAAATGGTACAGATATACCAGTTTTCAGGGCAGAAATTGAGACACAGATGTAGAGAAAAAATGTATGGACACCAAGGGGGCCAAGAGACAGGGGGTGAGGGTGGTGGTGTGATAAATTGGGAGATTGGGATTGACATGTATACACTGATGTGTATAAAATGGATGACTAATAAGAACATGCTCTATAATAAGTAAATAAAATAAAATTAAAAAAACAAAAAAGTATATGCCAGGCTGCTCATGTGACCATCAGCCTGTCTGACCCTTCTCTCCCCTCCCCTGGCCACCCCCACCTATTCATCAGACGTTCTCAGCCTTAATTGAAATTGAGAACACAGTGATGACCAAAATGTGCCATGGTTCATACAGCACGTAGTACTTCATAATCTCATAGGGAATGTGACACGAAATGATGAGATAGGTCGTTTACACCCTGCCGACTTTCTGAAAGTGTGTTACATAGCCTAAATTTAAAAAATGCAATGAGAATTAACACAAGGTAATAGCCAGGCTTGGGCGTTTTTACATGTATATAGGAGAAGGTAAAGAAGTAGAAATTAAATCACGAAAAAAAAAAGAAAAAAAATAGCTGTTTTATTTAGTCTGTCAACAAATATTCACTGCATATTTCTGGGTCTGGTGAAACAAGCAAAGTGTCACAGAGCTGAGTTCATTTTCATTCCCTGCCTTCTTCTCCTTTTCCTATTTCTGTTGCCCTTTTTCTACTCTTGGAGACTCACTCTCATTTGTGGAGCTATATTCAATCAAATCAATTAATTTTTTAATTCTTAGTCTTTTTCTACATATGTACATACCATCACTCCTGTCCTTACAATATAGATCAGACAGTTTCTCCCTTAAACATGGGCCATTGTGCTTGCTTCCCTATTGGTTTCTGTGATGTTGGATCAGAGAGAGTTTTCTTTTGGGGATTCACTTTCCAAAGAGGCAATGGTATGAGTTTGGTTGTTGATAGATCAGGGCTGCTCCAAGGGCTGGGATTAGAGCATGGGAGAGCACTTAAACAGGGTGAGTGATCTGGAAAGACCCTGGAAGCAGGCAAGAAGAGGAAGTCAGGACACATAGGCTGAATAGCAGGCATGGTATCATGGTCACAAGCAACAGGCTGAGGACAGAGAAGCAGGTTGGTATCATGGGGTCCTTCCAGCAGGTAGTAGGTTCTTCCTGATGTTGGACTCCAGGTTCTATGAGGACTGATGACAGCAAACCCTGGCATTATATATCATTCCCAAATGAGACTGATCTCCAACTCTATGCCTCAGCCAGTCTGATGTACTTACCTCTCTCCATATTCACTTTGTTCTTCTCCTTCCTCATGTATTTGTTATAATTTCTTTTTGTAATTCTATCCAGAATTCAAAATCCAACTTAATGCTAGCTTTCTTTAAGCTTTCGCTGACTACCTTAACTAGAAATATTTTTCTCTTTCAAATTCACATTCTGAAGAGGCAAAGGATGACCATTTATTTGAGTACCTATATGTGTAAAATTTTAATTTGAGGTTGTTTTGTTGAATACTTATTTGAACCTTGTAAAAGGGTATCCCCAATATTAAGATGTGAAGAATGATTCTAGAGAGTGATAATACTGTCTTCCTTTTTAATTTGTCATGACCTATCTATTAGGATTCTGAAATAACATAAAAGTATAGGAAAGACTAGAGATGTCTTGGCTGGATGACTTTTAGGAGATTTTGTTGGCTACATGATGCTCAATCTATTATGGGACTCAGATAATATCCTGGTATAATTTGACTGAAGAGAAGGAAACATTCACAATAAGTTTATAAATGAATACATTATGGTATTTCCCTAGTATCCTCCCAGTCCTGACTCACTGCATCTATACATACAACCAAACGATGCAGCAGGAGACATCCTGAGATTGGATCACCTAGGGAGAGAGTGGACAGAGAAGAGAGGAAGGTCCATGACTAAATACTACAGTATCCTCTCATCTAGGGAGCATTCAGTTGCTGCAGAAACTTCCCATATATTGACTAAAATGAGGGCAGAAAATAGAGGTTCATGGTGATTTTGATAGATACCCTTTCTATGAAGTGGTGGGCAAAAACTTGATCATAGTAGTTAGATGAGAGATGTAGAAAGCTTTTCTGTGAAGGGAGGGGAGAAATGGGCAGAGCTTGGAGGCAGATGTGGGTCAAGGGATTATTTGTTGAGCTGGGAAATAATACGGCAAACTTATCTACTGATGGAAATAATGCCAGAAAGAGTAATAAAATACTTTTTTTTTTGAAGGCGGGAGAGTGATTAAAATTGTTGAGTAGGAGGGGGGAATGGAATCCATACAGACATAGAGGGGTTGACTTTACACAGGATGGGGGCATCTTAGACAGGGTTAAGGCTACTGTGCTTATTATAATAGGAGGAAAACCAGATGAGTACTGGTGCAAACCTACTAATGATTTGGTTGGGGAAGATAGGTTGCTCTTATCTGATTGCATTTATTTGGTCTCTCTGAAGAATGAGAAGTTTATTGCAGAAGAGAGGAGAAGTTGTACAATGATTAACTCAGATAGTAGGAAGGCAGATTTACTTGGGAAGTGTGACAGAATTGCTGGTTAATACTGAGGGCACATTTGAGAATTGTGGACATAATATTTAAAGGGAGATATGTCATATGTCATGGGTGATTTTCTCCTAAACTATTTAGCTGTGTAGACATAGTCATATTGTATGTAGAGAGTTGGAATTTTCCAGAGTTTGTTTGCCAGATACATATGATGCCAGGAAGGGGGGCAAAGGAGCTAAGAGTATTTTCAAGGAAGTTATTAGAGTTCCTAGACCATGGAATCTAAGCTGGGTTGGAGGAAAGTGAGAACATGGAAGTGTGCGAACACTGAGAGAGCTCAGTGGACTGGAAGTCCCTGCAGGGAGGAAGAATGATTGGAATTGAGCACATGAATACATCATTTGGAAGGACAGGAGAAAGTGGGCACTCAAGATTTTGAATGTGGTGTGACAGCAAGGTCTGGAGTGAGTGGATACGAGGTGGAAGAGATATTTGGAGGAAAGGAAGTTCAGCAACTGAGAGGCTAAGATATAGGAAACCAGGCATACATGGACACTGAGATCAGCAAGAATGTAGAAAGTATTGTTAGAGAGAAATACATCTCTCCAGATGTCAGTCTTTCCCAAATGAAGGAAAGTGACTTCACGGTCAACAGATGACATCAGCAAGTGGCTGGTGACACAGCAGTGTGTTGTGGGCTTCAGAAGAGCAGACGAGAGGAGGAAGACAGGCAATGTCTTGGCAGTGGTAGGTAGGTCGGGGTCAAAAATCTTCAACTCAGGTTCAGGGGCTGTGGGAGAAAACATAGCCGTCATCTGAGAAGGCCTCAGGGGAAGCAGTCTCTTTGAGGCATAGTCAAGTTGCAATCGGAGCTGAGGATAAACAGAATTTGTTCATAAATGACCATGAATGTCGTAGGGTACAGTTGAGAGTTTATGTGTTTGGGAATAGACAGGAAATGAGGACATATAAGAAGAGAGGTGAGGTTGGTCAACCTAGAAGGTGATTTGAATAGAAAGCATTGCGAGTCTGGACAGTGATCATCCTGTAGGTCAGGTGGCGTGGTGGCTTGGGAGAGGGTGAGAGCCCCCTCCATGGGACAAATTTCCTGGTAGTCCCTATGGCGGTGGTGGCCCTGAGGAAGCTATAATAAACCAGTGAGGACATCTGTGTGGTCTGTTCTATGCCTTTCAAAGCCATTCTGCCTCGGGGAGATAACGTAGGTCTTTGTCAGAGAATGGAGGAAGGGAAACCCTGAATTTTTTCTGCTCCTGAATACACTACGTACATGTACACTAATATATACCTCTTACGTTCCTTGGCTTCACCTGCCGTCAGAAGAATGGCACCTTATGTGCAGGAAAACTGTAGAAACCAATGTGCTTAGCCCCCAGAGACTTGGATAACAGGAAGTTCTGTCTTTTTTCTGCATCCTTTCCCCCAGATCCTCTTTTTATACGTCCTCTGGAAATAGAGCTTCTCAAAATTTAGCCTCCCTGTTTTGTGGTCTGCTGTCAGTTACTTGGTGGTTCATGGTGGCTAACCTTGCTGCTACCTGTGCCACTGCTGACCTCCTCGAGGTCCACTGATCCCTGGTGTTCTCTCTCTGACCATTCAATTAGCCCCCTCTGTTTCTATCCTCATAGAACCATAGGGTCCCAAAAGACCTTAAAGATTTATAGACTGTACCAGGAGCCATAGGTTCCCCTAATATTCAGGCCTACTCTTCAGTCTGACCCATGCTGCTGGACTTATTCTTTCTGGTGATATTCTTTGAGGAGCCCATTACCCTCTATTGGCCTGAAACCCAACTGGGAACTGTGTTCTCACTCTCTTTCATGAGCTCATAGATTCTGTGCTAATCAATGAATGTGACTAGGTATCTCTTTTAGTGTCCCTCAATAATCAATCACCTGTAAAGAAACTTCTGAAGAGTAGTAACAGTTGGGAGACTTGTTAGTCTAAATTAGAAGTTCTCAGATTTTGACCTGCATCAGAATTATCTGGGGCTATTAAATCACAGATTGCTGGACCCATCTCCAGACCTTTTTTTTCTGTAGGCCTAGATGGAGCCAGAGAATTTGATAACTTCTCAAGTGACATAATGCTGCAGGTCATGGAACCACACTTTGCGAACCACTGGACTGGAGCATACTGAAGACTTTGAAATTACATTGCCTAAGGCAAAATGCCAGTCCAACAAAATTTTAACTATGATTCAGTCAAAATATTCACATATTATAGAAATTAAAGTTGAATTAATATTCTTAATTATAATCTTCTTGAAGATAGTCACCGTTTCTTTTTTCACCATTTCTTTTTGCATCGTCTGCAGTAGAACTCAGAATTAAAGGAGTAAAGTAAAACTCAAGATGAAAGGATATAGTTGATGTCATTACCTCTCTGGAAATATGTCTGAAAATGGCTACATCCAGGCAAAAGTGGTTCAGATAGTGAATGGCTTCAGAGCCTAAGAGCTGTAGGAGGGCCAGCCTATCTTAAAGGGAGCTGTCATTCATCTAACCATCAGTCAATCCCACCTCTGGGTGTTCTGATCAATCCTATATCTTTCCTTTTCACAGATAATGAGATCAATTATGTTGAAATGAGTGTTTTGCCCATTGGATAATTTGAGTGAGAATAAAAGTACTTACTACTCCAATAGACTGAAGCAAAAAAACCCTTTTTTGTTTTCTCTCTCTTTTTAACAAAAGATGGCCATTCTGGAAGGGAGAAGAGAGATAAGAAAATAACTCATGTGAAATCAGAGCCCATAATCACACATCCCAGAGAGATAGGAGTCTTAGGGCTGGAGGAGTAATCAGCAATCAGGTACGATAGCTCTTCTCACCTGGAGAAAAGGAAAAATTATCATATTACTCTCATAATTCCTAGGCTTCTCATACATTAAAGATTTCATCGTTAGTTATTTAGGTGGCTAGTTTCAGAGTCAAATTTCTCTCTATATAACAGCTTTTGTTGTTTAAGAATATGCAGCCTGTCTCTGACTCCCTTGCTCATCACTGGCCATCAGCCTAGTAGAGGTTAAGTCCCACAAAACTGAGTAAAAACTTTGTAATTTCTGTCATTATGTTAGGATTTGTACATTGTTCTGTGAGAATGGGATGAAGTGGAGCAGGCAGAGTGGGACTCTGACATGAGCTGTAGACCCATGAGGACGCTCAAGAACTAGGGGAAATAAGAGAGAGGGGAGAACGGAAGGGAGAGAGATGTGTAGGTAGGGAAGGTCCAGGGTTTTGAAATACAGGACTTTGAACTTAGATCTAGTAAATTCTACAATACACAGTAATTTTCCCATTGTGAAAGTGAAAACCAATGGCTTATGTTAGGATGAATGAATAGCAACATAGAATTGGACAGTGAGTCACTGACTCAGAAGGGAGAGTTCAAACCTTGGTGGAGTCTGTTTTTGCAGTGCTTGATTCTGTCACAAGAATTAAATGAGGGGTTGCTCTTTCCACTCCACTCCCAGTATCATCTTCTCTAGTGCAAAGGCAGTATATGGCGTATTGATTTCAGTGGATATTCTCTTTCCTTTTAGGACCTCGTGCTCTCTATTTCAGATTTCCAAGGGCACTTGTTTCGCGGTTTTGAGTTTCTATTATCAAAACCCTAAGTTCAAAGGGCAGAATCAATGTCATCACCTATTACTCACCAACACAATCCATTTATTTGCAGTGCTTAAAAAAGTTTCCCTGAGGACTTGGCATAGTTTGAGTTTCTGTAAGTAATTGCCTGGCATATCTGATACCTTGGCAGAGCTTCTCATCTTAGCTAATATCTTCCAGAGATTACTTTACAGTTCATTTACTTGGGCAAGGGCTAAAATGTCCTGAGTCTCTATGTGTTGAGGGTAAATGTGAATATTGAAGTAGAAGGCTAAAAATGTGAGCTTTTATTCTTGATGTTCTTGTCCTCTATTATAATTCCTTAGGCTATATATTTAGGAATAAGAAGCAAAGTGCCTTAGATGGTCCCATGGTTATCATATCCACCCCGCAGCAGTCTTGGAAGGCACAGGCAGTAATTCTACAGCGGCAGTTGTGCTATAAGTTTTCCTTTACCCCCCTCACTTTTAGGTGGCTATTGCTGGGGGGTTCACTTATAAATCTGTGAAGAGTTGTTTTAGCCAAGTTATAGAAGAGATATTTTCATCCAAGATATGCTATTTGTAAGAGAGCTAATCACTCTTTATCAAACTTTATGCAAATAAAGCCAAATTAGATTTATTAAGGTGATGAAAGAGAATAGGGACTTTTTAATGGGTAGCAATGCTGTGCATTATCTAAATGCAAGGCAGATGTAATGATGCATTAGAAATGCCGAGAAAATTTAATCAGTGCAGAAAAAATATAATGAAATGGTTGTTTAAACACTGTAAAGCTAATGTTAGAGTAATTACTTCCCATTGAGCAAGGCGTAAAGCACATTACCCAGGCTCTGTTTGATTAGTCATCCTGCCTGCAACATCTGGCCCTTTGATCCATTTTGATTTTAATATAATTACTAAACTTCTGAATTTAAGTTTTGGAATGAATGAATAAATAAAACAACTTCTGTAGGAGACAAAGTTTTTACTAGTTTGTGACAGATTAAAACCTTGTCCCTCACACTCACTTCTCCCTCCCCGCCATGTTCACCCTCTCTTTTCCATCATGAAAAAGAACCCTGAAATCCAGAATGGTGGACTTCCTTGCCTTTAAGATTAGGTAGCAAATACTTTAAAATATTTTGGTTCTGTGGGTGGTCTTTCTCTTGATATACAGGTAGAAATAGTGATATTTAGAACAATTATTTTATACCTACTGATAGGAAAGGAGCAGAAAGAATAGGTTATAAGAACTAATATCTCTGCTTTCTCTTTGTGGCAGTTTACATTTCTTGTTGAAAATTTAGAAAATACAGATAATAAAAATAAGAAAATAAATATCACCCATAATCCTATTTCCTAGATGTAAATGTTATTGATATTTGGGGAGAATTTCTTACTAAAACATGACAGTTAATCTAGTCTATTCCTCTAATCTAATAATCATATAACTCAGAAATTAGCATTGTGGTTAAGACTACAGGAGCAGGAGTCTGATTACCTGGGTCCAAATCCTGATTTCACCTTGGGCAAATTATTTGTTTTCTTGATGCCTCATTTTCTCCACTATAAGTTAAAGATAGTAATAGTGACTACTTCATACGATTGTTGTGAAATTTAAATGAGATAATACATGCAGTGGGCTTATAACAATGCGAAACACATAACGAGTATTTATGTCAGCTATTACTACTACCATTACCTTGCTTTTTCTCTAATTATAAGAATTGTATTTTGCATATATTTTTATAATATACCTTTTTTCTACTTAGCAACATAATATGTCTATGTTTTATGACATAAATATTTTTTATAATATTTTTCTTAATAGATACATTGTATTCTGTTATAAGGACCATAGTTTGTTTATTTAACTAATAGTTTGTTTATTTAACTAATTGCTGATTGATGGGTTTTCAGGCTCTCTGAAAGTTTAAAATTTTATAAACAATATTTCCTTAGAACTCTTTCTTAGGAATGAAATTGCTGGGTAAAAATGCATTAACATTGAAAAACTTTTGACATGTATAGTGAAATTGCTCTCTATAAAAGTGGTAACATGTCTCTTTCTCCCCTTCTTTCCTAAAGCTGAGTATTATTAGGCCACAGGGAAAAAAATTTAACAATTTAGTGGGCAAAAAGTGGTATGTCATGGTTTCTTTAATTTGAATTAATATTTTTCCTGTATCCTGGGATTTTCCATTCTGTCAATTTCCTATTCATATCCTCTACTCATATATTTTTGAGGCATTAGTCTTGTACTTTTAAGTCTTGGTATTTTTTAGAGCTTAAGGAGATTAACTTTTTGCAAATATTTCCCCCAGTTTATACTTTGCTTTTAATCTTGTTTTATGGTTTTTATTTTGGTTATGTAGAACTTTTAAAAGTTTTATGTAGTCAAATTACTCATTATTTTTGTTTCTGATTTCTAGTTTTGACATGAAATTTAGAGCATTTAGAAAGTCTTATGTGTGTTTTTAGGTAACTGTTTTAGGGTTTTATTTTGACATTATCTTTTAAGTCAATTTGAACTTTTTTTTGAGGTAGGGATCCAAATCAATCAATCAATTTTTTAATTGTATTTTCTTATGTTTATTCTATATTTGACAACTTCATTAAATCTCTTTATTCATATGAATAATCTTTTGCAGGTGATACTATTGGGATTTCAGGTTAAAAATTTGAGAATAGTTTTACATACATTATTCAGACACATGATTGATTATATCACAAATGTATATAGCATCTGTTCCCCAACTGTGAGAGTCATGTTCTTGAAAATTATATGGCAGAAGAATCTGTGGTTGAGGAAGAGGGGGCCAGGTTCTAAGTAAATCTGTGAAGGCTCTTTGGAATGGTTTTTCCATTCACCAAATTAAGACAAGTAAGTTCCTACTCAAAATAATGACAAGGCCAGTGACATTTTATACCCACTTAATATTAAGGGGCACAGTGCAAATCATTGCCATTCACATCTCTTCAACTTTGGTAGGTCCAGCCTTTTCACTGAGATTCATGTATGTTTGTTTTACTCTCTTTACACAAGATGGATTCAAAGAGGAAAGGAATATTTCTCCAGGGATAGATTCAGGTTCTGTGGCACCTGAAGATTATACAGTTTGGGAGACCCTTTTTAAGAAAAAGAATACAAGCTTAAAAATACACTGTTAGGTACTGATTAGATATGAGTGCTGATTTAGAATGAGAGAAATCAAAACATACAACACATTAAAGGAAAGCTGGCCAATACTACAAACTTCACAAAATTCGGAAACTAACATAATATTTTTATTAAGAAACTGCATGAGGCATTTTGGCTGCATAATTTTCCTTACATTTTACATAACAATTTTATAATCTAGGTTTCTTTAGAGAGAATAAGATACATCAATCCTTCCTCTAGCATGCTTTGTTTAAGGTGAGGTTTGAGGGGGAAAGGGGACACACAGTTGGGAGAGCTGGAGGTGGTGTGACAATATGGATGTGGCCTACAGCACCTGGCACTGGAAGTATGTAGATGGTAGAAAAGAGATGTGTGAAGTTGACAGTGAACCACATAAATATATACCTGATACCAAACTAAACATATCTCTCCTCAACTTTCCCATATCCAGATCCCCAAAATGTTGGCAGCAACTCCAGTGCCACCCCAAATAAGAAGAAGGGTGATGGAAGGGCAGTCTAAATGGAAAGAACCCCAGTCTTGATCAATTTTTAAAAATACCTTACTTTTGCAAATTTTATAAGAACACGTGATCTTGTGAATTCATTGCCAAGGCTCTTCCCAGGGCCTTAGAAGGGGCCCAGGCAAGTGAGGAGGAATGAAGGTTAAGCTTCATTAGTTTCATAGTAAATTTGCCTTTGTGTATCAGATATTCCATTCAAATATTTAATGTCTTTGTCATTTAATGTCTAAGTCTTGCTATGACTGCCATCATAGTTTTTGAGATGCAAAATTAGTTAGATAATTGACATAGAAAATACTTTATCACCTCAGATGAGTAGATATTCCCTAGTGTGTAGGGTTCCTGAGTTTAAACTCTTCCTGAAAATCTTTCTGTAAGAACATTAGAAGAATTTGTCAGAGCACTAGGAATTATCTCTACACTCCTGCACCTGTGCCTTAATGCCTTCCCCCCTTACACATGGTCCAACTTCATTTTTTATTTTTAATATTTTCCTCATTGTGCCTTGCATCTTTTTTTCTTAACATCTTTATTGGTGTATAATTGCTTTACAATGTTGTGTTAGTTTCTGCTTTATAACAAAGTGAATCAGCTATACGTATACATACACCCCATATCCCCTCCCTCTTGTGTCTCCCTCCCTCCCACCCTCCCTGTCCCACAACTCTAGGGGGACACAAAGCACCGAGCTGATCTCCCCGTGCTATGCGGCTGTTTCCCACTAGCTATCTATTTTACATTTGGTAGTGTATATATGTCCATGTCACTCTCTCACTTTGTCCCAGCTTACACTTCCCCCTCCCCGTGTCCTCAAGTCCATTCTCTACGTCTATGTCTTTATTCCTTTTCTGCCCCTAGGTTCTTTTTTCTTTTTTTAGATTCCACATATATGTGTTAGCATATGGTATTTGTTTTTCTCTTTCTGACTTACTTCACTCTGTATGACAGACTCTAGGTCCATCCACCTCATTACAAATAACTCAATTTTGTTTCTTTTTATGGCTGAGTAATATTCCATTGTATATATGTGCCACATCTTCTTTATCCATTCATCTGTCAATGGACACTTAGGTTGCTTCCGTGTCCTGGCTATTGTAAATAGAGCTGCAATGAACATTGTGGTACATGACTCTTTTTGAATTATGGTTTTCTCAGGGTATATGCCCAGTAGTGAGATTGCTGGGTCATATGGTAGTTCTATTTTTAGTTTTTAAGGAACCTCAATACTGTTCTCCATAATGGCTGTATCAATTTACATTCCCACCAAGAGTGCAAGAGGGTTCCCTTTTCTCCACACTCTCTCCAGCATTTATGTTTGTAGATGTTTTGATGATGGCCATTCTGACTGGTGTGAGGGGATACCTCATTGTAGTTTTGATTTGTATTTCTCTAATGATTAGTGATGTTGAGCATCCTTTCATGTGTTTGTTGGAAATCTGTATATCTACTTTGGAGAAATGTCTATTTAGGTCTTCTGCCCATGTTTGGATTGAGTTGTTTGTTTTTTTGATATTGAGGTTCATGTAAATTTTGGAGATTAATCCTTTGTCAGTTGCTTCATTTGCAAATATTTTCTCCCATTCTTAGGGTTATTTTTCATCTTGTTTATGGTTTCCTTTGCTGTGCAAGAGCTTTTAAGTTTCATTAGGTCCAATTTGTTTATTTTTGTTTTTATTTCCATTTCTCTAGGAGGTGTGTCAAAAAGGATCTTGCTGTGATTTATGTCATAGAGTGTTCTGCCTATGTTTTCCTCTAAGAGTTTTATAGTGTCTGGTCTTACGTTTAGGTCTCGAATCCATTTTGAGTTTATTTTTGTGTATGGTGTTAGGGAGTGTTCTAATTCCATTCTTTTACATGTAGTGGTCCACTTTTCCCAGCACCACTTACTGAAAGGGCTGTCTTTTCTCGATTGTATATTCTTGCCTCCTTTATCAAAAATAAGGTGACCATATGTGCGTGAGTTGATCTCTGGACTTTCTATGCTATTCCATTGATCTATGTTTCTGTTTTTGTGCCAGCACCATACTGTCTTGATTACTGTAGCTTTGTAGTATAATCTGAAGTCTGGGAGCCTGATTCCTCCAGCTCCATTTTTCTTTCCCAAGATTTGCCTTGCATCTTTTAAGCAACAACTTTATTGAGCTGTATATTACCTTTTAATATGCCCATATAAAGTGTGGAATTCAGTGTCTTTAGTATATTCAGTATACTAGTATATATTCAGTATTCAGTATATATTTAGTTGTGCATCCATCACCACAATTTTAGCACAGATTTATTACTCCCAAAAGAAATTCTGCACCCCTTATCCATTATTCCTTGAGTCCCCATCCCTAAGCAACCACTAATCTACTTTCTGTGTCAATAGATTTCCCTACTACGGGCATTTCACATAAATTGAATCTCACAATATGTGGTCCTTGTGACTACTTTCTTTTACTTTGCATTGTGTTTTCAAGTTCATCTATTTTGTAGCATGTATGAGCACTTCATTTATTTTATTTCTGAAAAATATTCCGTTGTATAGATACAACACATTTTATTTATCCAATTATTGCTTGATATATTTTTGTTCTGTTTCTACCTCTTGACTATAATTAATAATATTTCTTTGAATATTTGTGTAAACATTTTTGTGTAGATGTATATTTTGACTTCTGTTGAGTATACACCTAGAAGTGGAATTGCTGAGGCATAAGATAACTCTATGTTTAACATGTTGAGGGACTGCCAAACTGTTTTCCAAAGTGGCTGCACTATTTTCCATTCCTACCTGCAGTGTATGAAAATTTCAAATTCTCCGCAGCTTTATCAATACTTGTTATCTAATGTTTTATTCTAGCCATTCTAATGAGTATGAAGTGGTACCTTATTGTGGTTTCAATTTGCATTTTCCTAATGGATAATGCCAACTTTACTTTGTCACAATTTTCTCTGTCTGTCTCAAAGGTGCCAGCAGAAGAATCTCTACTCTTTTCTCCTTGCCTTTTGCTTTATCTTCTTTCTTCACACCCCTTAATATCTGTCAGTTCAGGGCCAAACTTCGAAATCACTCTGGATATTTCAGGAAGGATTTAATATAGGGACTTAGAAACTTGGAAGGACCAGAGGAGCAGAAGTCAGAGAGCTACCTCTTATCTATTGATTTCAAGTGTTTAGACTGTAGCTGGAATCCAAAGATCAGGAAACTGCTCCAGCTGTGGTTTCTGTTGCTGCTGTAATTGCCTGTCTCCATCTGGAATCCCGAATCCTGAGGCTGGCTACAAAACCTCACATCCCTTTGAACCTCTTGGTCCGTAGTAATAGCAGCAGGAAGATGGCCTCCTCCTTACTCCCCAAACTCCTGCAAATGTATCTCATTGGAATAACTTAATATGCATCTTGAACCTAATTTTTTCATGTTCAAGACCCATCTTTACAGGAAAGTATATAGAAAGGGGTGAGAATTAATGCTAAATGCTCATAGACCATAACCAGCCACTGTTAGTTCCCTCATGACCTGGTTGAAAACATTGACTATGAATATTTCCTCTCCCCCCATGTCTTTTGCTATCAGTAGCAGCAATGGGTCTGGGGTTTGGTTGAAAGTATAATGGGTAGAATTGGGGACTGAAAGGAACCAAGAAGAGCTCAATTTACATCAGATTTATATTGGAAAGTGTAACGAGTTCATATTGAAAGAAAGGCTTTGCTCAGAAAAACCCTGAATTATGGGGAGAGAAGACCCAGTTTGGGCTGAATTTTGAGGAACTATTTGGGGGAGGGCTGAAGAGTAAGATTAGGAGTGTGGTGCAAGTGCCAAGCTGTACTGAGGGCTACTTATTACAAATGGATGGGTGAAGAGGGCTTTATACTCTTGAGTAAAATGTAGAGTGATCCCTTTGGCATTTTTCAAGAGACTGAATTAATGATTTAGATTGCCTTTCAGTTTTTTATGGATTTCAAATTTAATGTCTTTTTCTGAATGTGACACCATGCTGGACCTGGTTGAGAAGGAACCCACCTTTATTCTGGATTCATCCTCTTTTTCTAAGTATTATTAATAAGAGTGGCTCAACTTTTATGTGAACTGAACTGAAATTTTCATGGTTGGGGAGAAGCAATCAGATATAAAACTATCAGAACTTTGAGTGAGAGATATTTGTAGTTAGCTGGATCTCTCTTCTCTCATACCTATAGCAGTGGCTCCCTGGGAACACCCCTCACCCTGCAATATGTCTGAACTTCTTAATTGAGATGGACAAGAAGATGATAAGGAAGGCAGGGGATATTTGACTTTCATTGGAATAAAACACACTATTCCAAACCTAATTAATGAGAACCTCTTTGTAATCAAACCATTCTATATATTGTGTTTAAAGTCTGTTTTGTTATATTCAAAATAGGTTTAGAGGTATTCATTGTGAAAAAGATTTGACAATTCTAAGAATAGACTCCCAAGAAACAGCTTCTCTTAGTAGAATAAACTTACTTAAAGTGGAAGGCTCTTGAGAGTAGAGTTAGTTATTTTTAATACAGAGCTTAGTAAAAAGGTCTCACCACCCTGATAAGCTTCAGAAGAGGTACTGCTTGACTGTGTATTTGTCAAGTGGATCAGGGTAAACTTGGTTCTCTTCTGGGGAAAACTTAATCATAAGGATGCTAGATTCTTTGCCCTAGTCTTCCTTTTTGTTTTAGGCATTGGTTTAGGTTGGAGGAAGATTCATTTCTAATCCCAAAGAGAATCCACAAAAACACTTTGGAAGTCAGGAAAGAGAAGGATTAAATTAGAATACATTGGAAGGCAGAGGTGAGAGGCTTTCCTCTAAGATTTCAGGGATAGCACAAAAGAATCATGCATTTTGGGGCTTCACTGGTGGTCCCGTGGTTTAGAATCCACCTTCCAATGCAGGGGACGTGGGTTTGATCCCTGGTCAGGGAACTAAGATCCCACATACCATGGGACAACTAAGCCTGTGCGCTTTAGAGCCTGCATGCCGCAACTACTGAACCCATGCCCTCTGGAGCCCGTGTGCCATGCCACAACTAGAGAGAAGCCTGCGTGCCACAAGGAAGAGCCCAGAAGAGCCCGCGTGACACAACAAAAAGATCCCGCATGACAATGAATATCCAGCATGCCGCAACTAAGACCGGAAGCAGCCAAAAATGAAAAAAAAAAGAATCATGCGTTTCTTTTAACAAATAGATTGAATGTTAAAATCAAAGGCAGTGGGGACATATGTATGTGTATAACTGATTCACTTTGTTATAAAGCAGAAACTGACACACCATTGTAAAGCAATTATACTCTAATAAAGATGTTAAAAAAATCAAAGGCAGTTTCAGAATTTTAGAATTGGAATGGACTTTAGAATTTATCTTGTCTGTTATCTCATGTTTCGGAGGAGGAGGTTGAAAAGCACAGAAGAGTGTTAAATTTCCTTAAGGTCATACAGGTTGAATTTTGCCACTGGTCCATTAGATCTTCTACTGCGCTAAGATCTATGCACTAAGAAGCCATACTGGAATTTAGTGTTGTCTTCTTTATATGAAAGTCAGAACTGCTGAAACAGGAGTAGAAGAGCCACTCAGAGCAATGCATATGATCTAGAAGATTTCACTTTAAGAAAAGGCCTAAGTATGTTTGCTACCCAAGATTGGGCAGGAGAGACTGACAATGAGGAGAACCAGAGTTAGGGTTGTGCCTCAATATAATATCTCTCTGTAACTTACTGAAGCTGGTGGCCCTGTGTTAATTTATCTCTTATGAAGAGTAGTTTACAAATCAAGATTTTAAAATACAATGATTGACTGAATTGTCTGTTTTTAGCTTGGGTCTCGGCTCCTCATGTTTATACTTGAAGATAATGGAATTTCATAATTGTGTTGCCTACAAGGTTTTTGTTTTTTTCCTAATGGGTGAAGTTGGCCGTTGCTTATATATAAGAGGGCTCCTTGTCTAAGATAGTTTACCAACTGGTCCATCACTAGTGTTTGAATGCTGCCACTAGGGAGTCATTCCTTTGACTTAAGCTTTTCTTCATCTGGCTATTTTTTTTTTTGTTTTTAATTCATATATCCCTGGAAAAGTGGGTGTGAAGAAACAATTTTCCCTTAATTGACAGTTTGCCCTGCATTCTGATGTTTGGAATAATGATTTTCAGGCATTGCAAGACCCTGAATCATTAGTTTTATTCTCTCTACTCCTGTTACTAAAACAGGTTCTAGTTCTTAAATTGGATAGTGGGCTTGTGTATGTCCTTTGTATTATTATGCTTCATAGCTTATATATGTTTCACGTGTATTCCATTGTATACATTGAATATTACATAGTAAAATATTTAAAAATTAAGTTATTGCATGCAACAGAGACTTGAGAATAGGGGGTCATTTAAAATTTTCATGTATGTCAGTATTTTAAACAAAGCACTTAAAATATCTTGACCAAGAGTATATCATATTTTGAAAGCCAACATCTGAACAGGAAGCATCTTTTTAATTCTTTTTATTTTCAACTGATGATTCTTATTAGGGTCTAATCTAGCTAGATACTGCGTTGTATGACTTAAATAAAAGAGTCACATTTGTTCTGAGTACTTATGAAATGCTCCATGCAGATTTGAGACTGGATATATGACTGCTGTTGGCTCCACATCCAAACTTAAAGTTGTAGAATTTTCGAAACATGGGAGATCTAATTCAGAGGAGTAAAACTGATCGTTCGTTTTGGAAAAACTTTGAACAACATTCAGTTAGATGTGTAATCCTGGGTTTTAGTGTGGTAGGAAATGGGGAATGGGAGGAGGCCTTTCTTGCTCTGAGTTGTTGAGACTGTGGATACGCAATGCCAGCTAAGGCCAGCTACATCAGAAGGAATGATGTGCAGTTCTGCTTTTCTTCCATCTATTTTGAACAGATAACCCAGGGGTTGAGTGTTGTCTATTGCATTAGTCAGGGTTCTCCAGAAAAACAACAATCAAAGATACACACACACACGTGTACGTGTGTCCATGTGCGTGTGTGTGTGTAGACAGATAGAGAGATTTATTATGAGGAGTTGACTCATGTGATGAACGGAGGCTGAGAAGTCCCAGGATCCGCCATCTGCAAAGGGGAAACCTGTGAGAAAGTTGGTCATGTAATTCAGTCTGAGTTTGAAGGCCTGAGAACCAGGGGAGCCAATGGTGTAAATCTCAGTCCAGCAGAAGGAGAAGATGAGATGAGATGTCCCAGCTTAAGCAGTGAGGCAGGAAAAAAAGAAACAAACTCCTCTTTCTTCTGCCTTTTGTTCTATTGAGGCCCTCAGTCGATTGGATGATGCCCAGTCACACTGGAGAGGGCCATTTACTTTACTGAGTCCACCAAGTCAAAAGCTAATTTCACCCAGAAACATTCTCATAGACACGCCCAGAAATAATATTTAATCTGGGCACCTGGTGGCCAGTGAGGTTGGCACATAAAATTAACCATTACACTTGTGTTATGACTACAAACCTTCCCTTGGGTTCATCTGTACCTGTTGTGTGCTTTCCTGTCTAGAAACTGAAATGAGCCTGGCATGAGTGCAAGGCAGCATATAAAATGGTCCACTAATAGTCTTCTACAAGAGTGAAGCATTTTTACATCCTGCTGAAATGTATTGTCGTGCTTTATTTTATTGGATCCCCTATCAACCCCAGTAGTTACAGGGCTCAATTTTTCTTATTCTCATTTTATGGGTAATTAAACTGAGGTCTAGAGAGGTGAAGTGACTTGCCCAAGATCACTTGGCTAGTAAGTGGCAGAGCTGGATCTAGATTATGGCTTAAGATTATAGATCAAGTCTTCTGATTTTTAATATTGCTTTCTCTTCTTGATAAGAAATCATGCTGTTGACAAGCTGACCACTTCGTGTGTTCAAGTAACTCTGTATTCTGATTTCAACTTCTAAAAAAAAGCAAGGAAAGGAAGAAATGCCACCTGAACCTGATGTTTCTCTAGACTAAGATGTTCCACATACCTTCTTGCATTGGTATAATAGTGACAATTTAAATTTTTAGAATTTCTATAAGTGCCTAATATAGAACCATGGAGAATTTAGTTTATGGGAGAAGGTAGTCTGCTTATTCTCTGTGTTACTACTCTGCAGGGCCACTTAAAGTGGGTTTGGGTCCCAGTGGAAAAAATTGGGCATCTCTCAGTAAGGGAGAGACATGTATTGAAATGAAACTAGTTGATCAAGACCACCTTACTGGGTTTCTGGTTCACCCCAAAAGTGTGGGTTTATATTGATATACCACATCAACAAGAAGGTATTATCAACAAGGCCTGATAATTTGTACCTGCTTCTTCTCTGCCCTGATATTTTGTTAGGTGGGCTCATATAATTTGGTCTTCTCTAGGGGCTAGCTTACCTCTTGTTCCAGGGACCGTGGATGCTGGGTGTGTTTGTGTATCCTGAAAGATCCAGACATTACTGTGGGTTCTTCCTGCAGCTCTGCTTTGATTTGCAGCTGTTGTTGGTATTACAGCACTTCCTAGATCCCTGATCCACCCCATGATTTAACCCCAGAACCTCTTGTTCTTTGTGGCTGCCTGTTAGGTTGGACTGGCAGTGCCTTTTGTTTCCAAATAGACGGCAGCTGTACTGCACTGTAGCCTCATGTTTCCCTGTGTCTGGTCACCAGCTTGTGGTCACCTATGACAGCTCTCCAAAGACCAGCTGCTCAGGTCAGATGTTAGCAAGATCAATAAAAATAATAACAAGAAAAATGAAACATTTAAAAGGGTCATTGAACTTCCCCAAATGAAACTTATGTAATCACAGATTCTTGTTTTATTGCTCTCATTGGGCTGGAAATGATAAATGTATGCACATAAAAATTGAAACCATAAGACAAACTGGGAACTTTGAAAAGAGCCTCTTCCTACTTCTTCCATTTTTAAGGTGAAGGGCTGCTCCCCCAAGCACCCACTTTGGGAGACTCATTTTTGAAACTTATGGTTATCTTTATTGTCCTCCCAAAGGTACAAACAAGGTGACCAGAGTCAGATACTGACAGGGGACAGCAGACTACACACACGAGTGGGGTCACCTGGGTGGGGACCTCTGTGAACTGCAGAATGCTCCCACTCCCAAAGCAGGTAGGGGCTGCTCCATTCCAGAAGTTGGCTGTTAGTAATCCAGGCCCTGTGTTGCCATATCTTCTGATTTCAACTCAAACCAGAAACCTGGGTTTTAATCCTTGGTAACTAATTCAAGTTAAAACAACAACATCAGTGGCACTGCAGGGCAGTCCAATGAGAACACATCTGTGGGCCAATGTTGCTGGTATGCTGTCCCTGGGTTTTGCTTTTCTTCAGACTACAGCCCAAGAAATGCCCTGAATAGCTTTCTGTTTTTCCTTCTCATGTGGCTACACAATGGTTGTTGATTTAAAGTGCAACAGGAAAAAAAAAATTTAATGCAGCGCTAATAATTGAAATAACTATGGGTCAGAAAAAAGAAAAGTGCAGCTGATAATGTACAAGTGCTCTGTACAGCGTTCTGGCCCTTTCCAGTTTATGCTGGTCTCTTCCCTGCCTCTGTGTGTATAGTCTACTTTTACTTTTTTTGCTCTTTCCTGTTTCACTCCTGGTCTACCCAGATCCCTCTCTCTGCAGGATCACTCCTGAAAGTTCCCAAGACTCAACCTGGCTGCTGGTTGATCTTGGCATTGCCTGAGTGGCTAGAGTTTTTCATCGGAGTCAGCTATCCTCCCCCTCTAGAACACAGTCTCTAACTGTTCCAGAACCCAACACACTTCTCTCTGGTGGTTTTTCGTGCTCACATTTCTTCAGTTCTCCAAGGTCTGGGTCTCTCTGCTTTTAATCATTTAATTCTATTTCCTGATCAAAGCTCTCCTGGATCATGGTCCAAGCATAACAGATGATGGAACACATTATTATTGTTATGCATCTAACATTAGATATGTGTTTTTTATATATATATATAATTTTTACATATGATTAAGAGTTAACAGATTACAAAGTTACAATATCATCAGACAATATCACAATATCCCTGCATGTAGATGGGAAAGGGTTATTAATCCCATATAAATAATTTTATTAAATACTGCATGGGTACAAAGGAATACTACAATGTATGTGGAAGATATTAAAAGTAACACCAACAGGGCTTCCCTGGTGGCGCAGTGGTTGAGAGTCCGCCTGCTGATGCAGGGGACACGGGTTCGTGCCCCGGTCCGGGAAGATCCCACATGCCGCGGAGTGGCTAGGCCCGTGAGCCATGGCCGCTGAGCCTGTGCGTCCGCAGCCTGTGCTCCGCAACGGGAGAGGCCACAACAGTGAGAGGCCCGCGTACCGGAAAAAAAAAAAGTAACACCAACACACAGATGTGGGTCCTACTCAGTTTAAGATATTGAATGTTTCCAGTACTTTTGAAGGTCCTTGTGTATCTTTCAAGAGCCCATCCACCTTTTGCTGGCTTTTCAGAGGAAACTAATATGCTTAATTTTGTGTTTGTTATCCTTTTGCTTTGTTTGAATATGTAAAAATTTGTTCAGTGTTGCAGCTTTTGAATTTTACATATAAGAAATTATACTGTATGTGGTCCTATTGACTTACAGTTTTGCTGAGTCTTGTAGTTTTTTTGAGATTTATCTGTGTTGATGGGGCTATCTGTAGTTAATTATTTTCTATTGCTGAATAGTATTTCATTGATTAAAAATTCTACAATTTATCTTCCAATCTACTGGTATGACTAGCAGGACTGTTTCCTTTTTTTCCCCTATTACAAAATTGTTATTATGAATAACTATACTCTGATTGTAGCTGGCTAGGAATGAACTGTATGTAGATACCTAGGATCGTAGGATATGCATATATACAATACACATATATGGGACAATGCCAAATTGTTTCTCAAAGCAATTGCACAAATTTACATTACACTAGCAATGTCTAAATATCTGTTGCTTTAACTCTTTCCTAGCTTCTGTCATTTTTAGGCTTTTTTACTTTTGCCAGTCTGGTGGACCTACAATAGTATTTTTTTGTGTGTGGTTCTAATTTGCATTTAATGCCGTTTAGATTGAGAATCTTTTTAAATGCTTGTGTTTCCTCTTCTGTAAAGTAAATGCTCCTGTCTTTCACCACTTTTTCCCGCTTTTGTTTTGTATTTTTCTAGTTGATTTGTACTTCTCTATAGATTCTGAATATGAATCCTTTGTTAGTCCTAAGTGTCACGAATTTTCTTTCAGTTTATAGCCTGTCTTTTTATTTATTTATTTTTTATGGTAGCCTTCTGCCAACAGAAGTTCTCAATTTTAATTTAGTTGAATACATTACTCTTTTCCTTTACAACTTATGGTTGTGTGTGTGTCTTTTTAAAGGAATCCTCTATTCCCAAGATCAGATTTTCCTCTTTATAATACATATTGATATCTGGTGGGGGTATCCCTCTACGTCTACATTCTTCTTCTTCAGGAGTGTCTTGACTACTTTTGATTTTTTTTAAATTAAAGTATAGTTGATTTTTTTTTCTTTTTTTAAAAATTAATTAATTAATTTTTGGCTGCATTGGGTCTTCGTTGCTGCACGCGGGCTTTCTCTAGTTGCAGCGAGTGGGGGCTTCTCATTGTGGTGGCTTCTCTTGTTGCGGAGCATGGGCTCTAGGAGCGCGGACTTCAGTAGTTGTGGCACATGGGCTCAGTAGTTGTGGCTCACAGGCTCTAGAGCACAGGCTCAGTAGTTGTGGCACACGGGCTCAGTTGCTTCGTGGCATGTGGGATCTTCCCAGACCAGGGCTTGAACCCGTGTCCCCTGTATTGGCAGGTGGATTCTTAACTACTGCGCCATCAGGGAAGCCCTAAAGTATAGTTGATTTACAATATTTTAATAGTTTCAGGTGCATAGCAAAGTGATTCAATTATATATATATATATATATATATATATATACATATCTATTCTTACTCAGATTCTCTTCCATTATAGGTTATTACAAGATATTGAATATAGTTCCCTGTGCTATACAGTAGGACCTTGTTGTGTATCTATTTTATTTATAGTAGTTTGTATCTGTTAATCCCAAACTCCTAATTTATCTGTCCCCCAGCCTTTCCCCTCTGGTAACCATAAGTTTGTTTTCCATGACTATGAGTCTGTTTCTGTGACCTTTTGTTTCTTACATAAATTTAGAAGAACCAGCTTATAAAGCATTGTAAAAAGCCTGGATTTTTATCAGAATTAATGTATCTCAGATCAGTTTGAGAAGAATTTACTTTTTTATGGCTTTTAAGTCTTCATATCTATGAACATATTATATTATTAATTGATTTAGATCTTCTTTAATTTCATTTAATGAAATTTTATTGTTTTACACATACGGTGCTCACATATCTTTTATTACATTTATTTCTAGGTACCTTGGTTTTTTGTTGCTATTATAAATGGTGTTTTAAAAAAACATTAGTTAAATGGGTCATTTTTGGTAGCAAGTAAAACAATACAATTATATGTATGGATTTCATCTAGCTACTTTGTAAACTAATAATTTAACTGATTCTCTTGGGTTTTATACAGGGAAAATGAAATTATCTATAACTAATGACAGATTGTTTCTTCTTTTCTACTCCTTATCTATTTATTTTCCTTACCAAAATGTGCTGACTGGGACCTCCAGCACATTATGGTAAAGAAAATGATAATGGTCATATGGGCATCCTTCTATTTTTCTTGATTTAAATATGATTGTTTTCAATTAAGCCATGATGTATAATGTTTTCTGTGAGCTTTTATAGATTCTTTTATATTTCCTAGCAATTTTAATTTAATTTAATTAAAAAATTTTTTTAAATTTAATTTTATTTATTTTTTAATACAGCAGGTTCTTATTACTCATCCATTTTATACACATCAGTGTATGCATGTCAATCCTAATTGCCTAGTTCATCACACCACCAGCCCACACCCCCGCAGCTCTCCCCCCTTGGTGTCCATATGTTTGTTCTCAACACCTGTGTCTCAACTTCTGCCCTGCAAACCGGTTCATCTGTACAATTTTTCTAGGTTCCACATACATGTGTTAATATACGATATTTGTTTTTCTCTTTCTGACTCACTTCACTCTGTATGACAGTCTCTAGATCCATCCACGTCTCAACAAATGACCCAATTTCGTTCCTTTTTATGGCTGAGTAATATTCCATTGTATACATGTACCACATCTTCTTTATCCATTCATCTGTCAGTGGGTATGTAGGTTGCTTCCATGACCTGGCTATTGTAATTAGTGCTGCAATGAACATTGGGGTGCAGGTGTTTTTTTCAATTGTGCTTTTCTATGGGTATATGCCCAGTAGTGGGTTTGCTGGATCATATGGTAATTTTATTTTTAGTTCTTTAAGGAACCTCCATACTGTTCTCCATAGTGGCTGTATTAATTTACATTCCCACCAAGAGTGCAAGAGGGTTCCCTTTTCTCCACACCCTCCCCAGCATTTGTTGTTAGTAGATTTTCTGATGGTGCCCATTCTAACTGGTGTGAGGTGATACCTCATTGCAGTTTTGATTTGCATTTCTCTAATAAATAGTGATGTTGAGCAGCTTTTCATGTGCTTCTTGGCCATCTGTATGTCTTCTTTGGAGAAATGTCTATTTAGGTCTTCTGCCCATTTTTGGCTTGGGTTGTTTGTTTTTTTAATATTGAGCTGCATGAGCTGTTTATATATTTAGGAGATTAATCCTTTGCCCATTAATTCATTTGCAAATATTTTCTCCCATTCTGAGGGTTGTCTTTTTATCTTGTTTATGGTTTCCTTTGCTGTGCAAAAACTTTGAAGTTTCATTAGGTCCCATTTGTTTATTTTTGTTTTTATTTCCATTACTCTAGGAGGTGGATCAAAAAAGATCTAGCTGTGATTTATGTCAAAGAGTGTTCTTCCTATGTTTTCCTCTAACAGTTTTATAGTGTCTGGTCTTACATTTAGGTCTCGAATCCATTTTGAGTTTATTTTTGTGTGTGGTGTTAGGTAGTGTTCTAATTTCATTCTTTTACATGTAGCAGTCCAGTTTTCCCAGCACCACTTAGTGAAGAGACTGTCTTTTCTCCATTGTATATCCTTGCCTCCTTTGTCATAGATTAGTTGACCATAGGTGCGTGGGTTTATCTCTGGGCTTTCTATCTTGTTCCATTGATCTATGTTTCTGTTTTTGTGCCAGTACCATATTGTCTTGATTACTGTAGCTTTCTAGTATAGTCTGAAGTCAGGGAGTCTGATTCCTCCAGCTCTGTTTTGTTCCTTCAAGACTGCTTTGACTATTCGGGGTCTTTGTGTCTCCATACAAATTTTAAGATTTTTTGTTCTAGTTCCGTAAAAAATGCTGTTGGTAGTTTGATAGGGATTACATTGAATCTGTAGATTGCTTTGGGTAGCATAGTCATTTTCACAATATTGATTCTTCCAATCCACGAACATGGTATATCTCTCCATCTGTTGGTATCATCTTTAGTTACTTTCATCAGTGTCTTATAGTTTTCTGCATATGGGTCTTTTGTTTCCTTTGGTAGGTTTATTCCTAGGTATTTTATTCTTTTTATTGCAGTGATAAATGGGAGTGTTTCCTTAATTTCTCTTTCATATTTTTTATCATTAATGTAGAGGAATGCAAGAGACTTCCATGCATTAATTTTGTATCCTGCAAGTTTACAAAATCATTGATTAGTTCTAGTAGTTTTCTGGTGGCATCTTTAGTATTCTCTATGTATAGTATCATGTCATCTGCAAACAGTAACAGTTTTACTTCTTTTCCAATTTGTATTCCTTTTATTTCTTTTTCTTCTCTGATTGCTATGGCTAGGACTTCGAAAACTATGTTGAATAATAGTGGTGAGAGTGGATGTCCTTGTCTTGTTCCTGACCTTAGAGGAAATGCTTTCAGGTTTTTACCATTGAGAGTGATGTTTGCTGTGGGTTTGTTGCATATGGCCTTTATTATGTTGAGGTAGGTTCCCTCTATGCCCACTTTCTGGAGAGTTTTTATCATAAATGGGTGTTGAATTTTGTCAAATCCTTTTTCTGCATCTATTGAGATGATCATATGGTTTTTATTCTTCAATTTGTTAATATGGTGTATCACATTGATTGATTTGCATATATTGAAGAATCCATGCATCCCTGGGATAAATCCCACTTGGTCATGGTGTATGATCCTTCTAATGTGTTGTTGGATTCTGTTTGCTAGCATTATTTTGAGGATTTTTGCATCTATATTCATTAGTGATATTGGCCTGTAGTTTTCTTTATTTGTGACATCTTTGTCTGGTTTTGGTATCAGGGTGATGGTGGCCTCGTAGAGTGAGTTTGGGAGTGTTCCTTCCTCTGCAATTTTTTGGAAGAGTTTGAGAAGGATGGGTGTTAGCTCTTTTGTAAGTGTTTGATAGAATTCACCTGTGAAGCCATATGGTCCTGGACTTTTTTTTGTTGTAAGATTTTTTTATTATGGTTTCAATTTCATTACTTGTGAGAGGTCTGTTTATATTTTCTAATTCTTCTTGGCTCAGTCTTGGAAAATTGTACCTTTCTAAGAGTTTGTCTATTCTTTGTGGTTGTCCATTTTATTGTCATATACTTTTTTGTAGTGGTCTCTTATAATCCTTTGTATTCCTATGGTGTTGGTTGTGATTTCTTTTTTTCATTTCTAATGATACTGATTTGTGTCTTCTCCCTTTTTTTCTTGATGAGTCTGGCTAAGGCTTTATCAATTTTGTTTATCTTCTCAAAGAACCAGCTTTTAGTTTCATTGATCTTTGCTATAAGATATAGAAGAACTAAAGAACAAAAAATAGAGATGAACAACACAATAAATGAAATGAAAAATACACTGGAAGGAATCAACAACAATAACTGAGGCAGAAAAATGAGTAAGTGAGCTGGAAGACAAAATGGTGGAAATAACTGCTGAGGAGCAGAATAAAGAGAAAAGAATGAAAGGAATTGAAGACAATCTCAGAGACCTCTGGGACAACACTATATGCACCAACCTTTGTATTATAGGTCCCAGAAGAAGAAGAGAAAAAGAAAGGGTCTGAAAAAATATTTGAAGAAGTTATAGTGGAAAACTTCCCTAACATGGGAAGGGAAATAATCACCCAAGTCCAGGAAGCTCAGAGAGTCCCATACAGGATAAACCCTAGAAGAAACACAACAAGATTCATATTAATCAAACTAACAAAAAGTAAATTCAAAGAAAAAATATTAAAAGCAGCAAGGGAAAAACAACAAACATACAAAGGTGTCCCCATAAGGTCATCAGCTGAATTTCAGCAGAAACTCTGCAGGCCAGAAGGGATTGGCAGGACATACTTAAAATGATGAAAGAGAAAAGCCTACAATGAAGATTACTCTACCCAGGAAGATTACTCTACCCAAACCTGATTTATAATCTTACTTCAGTTCTGGAAGACTCTCAGCCACTCTCTCTTTGTGTATTTCATCTCCTTCTTTCTTTCTTTCCTGCTGGATATTGATTAGATTATGTTAGCCTTTTTTACTCTATCCGCCATGCTTTTTAACCTCCTTTGGTTTAGTTTTTGTGATCTTTTTGCCTATTTTTGCTGCATCCTGAATGTCTTCAAATTTACCTTTGAGTTTGCAAATTCTCTGTTCAGCTGTGTCTAGTTTACCATTTATTTCATGCATATATTTTTAAAATTTCAAGTATATTTTCTTTAAGTTTTAGTTTTTCAAAATTTATTTATTTTAGTTACTCTCTTCTTATATTTTAAGTATTCTTTTTTATATCTTTAAACATATTTAATACACTTATTTTTTTTTTTTTTTTTTGCGGTACGTGGGCCTCTCACTGTTGTGGCCTCTCCCATTGCGGAGCACAGGCTACGGATGCCCAGGCTCAGCGGCCATGGCTCACGGGCCCAGCCGCTCAATGGCATGTGGGATCTTCCCGGACCGGGGCACGAACCCGTGTCCCCTGCATTGGCAGGCGGACTCTCAACCACTGCACCACGAGGGAAGCCCTAATACACTTATTTTATAATCTGAGTTTGATAATTTCAGTGGATAAAATCTTTGTAGATCTGATTTCTTCTGGTTCTTGGGGTTTTTTTTGTGTGTGTGTGTTTTATGGTATTATTCTATGGACTCTGAGCTTATATTCCTTAGAAAGTTATTTAATGGGATTTTTATAGTCTGAAAAAAATGTGCATTCCTCCAAATAGGATTTATGTTTGTTTTTGATGGATGTTTGGTGACACTACTGATGTAGGAAATTATGTAATTAGGTTGATGTTTTTTGGATCACAAAGATAGTGTTAGAACTCAGGCTAGAAGCATATATGGTGACTGGTGATGGTTATGAAATATCAGGAGACCAGTGGCCAGGTTGAGAAATGTTAAGTTTCTTTTTTGTCCCTTGCTGAAAGGAACATTTATTTCTATTTTACTCTTCCATAGGTCTTTAGAGTCTACTTTATGAAGACATTTCCTATTAGATAGCTGTAGGCAGCTTGAGGCTTGTTTCCTTTCCCCTTTTAAAACTGAGGCTCAGGGTCACTGGGTTAACTTGATGACCTCAGGATGAAAACCTTCTTCGGAGCTCTGCTCACCTTTCTATATTCCAGTGTTCACTTCTTTTTTTCCTGCCCTGAAGAGTCCTTATTGCTTGCCATGGCAGTAATGGATTTTAAAAGATTTTTAAAATGTTATTCAGTATTTTTGGTTATTGTCAGTGGGAGGGCTGCTCACAGTATCTGTTCCACTGTACTGTTTGAAATGAAGTCCAGTTATTCTCATATTTAAAGATGAGGAAATTCAAGTTTAGAGAAGCCACATGTCTGCCCCAGGTCACGGGACTTGAAGGTGTCAAGGTGGAGGATAGTAGATCCCATCCCAATTGCCCTTGTTATTTCCTGGCCTTCTGAAGACTTTAATGATCAGTTAAAAGGAGTACACATAATAAAAATTCAAATAGAGAAATTGTTTTCTAAAAGATTTTAAAGCATTTTTCCTATTTGGAAAGGTACTCACAAACTGTTAAACAATCTTCTATTAAGAAAACAGAGTAAGCATTAATATCTTTTGATTTAGAGGCTGACATAACAGGAATTCACAGCCAGCTAAGGGCAGTGCATGAAATTTTTCCAAGTCAGTTTTGGGAAGTTTGAAAGTAGCTTTTATTTTTCAAATAATTGAGACAAAAATCTTAAAAATAGTGCACAATGATCATTATGTAATTTTGATATTCCCACTTGGAAAGCAAGAATCAAATTATGCAGGTATATTTTCAAAACAGCAAACAAATTGGCAGATTTTAAAAATAAAGGTTTGTGACTTTGGGGAGCACTTCATACTGAAGAATGTGTTAGATGACTCCTGTTGTAAATTTTTAGATTTAAGGCAAACTTTTCTTTCCTTAGGTAATTGTATGAACACTAATCAGAGCATATGAGGTGAGGAAAAAGAGACAGCCAATTCCATGTCCCTGATGTCTGGGTGCCAGTTGGTATGGTAGCTACTTTTGGTGTAACCCTATAATATGAAAGGCAGTTATAGGATAATTTGAGATGGAAACAGGTGAAGCTCAAATAATTTCAGGCTGAGAAGAGATGAGCAAATGGCAGCTAATCCAAGCATACCTGCCACAGTTACTGTAGTGTTTGGACAGGCATGTCTCCTAATGTGATTTTTGTTATGCTCAGGTTAAAGACTTGGGTTTTAGATCAACAATGTGCAAATTTGGTTTATCACCTGTGTTCAAAAAAGAGATGACAGAATTCTAGGAGGAGACCTTCAGTGTTTGCCAAGAGCCCCAGGAGAAACATTATTCTGCTTAGGTCTCTCATAGAACAAAAACTCTGACTAGAAATGTGAAATTATTTGTATTAGAGACTAAGGAATGGTTAACATTCCAAGAATACTCTTGAAACTGCACTCTTCATGTGTATGTGTCTTTCTGTGCTTACATATTTAAAGTAAGTTTGCTTTCCATTTGGTGGTTTTAGCCCATCCAGGACTTTGTGATTTTGCAGTAATTGTACTCAAAGCAAATGAATCACAAAGAAGTACTCAATGCTGATCCCATCCAGCTGGTTCTGTAATCACTGGCACCACAAAGGATAGGAAACAAATCGTATAGCCCGATTTGTCCTTGTCAGAAGCACAACAATGCTTAGGACTAAAACCCAAAGTTATACATGACTAAAAAGAGCAATTTGTCAAGCGTTTCATTGGCACAAATTGAGATGAAATGAGGTCCCGGGCTCTTGAGGTCACTTTGCAACAGGAAGAATTCATTATCTAACTATACACAGAGGAAAATGGCTCATAATTGTATTTGCTTGTAAAGGGTGAGTGCCCACACATAAAGCCAAAGTGGCAGAGGTCACTTACAAGAAATAAATTACATAAAAGCAAAGACTCAAGTGTCCCTTGGCTGATAGCCTCTTGCTTCTTTCTCCCATTCAGGGCTGCTTTGGGGCATATTGCTCAATGTATTGAAGGAAATATTTGGGGAGGTCTTTGTTGTTTATGCGAAAATCACTTGCACAGATCCTGCTAATTTGTCTACTGAAAACACAATGTAGTCTTATATGTCTCTCCTCCTTTGGTGGGGGGAGTTAATCCCCATCCTTCCCCATATTCCATTTTTATTCTGAAATGCACGTTTTCTCTTAAGACATTTTATGGTATTCCCTCCATTATGGGGAGAAGGTGCAGCCTTCTCATTGGGTGGTTACTGATGGGGTATTGGTTTCAGTTTAGAAAGTGGAGAGAAAGGAAGTGCCCATTGAACACATCAAATCTGAGGAGTGCATTTTTCAACATATTCATAAATAACTTGGAACAGAGGAGTGATTGCTATATTTTCTGTTGGGCAGAGCAGGGAAGATAACAACAAAAATCAAAGACATTTTAAATGAAAAAGAAAAATAGCATGGCTAAAGAGGATGGATTTAAATAAGGATGGGGAAAGGAAGTGGATGTAGAGATCAATTCCCTTAATCTCTTCCCATACTTCAACCCTCCCCAAACTCAGACATCAGGAGGGAAGGACTGGAGAGGCTCACATGTCAAGTCCAGTGGCCATTTTTCATTCGTGCCCATTTTCTCTCATCCAATCAAGTCTCTTAGTCTTTTAAGTCTCTTTTAAAAGTTATTTTCTAATAACGTGGCCTCTCATTCATTCTCTTTCTCACTTTTTTTAATGGCTACCACCACTGATAGAGATTGTGTTGAACCTGTAGATCACGTTGGGTAGTATGGACATCTTAACTATATTATGTCTTCCAATACATGAACATGGATGTTTTTCCATTTGTTTTTGACCTTTTAAAATTCTTTCAGCCATGTCTTTTCATGGTTCTCAGGTGTTGTTATAGGTAACTGCTGCATGTACGTCTTACAATTTTTCTTGAGTGGTGGGTGACTTTGGACATGATGGTGGTGCCCTCCATTGAGATACAGGATACATGAAAAGAAGCAGTATGTAGGACATGGGGGGAGCCATGAGCCAGTGCTGGCTCTGCTGAGTTTTAAATACTAGTGTGGCATCTACAAAATATATTGATGCTTAGATGCAGAGATTTGGAACTAGACATCAATGATGGATAAAACTGAAAGAATGGGTGAAGATGCTTAGGGAATGTATATACAGAGAGGGAGAAAAAAATCTGTTCTTTCATCCCCATTCTCCCCAATAATAAACCATCTAAGTGAGACAGTCTTCCCAACCTGCTAACCCTACTTCTACTTTGAGTGCATGCTACAGCAACCAACAGGAAAGGGGGAAACATTAAAAGGAAAATTCAGACAAATAGTACTAAGTGTCAAGGGAGCAGAAGTGTGGATACCTGATTACTGCTTCCTTTCAGCGGCCTGAAGACTGTATTTAACAACGATGCTTTATCCAGTAAGATCTCCCTCCAAGGGCTTGTAAGTCATATGATTCTTTTCTCATTTCCCCTGATAGAAATAACTTTGGTCTTGAAAGCTTGGGGAGGAAGAGACTTAGTTCCATTTCTCCTTGTCCAACCATTTTCTCATTGTTCTCTCTGGATTCCAGTTTAATTGAAAAACCCAAATGATTTCAATAAGGCCTTTTTTTCTTGTCCAATAGAACCCAATCTCCTTTGGATGCCATGTAAGACATTTAAAAGTGGCATAGATTTTCTCTAGTCTAGAATGATTTAAATGTGATTTAGCATTGAAGGGGACTGGACTGGGTGGACAAACAGTTTTGTCATTCAATCAGAGAAGTGAGACGACAGTAAAGAGAGTGAGTCCCTTCAGCTTCCTCCAGCCCCTCCTCCCAAGGAACTGGTAGACTTTCTCAATTCCTAAGTATTTCTTGGTCCAATTTTCAACACTTTTTCATTATTTTCTTATGATTTAGATGTGAAGGGGATGGAAGAGATATGATTATGGAATATTAAATTTTATGTCTAATTGTTATTAGAATGTAACTTCCATGAGGGCAGGGGCCTTGCCTGTTTTGTTCACAACTTCATCTGCAGTGCTGAGAACAGTGCCTAGCATGCAGTAGTCACTCACTAGAGAGTTACTGAAGTAATTTTATGGTCAGACCATGTATTGGATATGTGTTCATTTTTGGTTTGGAAAATATGGTAACTGTGACCATGTGAATTTGCATTAAACACAATTACTAACACATTTTAATAAGTTATTTTATAGTTACTTTGATGGCTTTTCCGAATACCTTAGTTTACTGTTTGATCTTGGGTTTGCCATTGGATACTGCTATCAGATGTGAAAAGGCAGCAATGTCTTTTTGGCAAGTTTGATTTAGACTTTGCATTAATTGTTACTTGTCTGGTCTACAAAGAGGCCTTGATAATTGACAGTTGTATTCAAGTCCTGAAAGAACTCAGAGAGCTGGCAATTAGGGGTACCTTCTAGTTGTCACTTTGATTTTGTTGGGATTGTACTTCAATGCTTTGCCTAAGAGCACTAGGAGAGAGACAGTTTTCCTTTACAGGCTCCCTGTAGAAAAACTTCACGAGAGTGGGAAAAAAAAAGGCACCTACTGACTTACTTTTCATCTGGAATTAATGCAATCAGCAAAATCTAAATAAGGTAGATAAAGTATGTTTTCATTTCAATGAGATCAAGATTTTAAAAGACTTTGAGCTACTAATCCCTCTCCCTTCTTTCTGTTACTTTTTCCTTTTTCTTCAATTCAATGTATGCATCAAAGCTACATCTCAGACATGACCAGAACAATCAGAAGCAAGGTGAAAATGCACTGCATGATGATTGAACACCATTACTTCACAGAACAGCACAGATCTAAGATGGGGTTCGTAGTAGTGCCCCATCCTGATTACAAACACACCAGGAAGTAGAATGAAAGGCTTCAGTTTGGATTATCCTGAGGCTCTTCAGCAGCCATGGAAATTGATATACTCTTTAATGAGAGGTAAAAACCATTAAAGAAAGTTGGGTGCCAGAAAATGGAGGGGACATGACTGTTTTCTCTGTGGTCAGGACCAGTTTCCATTTATCCTCTCATGGTTTCTGGAAATGACTTTGCATTGACAACTGAGACTATCGCACCTGGGGGTGTCTGGGGGAGTGGGAAAATGCTGGAGGGTTAGGTGCTCTGACTTGCTAATTAGGTTAAATTTAGACAGTGTGATGCGTTTGTAAGTGAAATGCTGTGATCGTAGAAGAGGTAGCTACGAACCCCACAGCAGAAGCAGAAAGAAAACAAAATCAAAACAAGGTATATTGGGGAACTCACAGTTGTTTAAATCAATATCAGGCAGTTTTTGCCTTCTATACTGTGGAAATTGGGCTCACTATTTAAACTGGGGATACCAACAGAGTGGAAGAAAATACTAACTTGGAAAATGTTTTAGCTTGTGCATTATGGAAAGTGAGCTTTTAGAAATTTAGTTTCTTAGATTGGGTGGACAATCTCTCACCAAATTTTAAAATGGTCAGTTTTAAGCTGGGATATCTAAAGAGGGAGCTTGCTCTGTAGACTTTAGTTTCTCCCCTTCTGGGGTTCAGGAAATCTTACGTTCTCACTGACTTGGCATGCCACGGAAAATACTTTGAAAAAGGGCATAGATGGAATTAGGGGAGATTCTATTAATATGAGATCTACCCCCAAAGACAGAAGGCTGCATGCCTCTCCCTTGTTTAGTTAAAATTCTGTGTGGCAATTTGGAGGCAAAAATCTTTACCTGAACCGTCTACCTAATGAAAAGTCAGGTCTAGATAAAAGGGTTTGTGTAGATTGTGGTAGGAGTCTTGGGTAATGAAGGAGTAATGGCTCACGGTGGAAGGCAGTGGAGCAGAGCAGTTAGGAACTCAGGCTCGGGACCATTCTGCTTGGATTTGGGTCCCCACTGTGGGTCCTTGGGCCCTGAGCAAGTTACTTAGTGTCCCAGTTTGGATTTTCTAGGGCATAGACTCTGAGATGAGTTTAGCATACAAGTTACTTACTCTGGAGTGTTATTGGTCTAACACCTGAGGAAAGGAGGGGACAGAAGCAGGACCGGGCAGAGAGACAAGTCGGGCAGCCATGTCGCAGAGCTCTGGAGC